>NC_136265.1:114812873-114845373 GCF_964187855.1 Myxine glutinosa
ATTTTATTTGGTGATTTTATTTGGTGATTTTCATTTGGTGATTTTCATTTGGTGATTTCATTTGATGATTTCATTTGGTGATTTCATTTGATGATTTCATTTGGTGATTTTATTTGGTGATTTTCATTTGGTGATTTCATTTGATGATTTCATTTGGTGATTTTATTTGATGATTTCATTTGGTGATTTTATTTGGTGATTTTATTTGGTGATTTTCATTTGGTGATTTTCATTTGGTGATTTCATTTGATGATTTCATTTGATGATTTCATTTGGTGATTTCATTTGATGATTTCATTTGGTGATTTCATTTGGAGATTTTATTTGATGATTTCATTTGATGATTTCATTTGGTGATTTTATTTGATGATTTCATTTGGTGATTTCATTTGGTGATTTCATTTGATGATTTCATTTGATGATTTCATTTGATTTCATTTGGTGATTTCATTTAGTGATTTAATTTGATGATTTCATTTAATGAATTCATTTGGTTTCATTTGGTGATTTCATTTGGTGATTTCATTTGATGATTTCATTTGGTGATTTCATTTGGTGATTTTATTTTATGATTTCATTTGATGATTTCATTTGGTGATTTTATTTGATGATTTCATTTGGTGATTTCATTTGATGATTTCATTTGGTGATTTTATTTGATTATTTCATTTGGTGATTTTATTTGATTATTTTTTTGGTGATTTTATTTGGTGATTTTATTTGGTGATTTCATTTGGTGATTTCATTTTGTGATTTCATTTGGTGATTTCATTTGGTGATTTTATTTGGTGATTTTCATTTGGTGATTTTCATTTGGTGATTTGATTTGATGATTTCATTTGGTGATTTCATTTGATGATTTCATTTGGTGATTTTATTTGGTGATTTTCATTTGGTGATTTCATTTGATAATTTCATTTGGTGATTTTATTTGATGATTTCAATTGGTGATTTCATTTGATGATTTCATTTGATGATTTCATTTGGTGATTTCATTTGGTGATTTCATTTGGTGATTTCAATTGGTGATTTCATTTGGTGATATTATATCGTGATTTTAAACCATCATAAAACTTTATAAACCAAACCACAAACCTTTATAAAATAGACCATCACAAATCTTTATAATGCAAACCATCACAAAATTTTATAAACTAAACAATCACAAATATATATAAAATAGACCATCACAAATCTTTACAAAATCAACCATCACAACTCTTTATACACTAAACCATCACAAATCTTTATTAGCTAAACCATCACAAAATTTTACAAACTAAACCATCACAAATCGCTATAAAATAGACCATCACAAATCATTAACTAAACCATCACAAATCTTTATTAACTAAACCATCACAAATTATTATTAACTAAACCATCACAAATCTTTATCAAATAAACCATCACAAATCTTTATCAATGAAACCATCACAACTCTTTATTAACTAAACCATCACAAATCTTTATTAACTAAACCATCACAAATCTTTATCAACTAAACCATCACAAATCTTTATTAACGAAACCATCACAAATCTTTATAGTAATCAACCATCGCAACTCTTTATAAAATCAACCATCGCAACTCTTTACAAACTAAACCATCACAAATCTTTATCAACTAAACCATCACAAATCATTATGAACTAAACCATCACAAATATTTATCAACTAAACCATCACAAATCATTATTAACTAAACCATCACAAATCATTATTAACGAAACCAGCGCAAATCTTTATTAACAAAACCATCACAAATCTTTATGAACTAAACCATCACAAATCATTATGAACTAAACCATCACAAATCTTTATCAACTAAACCATCACAAATCTTTATCAACTAAACCATCACAAATCTTTATAAACTGAACCATCACAAATCTTTATAAAATCAACCATCACAACTCTATATTAACTAAACCATCACAAATCATTATTAACTAAACCAATCACAAATCTTTATTAACTAAACCAATCACAAATCATTATTAACTAAACCATCACAAATCTTTATCAACTAAACCATCACAAATCTTTATCAAATAAACCATCACAAATCTTTATCAACTAAACCATCACAAATCTTTATTAACTAAACCTGCACAAATCTTTATCAACTAAACCATCACAAATCTTTATGAACTAAACCATCACAAATCTTTATGAAGAAAACAATCACAAATCTTTATAAACTAAACCATCACAAATCTTCATAAACTAAACAATCACAAATCTTTATAAACTAAACCATCACAAATCTTTATAAACTAAACAATCACAAATCTTTATAAACTAAACCATCACAAATCTTTATAAACTAAACAATCACAAATCTTTTTTAAATTAAACAATCACAAATCTTTATAACCTAAACAATCACAAATCTTTATAAATGAAACAATCACAAATCTTTATAAACTAAACCATCACAAATCTTTATCAACTAAACAATCACAAATCTGTTTTTAAACGGAACAATCACAAATCTTTATAACCTAAACAATCACAAATCTTTTTAAACTACACAATCACAAATCTTTATCAACGAAACAATCACAAATCTTCATAAACGAAACAATCACAAATCTTTATTAAGTAATCAATCACAAATCTTTATAAACTAAACAATCACAAATCTTTATCAACTAAACCATCACAAATCTTTATAAAATCAACCATCACAACTCTTTATTAACTAAACCATCAGAAATCTTTATAAAATCAACCATCGCAACTCTTTACAAACTAAACCATCACAAATATTTATTAACTAAACCATCACAAATCTTTATAAACGAAACCATCACAAATCTTTATTAACAAAACCAACAACAATCTTTATAAACTAAACAATCACAAATCTTTAAAAACTAAACAATCACAAATCTCTATAAACTAAACAATCACAAATCTTTATGAACGAAACAATCACAAATCTTTAAAAACTAAACAATCACAAATCTTTTGTCCTTTTGTCTTTGTCTTTTGTCTTTGTCTTTTGAAATCACCAAAAATCTTTATAAACTAAACAAGCACAAATCTTTATAAAAATAAACCATCACAAATCTTTACTAAACTTCACTAAACTTTACTAAACTTTACTAAAACTTTACTAAACTTTACTAAACTTTACTAAAAATAAACCAGACGAAACAATCACAAATCTTTATAAACTAAACAATCACAAATCTTTATGAACTAAACAATCCCAAATCTTTATAAACGAAACAATCACAAATCTTTATAAACTAAACAATCACAAATCTTTATGAACTAAACAATCCCAAATCTTTATAAACGAAACAATCACAAATCTTTATAAACTAAACAATCACAAATCTTTATGAACTAAACAATCCCAAATCTTTAAAAACGAAACAATCACAAATCTTTATAAACTAAACAATCACAAATCTTTATGAACTAAACAATCCCAAATCTTTATAAACTAAAGAATCACAAATCTTTATAAACTAAACAATCACAAATCTTTATGAACTAAACAATCCCAAATCTTTATAAACGAAACAATCACAAATCTTTATAAACTAAACAATCACAAATCTTTATGAACTAAACAATCCCAAATCTTTAAAAACGAAAGAATCACAAATCTTTATAAACTAAACAATCACAAATCTTTATGAACTAAATAATCCCAAATCTTTATAAACGAAACAATCACAAATCTTTATAAACTAAACAATCACAAATCTTTATGAACTAAACAATCCCAAATCTTTATATACGAAACAATCACAAATCTTTATAAACTAAACAATCACAAATCTTGATGAACTAAACAATCCCAAATCTTTAAAAACGAAACAATCACAAATCTTTATAAACTAAACAATCACAAATCTTTATGAACTAAACAATCCCAAATCTTTATAAACGAAACAATCACAAATCTTTATCAAATAAACCATCACAAATCTTTATAAACTAAACAATCATAAATCATTATAAACTAAACAATCACAAATCTTTACAAAGTAAACATTCACAAATATTTATAAATGAAACAATCACAAATCTTTCTATACTAAACCATCACAAATCTTTACAAACTAAACAATCACAAATCTTTATAAACTAAACATCACAAATCTTTATAAATTAAACCATCACAAATCTTTATAAACTAAACAATCACAAATCTTTTTAAAACTAAACAATCACAAATCTTTATAAACTAAACAATCACAAATCTTTTTAAACTACACAATCACAAATCTTTATCAACTAAACAATCACAAATCTTTATAAACTAAAGAATCACAAATCTGTATAAAATAAACCATCACAAATCTTTATGAACGAAACATTCACAAATCTTTATAAACTAAACAATCACAAATCTTCATAAATGAAACAATCACAAATATTTATAAAAATAAACCATCACAAATCTTTATCAACTAAACCATCACAAATCATTATGAACTAAACCATCACAAATATTTATCAACTAAACCATCACAAATCATTATTAACTAAACCATCACAAATCATTATTAACGAAACCAGCGCAAATCTTTATTAACAAAACCATCACAAATCTTTATGAACTAAACCATCACAAATCATTATGAACTAAACCATCACAAATCTTTATCAACTAAACCATCACAAATCTTTATCAACTAAACCATCACAAATCTTTATAAACTGAACCATCACAAATCTTTATAAAATCAACCATCACAACTCTATATTAACTAAACCATCACAAATCATTATTAACTAAACCAATCACAAATCTTTATTAACTAAACCAATCACAAATCATTATTAACTAAACCATCACAAATCTTTATCAACTAAACCATCACAAATCTTTATCAAATAAACCATCACAAATCTTTATTAACTAAACAATCATAAATCATTATAAACTAAACAATCACAAATCTTTACAAAGTAAACATTCACAAATATTTATAAATGAAACAATCACAAATCTTTCTATACTAAACCATCACAAATCTCTATAAACTAAACAATCACAAATCTTTATGAACGAAACAATCACAAATCTTTAAAAACTAAACAATCACAAATCTTTTGTCCTTTTGTCTTTGTCTTTTGTCTTTGTCTTTTGAAATCACCAAAAATCTTTATAAACTAAACAAGCACAAATCTTTATAAAAATAAACCATCACAAATCTTTACTAAACTTCACTAAACTTTACTAAACTTTACTAAAACTTTACTAAACTTTACTAAACTTTACTAAAAATAAACCAGACGAAACAATCACAAATCTTTATAAACTAAACAATCACAAATCTTTATGAACTAAACAATCCCAAATCTTTATAAACGAAACAATCACAAATCTTTATAAACTAAACAATCACAAATCTTTATGAACTAAACAATCCCAAATCTTTATAAACGAAACAATCACAAATCTTTATAAACTAAACAATCACAAATCTTTATGAACTAAACAATCCCAAATCTTTAAAAACGAAACAATCACAAATCTTTATAAACTAAACAATCACAAATCTTTATGAACTAAACAATCCCAAATCTTTATAAACTAAAGAATCACAAATCTTTATAAACTAAACAATCACAAATCTTTATGAACTAAACAATCCCAAATCTTTATAAACGAAACAATCACAAATCTTTATAAACTAAACAATCACAAATCTTTATGAACTAAACAATCCCAAATCTTTAAAAACGAAACAATCACAAATCTTTATAAACTAAACAATCACAAATCTTTATGAACTAAATAATCCCAAATCTTTATAAACGAAACAATCACAAATCTTTATAAACTAAACAATCACAAATCTTTATGAACTAAACAATCCCAAATCTTTATATACGAAACAATCACAAATCTTTATAAACTAAACAATCACAAATCTTGATGAACTAAACAATCCCAAATCTTTAAAAACGAAACAATCACAAATCTTTATAAACTAAACAATCACAAATCTTTATGAACTAAACAATCCCAAATCTTTATAAACGAAACAATCACAAATCTTTATCAAATAAACCATCACAAATCTTTATAAACTAAACAATCATAAATCATTATAAACTAAACAATCACAAATCTTTACAAAGTAAACATTCACAAATATTTATAAATGAAACAATCACAAATCTTTCTATACTAAACCATCACAAATCTTTACAAACTAAACAATCACAAATCTTTATAAACTAAACATCACAAATCTTTATAAATTAAACCATCACAAATCTTTATAAACTAAACAATCACAAATCTTTTTTAAACTAAACAATCACAAATCTTTATAAACTAAACAATCACAAATCTTTTTAAACTACACAATCACAAATCTTTATCAACTAAACAATCACAAATCTTTATAAACTAAAGAATCACAAATCTGTATAAAATAAACCATCACAAATCTTTATGAACGAAACATTCACAAATCTTTATAAACTAAACAATCACAAATCTTCATAAATGAAACAATCACAAATATTTATAAAAATAAACCATCACAAATCTTTATCAACTAAACCATCACAAATCATTATGAACTAAACCATCACAAATATTTATCAACTAAACCATCACAAATCATTATTAACGAAACCATCACAAATCATTATTAACGAAACCAGCGCAAATCTTTATTAACAAAACCATCACAAATCTTTATGAACTAAACCATCACAAATCATTATGAACTAAACCATCACAAATCTTTATCAACTAAACCATCACAAATCTTTATCAACTAAACCATCACAAATCTTTATAAACTGAACCATCACAAATCTTTATAAAATCAACCATCACAACTCTATATTAACTAAACCATCACAAATCATTATTAACTAAACCAATCACAAATCTTTATTAACTAAACCAATCACAAATCATTATTAACTAAACCATCACAAATCTTTATCAACTAAACCATCACAAATCTTTATCAAATAAACCATCACAAATCTTTATTAACTAAACCATCACAAATCTTTATTAACTAAACCTTCACAAATCTTTATCAACTAAACCATCACAAATCTTTATTAACTAAACCATCACAAATCTTTATGAAGAAAACAATCACAAATCTTTATAAACTAAACCATCACAAATCTTCATAAACTAAACAATCACAAATCTTTATAAACTAAACCATCACAAATCTTTATAAACTAAACAATCACAAATCTTTATAAACTAAACCATCACAAATCTTTATAAACTAAACAATCACAAATCTTTTTTAAATTAAACAATCACAAATCTTTATAACCTAAACAATCACAAATCTTTATAAACGAAACAATCACAAATCTTTATAAACTAAACCATCACAAATCTTTATCAACTAAACAATCACAAATCTGTTTTTAAACGGAACAATCACAAATCTTTATAACCTAAACAATCACAAATCTTTTTAAACTACACAATCACAAATCTTTATCAACGAAACAATCACAAATCTTCATAAACGAAACAATCACAAATCTTTATAAAGTAATCAATCACAAATCTTTATAAACTAAACAATCACAAATCTTTATCAACTAAACCATCACAAATCTTTATAAAATCAACCATCACAACTCTTTATTAACTAAACCATCAGAAATCTTTATAAAATCAACCATCGCAACTCTTTACAAACTAAACCATCACAAATATTTATTAACTAAACCATCACAAATCTTTATAAACGAAACCATCACAAATCTTTATTAACAAAACCAACAACAATCTTTATAAACTAAACAATCACAAATCTTTAAAAACTAAACAATCACAAATCTCTATAAACTAAACAATCACAAATCTTTATGAACGAAACAATCACAAATCTTTAAAAACTAAACAATCACAAATCTTTTGTCCTTTTGTCTTTGTCTTTTGTCTTTGTCTTTTGAAATCACCAAAAATCTTTATAAACTAAACAAGCACAAATCTTTATAAAAATAAACCATCACAAATCTTTACTAAACTTCACTAAACTTTACTAAACTTTACTAAAACTTTACTAAACTTTACTAAACTTTACTAAAAATAAACCAGACGAAACAATCACAAATCTTTATAAACTAAACAATCACAAATCTTTATGAACTAAACAATCCCAAATCTTTATAAACGAAACAATCACAAATCTTTATAAACTAAACAATCACAAATCTTTATGAACTAAACAATCCCAAATCTTTATAAACGAAACAATCACAAATCTTTATAAACTAAACAATCACAAATCTTTATGAACTAAACAATCCCAAATCTTTAAAAACGAAACAATCACAAATCTTTATAAACTAAACAATCACAAATCTTTATGAACTAAACAATCCCAAATCTTTATAAACTAAAGAATCACAAATCTTTATAAACTAAACAATCACAAATCTTTATGAACTAAACAATCCCAAATCTTTATAAACGAAACAATCACAAATCTTTATAAACTAAACAATCACAAATCTTTATGAACTAAACAATCCCAAATCTTTAAAAACGAAACAATCACAAATCTTTATAAACTAAACAATCACAAATCTTTATGAACTAAATAATCCCAAATCTTTATAAACGAAACAATCACAAATCTTTATAAACTAAACAATCACAAATCTTTATGAACTAAACAATCCCAAATCTTTATATACGAAACAATCACAAATCTTTATAAACTAAACAATCACAAATCTTTATGAACTAAACAATCCCAAATCTTTAAAAACGAAACAATCACAAATCTTTATAAACTAAACAATCACAAATCTTTATGAACTAAACAATCCCAAATCTTTATAAACGAAACAATCACAAATCTTTATCAAATAAACCATCACAAATCTTTATAAACTAAACAATCATAAATCATTATAAACTAAACAATCACAAATCTTTACAAAGTAAACATTCACAAATATTTATAAATGAAACAATCACAAATCTTTCTATACTAAACCATCACAAATCTTTACAAACTAAACAATCACAAATCTTTATAAACTAAACATCACAAATCTTTATAAATTAAACCATCACAAATCTTTATAAACTAAACAATCACAAATCTTTTTTAAACTAAACAATCACAAATCTTTATAAACTAAACAATCACAAATCTTTTTAAACTACACAATCACAAATCTTTATCAACTAAACAATCACAAATCTTTATAAACTAAAGAATCACAAATCTGTATAAAATAAACCATCACAAATCTTTATGAACGAAACATTCACAAATCTTTATAAACTAAACAATCACAAATCTTCATAAATGAAACAATCACAAATATTTATAAAAATAAACCATCACAAATCTTTATAAACTAAAGAATCACAAATCTTTATAAACTAAACCATCACAAATCTTCACAAATGAAACAATCACAAATCTTTATAAAGTAAACAATCACAAATCTTTATGAACTAAACAATCACAAATCTTTATAAACTAAACAATCACAAATCTTTAAAAAGAAACAATCACAAATCTTTATAAACTAAACAATCACAAATCTTTATAAACGAAACAATCACAAATCTTTATAAACTAAACAATCACAAATCTTTAAAAAGAAACAATCACAAATCTTTATAAACTAAACAATCACAAATCTTTAAAACGAAACAATCACAAATCATTATAAACTAAACAATCACAAATCTTTATAAACTAAACAATCACAAATCTTTATTAACGAAACAATCACAAATCTTTATAAACGAAACAATCACAAATCTTTAAAAAGAAACAATCACAAATCTTTATAAACTAAACAATCACAAATCTTTATAAACGAAACAATCACAAATCTTTATAAACTAAACAATCACAAATCTTTAAAAAGAAACAATCACAAATCTTTATAAACTAAACAATCACAAATCTTTATAAACGAAACAATCACAAATCTTTATAAACTAAACAATCACAAATCTTTATAAACGAAACAATCACAAATTTTTATAAACTAAACAATCACAAATCTTTATAAAGTAAACAATCACAAATCTTTATAAACTAAACCATTACAAATCTTTATAAACTAAAACATCACAAATCTTTATAAACTAAACCATCAAAAATCTTTATAAACTAAACCATCACAAATTTTTATAAACTAAACCATCACAACTCTTTATAAACTAAACAATCACACATCTTTATAAACTAAACAATCACAAATCTTTATAAACTAAACCATCACAAATCTTTATAAACTAAACCATCACAAATCTTTATAAACTAAACCATCACAAATCTTTATAAACTAAACAATCACAAATCTTTATAAACTAAACAATCACAAATCTTCATAAACGAAACCATCACAAATCTTTATAAACTAAACATTCACAAATCTTCATAAATGAAACAATCATAAATCTTTATAAACTAAACCATTACAAATCTTTATAAACTAAACAATCACAAATCTTTATAAACTAAACAATCACAAATCTTTATAAACTAAACAATCACAAATCTTTATAAACTAAACAATCACAAATCTTTATAAACTAAACAATCACAAATCTTTATAAACGAAACAATCACAAATCTTTATAAAATAAACAATCACAAATCTTTATAAACTAAACAATCACAAATCTTTATAAACTAAACAATCACAAATCTTTATAAAATAAACCATCACAAATCTTTACAAAGTAAACAATCACAAATCTTTATAAAGTAAACAATCACAAATCTTCATAAACGAAACCATCACAAATCTTTATAAACTAAACAATCACAAATCTTTATAAACTAAACAATCACAAATCTTCATAAACGAAACCATCACAAATCTTTATAAACTAAACATTCACAAATCTTCATAAATGAAACAATCATAAATCTTTATAAACTAAACCATTACAAATCTTTATAAACTAAACAATCACAAATCTTTATAAACTAAACAATCACAAATCTTTATAAACTAAACAATCACAAATCTTCATAAATGAAACAATCATAAATCTTTATAAACTAAACCATTACAAATCTTTATAAACTAAACAATCACAAATCTTTATAAACTAAACAATCACAAATCTTTATGAACTAAACAATCCCAAATCTTTATAAACGAAACAATCACAAATCTTTATAAACTAAACAATCACAAATCTTTATGAACTAAACAATCCCAAATCTTTATAAATGAAACAATCACAAATCTTTATCAAATAAACCATCACAAATCTTTATAAACTAAACAATCATAAATCATTATAAACTAAACAATCACAAATCTTTACAAAGTAAACATTCACAAATATTTATGAATGAAACAATCACAAATCTTTCTATACTAAACCATCACAAATCTTTACAAACTAAACAATCACAAATCTTTATAAACTAAACATCACAAATCTTTATAAATTAAACCATCACAAATCTTTATAAACTAAACAATCACAAATCTTTTTTAAACTAAACAATCACAAATCTTTATAAACTAAACAATCACAAATCTTTTTAAACTACACAATCACAAATCTTTATCAACTAAACAATCACAAATCTTTATAAACTAAAGAATCACAAATCT
This sequence comes from Myxine glutinosa, assembly GCF_964187855.1. NCBI lineage: Eukaryota > Metazoa > Chordata > Myxini > Myxiniformes > Myxinidae > Myxine > Myxine glutinosa. The sequence continues at coordinate 114,824,463 of NC_136265.1, forward strand.
GTATAAAATAAACCATCACAAATCTTTATGAACGAAACAATCACAAATCTTTATAAACTAAACAATCACAAATCTTCATAAATGAAACAATCACAAATATTTATAAAAATAAACCATCACAAATCTTTATAAACTAAAGAATCACAAATCTTTATAAACTAAACCATCACAAATCTTCACAAATGAAACAATCACAAATCTTTATAAAGTAAACAATCACAAATCTTTATGAACTAAACAATCACAAATCTTTATAAACTAAACAATCACAAATCTTTAAAAAGAAACAATCACAAATCTTTATAAACTAAACAATCACAAATCTTTATAAATGAAACAATCACAAATCTTTATAAACTAAACAATCACAAATCTTTAAAAAGAAACAATCACAAATCTTTATAAACTAAACAATCACAAATCTTTAAAACGAAACAATCACAAATCTTTATAAACTAAACAATCACAAATCTTTATAAACTAAACAATCACAAATCTTTATTAACGAAACAATCACAAATCTTTATAAACGAAACAATCACAAATCTTTAAAAAGAAACAATCACAAATCTTTATAAACTAAACAATCACAAATCTTTATAAACGAAACAATCACAAATCTTTATAAACTAAACAATCACAAATCTTTAAAAAGAAACAATCACAAATCTTTATAAACTAAACAATCACAAATCTTTATAAACGAAACAATCACAAATCTTTATAAACTAAACAATCACAAATCTTTATAAACGAAACAATCACAAATTTTTATAAACTAAACAATCACAAATCTTTATAAAGTAAACAATCACAAATCTTTATAAACTAAACCATTACAAATCTTTATAAACTAAAACATCACAAATCTTTATAAACTAAACCATCAAAAATCTTTATAAACTAAACCATCACAAATCTTTATAAACTAAACCATCACAACTCTTTATAAACTAAACAATCACACATCTTTATAAACTAAACAATCACAAATCTTTATAAACTAAACCATCACAAATCTTTATAAACTAAACCATCACAAATCTTTATAAACTAAACCATCACAAATCTTTATAAACTAAACAATCACAAATCTTTATAAACTAAACAATCACAAATCTTCATAAACGAAACCATCACAAATCTTTATAAACTAAACATTCACAAATCTTCATAAATGAAACAATCATAAATCTTTATAAACTAAACCATTACATATCTTTATAAACTAAACAATCACAAATCTTTATAAACTAAACAATCACAAATCTTTATAAACTAAACAATCACAAATCTTTATAAACTAAACAATCACAAATCTTTATAAACTAAACAATCACAAATCTTTATAAACGAAACAATCACAAATCTTTATAAAATAAACAATCACAAATCTTTATAAACTAAACAATCACAAATCTTTATAAACTAAACAATCACAAATCTTTATAAAATAAACCATCACAAATCTTTATAAAGTAAACCATCACAAATCTTTATAAAGTAAACAATCACAAATCTTCATAAACGAAACCATCACAAATCTTTATAAACTAAACAATCACAAATCTTTATAAACTAAACAATCACAAATCTTCATAAACGAAACCATCACAAATCTTTATAAACTAAACATTCACAAATCTTCATAAATGAAACAATCATAAATCTTTATAAACTAAACCATTACAAATCATTATAAACTAAACAATCACAAATCTTTATAAACTAAACAATCACAAATCTTTATTAACGAAACAATCACAAATCTTTATAAACGAAACAATCACAAATCTTTAAAAAGAAACAATCACAAATCTTTATAAACTAAACAATCACAAATCTTTATAAACGAAACAATCACAAATCTTTATAAACTAAACAATCACAAATCTTTAAAAAGAAACAATCACAAATCTTTATAAACTAAACAATCACAAATCTTTATAAACGAAACAATCACAAATCTTTATAAACTAAACAATCACAAATCTTTATAAACGAAACAATCACAAATTTTTATAAACTAAACAATCACAAATCTTTATAAAGTAAACAATCACAAATCTTTATAAACTAAACCATTACAAATCTTTATAAACTAAAACATCACAAATCTTTATAAACTAAACCATCAAAAATCTTTATAAACTAAACCATCACAAATTTTTATAAACTAAACCATCACAACTCTTTATAAACTAAACAATCACACATCTTTATAAACTAAACAATCACAAATCTTTATAAACGAAACCATCACAAATCTTTATAAACTAAACCATCACAAATCTTTATAAACTAAACCATCACAAATCTTTATAAACTAAACAATCACAAATCTTTATAAACTAAACAATCACAAATCTTCATAAACGAAACCATCACAAATCTTTATAAACTAAACATTCACAAATCTTCATAAATGAAACAATCATAAATCTTTATAAACTAAACCATTACAAATCTTTATAAACTAAACAATCACAAATCTTTATAAACTAAACAATCACAAATCTTTATAAACTAAACAATCACAAATCTTTATAAACTAAACAATCACAAATCTTTATAAACTAAACAATCACAAATCTTTATAAACGAAACAATCACAAATCTTTATAAAATAAACAATCACAAATCTTTATAAACTAAACAATCACAAATCTTTATAAACTAAACAATCACAAATCTTTATAAAATAAACCATCACAAATCTTTATAAAGTAAACAATCACAAATCTTTATAAAGTAAACAATCACAAATCTTCATAAACGAAACCATCACAAATCTTTATAAACTAAACAATCACAAATCTTTATAAACTAAAGAATCACAAATCTTCATAAACGAAACCATCACAAATCTTTATAAACTAAACATTCACAAATCTTCATAAATGAAACAATCATAAATCTTTATAAACTAAACCATTACAAATGTTTATAAACTAAACAATCACAAATCTTTATAAACTAAACAATCACAAATCTTTATAAACTAAACAATCACAAATCTTCATAAATGAAACAATCATAAATCTTTATAAACTAAACCATTACAAATCTTTATAAACTAAACAATCACAAATCTTTATAAACTAAACAATCACAAATCTTTATGAACTAAACAATCCCAAATCTTTATAAACGAAACAATCACAAATCTTTATAAACTAAACAATCACAAATCTTTATGAACTAAACAATCCCAAATCTTTATAAATGAAACAATCACAAATCTTTATCAAATAAACCATCACAAATCTTTATAAACTAAACAATCATAAATCATTATAAACTAAACAATCACAAATCTTTACAAAGTAAACATTCACAAATATTTATAAATGAAACAATCACAAATCTTTCTATACTAAACCATCACAAATCTTTACAAACTAAACAATCACAAATCTTTATAAACTAAACATCACAAATCTTTATAAATTAAACCATCACAAATCTTTATAAACTAAACAATCACAAATCTTTTTTAAACTAAACAATCACAAATCTTTATAAACTAAACAATCACAAATCTTTTTAAACAACACAATCACAAATCTTTATCAACTAAACAATCACAAATCTTTATAAACTAAAGAATCACAAATCTGTATAAAATAAACCATCACAAATCTTTATGAACGAAACAATCACAAATCTTTATAAACTAAACAATCACAAATCTTCATAAATGAAACAATCACAAATATTTATAAAAATAAACCATCACAAATCTTTATGAAGAAAACAATCACAAATCTTTATAAACTAAACCATCACAAATCTTCATAAACTAAACAATCACAAATCTTTATAAACTAAACCATCACAAATCTTTATAAACTAAACAATCACAAATCTTTATAAACTAAACCATCACAAATCTTTATAAACTAAACAATCACAAATCTTTTTTAAATTAAACAATCACAAATCTTTATAACCTAAACAATCACAAATCTTTATAAACGAAACAATCACAAATCTTTATAAACTAAACCATCACAAATCTTTATCAACTAAACAATCACAAATCTGTTTTTAAACGGAACAATCACAAATCTTTATAACCTAAACAATCACAAATCTTTTTAAACTACACAATCACAAATCTTTATCAACGAAACAATCACAAATCTTCATAAACGAAACAATCACAAATCTTTATAAAGTAATCAATCACAAATCTTTATAAACTAAACAATCACAAATCTTTATCAACTAAACCATCACAAATCTTTATAAAATCAACCATCACAACTCTTTATTAACTAAACCATCAGAAATCTTTATAAAATCAACCATCGCAACTCTTTACAAACTAAACCATCACAAATATTTATTAACTAAACCATCACAAATCTTTATAAACGAAACCATCACAAATCTTTATTAACAAAACCAACAACAATCTTTATAAACTAAACAATCACAAATCTTTAAAAACTAAACAATCACAAATCTCTATAAACTAAACAATCACAAATCTTTATGAACGAAACAATCACAAATCTTTAAAAACTAAACAATCACAAATCTTTTGTCCTTTTGTCTTTGTCTTTTGTCTTTGTCTTTTGAAATCACCAAAAATCTTTATAAACTAAACAAGCACAAATCTTTATAAAAATAAACCATCACAAATCTTTACTAAACTTCACTAAACTTTACTAAACTTTACTAAAACTTTACTAAACTTTACTAAACTTTACTAAAAATAAACCAGACGAAACAATCACAAATCTTTATAAACTAAACAATCACAAATCTTTATGAACTAAACAATCCCAAATCTTTATAAACGAAACAATCACAAATCTTTATAAACTAAACAATCACAAATCTTTATGAACTAAACAATCCCAAATCTTTATAAACGAAACAATCACAAATCTTTATAAACTAAACAATCACAAATCTTTATGAACTAAACAATCCCAAATCTTTAAAAACGAAACAATCACAAATCTTTATAAACTAAACAATCACAAATCTTTATGAACTAAACAATCCCAAATCTTTATAAACTAAAGAATCACAAATCTTTATAAACTAAACAATCACAAATCTTTATGAACTAAACAATCCCAAATCTTTATAAACGAAACAATCACAAATCTTTATAAACTAAACAATCACAAATCTTTATGAACTAAACAATCCCAAATCTTTAAAAACGAAACAATCACAAATCTTTATAAACTAAACAATCACAAATCTTTATGAACTAAATAATCCCAAATCTTTATAAACGAAACAATCACAAATCTTTATAAACTAAACAATCACAAATCTTTATGAACTAAACAATCCCAAATCTTTATATACGAAACAATCACAAATCTTTATAAACTAAACAATCACAAATCTTTATGAACTAAACAATCCCAAATCTTTAAAAACGAAACAATCACAAATCTTTATAAACTAAACAATCACAAATCTTTATGAACTAAACAATCCCAAATCTTTATAAACGAAACAATCACAAATCTTTATCAAATAAACCATCACAAATCTTTATAAACTAAACAATCATAAATCATTATAAACTAAACAATCACAAATCTTTACAAAGTAAACATTCACAAATATTTATAAATGAAACAATCACAAATCTTTCTATACTAAACCATCACAAATCTTTACAAACTAAACAATCACAAATCTTTATAAACTAAACATCACAAATCTTTATAAATTAAACCATCACAAATCTTTATAAACTAAACAATCACAAATCTTTTTTAAACTAAACAATCACAAATCTTTATAAACTAAACAATCACAAATCTTTTTAAACTACACAATCACAAATCTTTATCAACTAAACAATCACAAATCTTTATAAACTAAAGAATCACAAATCTGTATAAAATAAACCATCACAAATCTTTATGAACGAAACATTCACAAATCTTTATAAACTAAACAATCACAAATCTTCATAAATGAAACAATCACAAATATTTATAAAAATAAACCATCACAAATCTTTATAAACTAAAGAATCACAAATCTTTATAAACTAAACCATCACAAATCTTCACAAATGAAACAATCACAAATCTTTATAAAGTAAACAATCACAAATCTTTATGAACTAAACAATCACAAATCTTTATAAACTAAACAATCACAAATCTTTAAAAAGAAACAATCACAAATCTTTATAAACTAAACAATCACAAATCTTTATAAACGAAACAATCACAAATCTTTATAAACTAAACAATCACAAATCTTTAAAAAGAAACAATCACAAATCTTTATAAACTAAACAATCACAAATCTTTAAAACGAAACAATCACAAATCATTATAAACTAAACAATCACAAATCTTTATAAACTAAACAATCACAAATCTTTATTAACGAAACAATCACAAATCTTTATAAACGAAACAATCACAAATCTTTAAAAAGAAACAATCACAAATCTTTATAAACTAAACAATCACAAATCTTTATAAACGAAACAATCACAAATCTTTATAAACTAAACAATCACAAATCTTTAAAAAGAAACAATCACAAATCTTTATAAACTAAACAATCACAAATCTTTATAAACGAAACAATCACAAATCTTTATAAACTAAACAATCACAAATCTTTATAAACGAAACAATCACAAATTTTTATAAACTAAACAATCACAAATCTTTATAAAGTAAACAATCACAAATCTTTATAAACTAAACCATTACAAATCTTTATAAACTAAAACATCACAAATCTTTATAAACTAAACCATCAAAAATCTTTATAAACTAAACCATCACAAATTTTTATAAACTAAACCATCACAACTCTTTATAAACTAAACAATCACACATCTTTATAAACTAAACAATCACAAATCTTTATAAACTAAACCATCACAAATCTTTATAAACTAAACCATCACAAATCTTTATAAACTAAACCATCACAAATCTTTATAAACTAAACAATCACAAATCTTTATAAACTAAACAATCACAAATCTTCATAAACGAAACCATCACAAATCTTTATAAACTAAACATTCACAAATCTTCATAAATGAAACAATCATAAATCTTTATAAACTAAACCATTACAAATCTTTATAAACTAAACAATCACAAATCTTTATAAACTAAACAATCACAAATCTTTATAAACTAAACAATCACAAATCTTTATAAACTAAACAATCACAAATCTTTATAAACTAAACAATCACAAATCTTTATAAACGAAACAATCACAAATCTTTATAAAATAAACAATCACAAATCTTTATAAACTAAACAATCACAAATCTTTATAAACTAAACAATCACAAATCTTTATAAAATAAACCATCACAAATCTTTATAAAGTAAACAATCACAAATCTTTATAAAGTAAACAATCACAAATCTTCATAAACGAAACCATCACAAATCTTTATAAACTAAACAATCACAAATCTTTATAAACTAAACAATCACAAATCTTCATAAACGAAACCATCACAAATCTTTATAAACTAAACATTCACAAATCTTCATAAATGAAACAATCATAAATCTTTATAAACTAAACCATTACAAATCTTTATAAACTAAACAATCACAAATCTTTATAAACTAAACAATCACAAATCTTTATAAACTAAACAATCACAAATCTTCAGAAATGAAACAATCATAAATCTTTATAAACTAAACCATTACAAATCTTTATAAACTAAACAATCACAAATCTTTATAAACTAAACAATCACAAATCTTTATGAACTAAACAATCCCAAATCTTTATAAACGAAACAATCACAAATCTTTATAAACTAAACAATCACAAATCTTTATGAACTAAACAATCCCAAATCTTTATAAATGAAACAATCACAAATCTTTATCAAATAAACCATCACAAATCTTTATAAACTAAACAATCATAAATCATTATAAACTAAACAATCACAAATCTTTACAAAGTAAACATTCACAAATATTTATAAATGAAACAATCACAAATCTTTCTATACTAAACCATCACAAATCTTTACAAACTAAACAATCACAAATCTTTATAAACTAAACATCACAAATCTTTATAAATTAAACCATCACAAATCTTTATAAACTAAACAATCACAAATCTTTTTTAAACTAAACAATCACAAATCTTTATAAACTAAACAATCACAAATCTTTTTAAACTACACAATCACAAATCTTTATCAACTAAACAATCACAAATCTTTATAAACTAAAGAATCACAAATCTGTATAAAATAAACCATCACAAATCTTTATGAACGAAACAATCACAAATCTTTATAAACTAAACAATCACAAATCTTCATAAATGAAACAATCACAAATATTTATAAAAATAAACCATCACAAATCTTTATAAACTAAAGAATCACAAATCTTTATAAACTAAACCATCACAAATCTTCACAAATGAAACAATCACAAATCTTTATAAAGTAAACAATCACAAATCTTTATGAACTAAACAATCACAAATCTTTATAAACTAAACAATCACAAATCTTTAAAAAGAAACAATCACAAATCTTTATAAACTAAACAATCACAAATCTTTATAAATGAAACAATCACAAATCTTTATAAACTAAACAATCACAAATCTTTAAAAAGAAACAATCACAAATCTTTATAAACTAAACAATCACAAATCTTTAAAACGAAACAATCACAAATCTTTATAAACTAAACAATCACAAATCTTTATAAACTAAACAATCACAAATCTTTATTAACGAAACAATCACAAATCTTTATAAACGAAACAATCACAAATCTTTAAAAAGAAACAATCACAAATCTTTATAAACTAAACAATCACAAATCTTTATAAACGAAACAATCACAAATCTTTATAAACTAAACAATCACAAATCTTTAAAAAGAAACAATCACAAATCTTTATAAACTAAACAATCACAAATCTTTATAAACGAAACAATCACAAATCTTTATAAACTAAACAATCACAAATCTTTATAAACGAAACAATCACAAATTTTTATAAACTAAACAATCACAAATCTTTATAAAGTAAACAATCACAAATCTTTATAAACTAAACCATTACAAATCTTTATAAACTAAAACATCACAAATCTTTATAAACTAAACCATCAAAAATCTTTATAAACTAAACCATCACAAATCTTTATAAACTAAACCATCACAACTCTTTATAAACTAAACAATCACACATCTTTATAAACTAAACAATCACAAATCTTTATAAACTAAACCATCACAAATCTTTATAAACTAAACCATCACAAATCTTTATAAACTAAACCATCACAAATCTTTATAAACTAAACAATCACAAATCTTTATAAACTAAACAATCACAAATCTTCATAAACGAAACCATCACAAATCTTTATAAACTAAACATTCACAAATCTTCATAAATGAAACAATCATAAATCTTTATAAACTAAACCATTACATATCTTTATAAACTAAACAATCACAAATCTTTATAAACTAAACAATCACAAATCTTTATAAACTAAACAATCACAAATCTTTATAAACTAAACAATCACAAATCTTTATAAACTAAACAATCACAAATCTTTATAAACGAAACAATCACAAATCTTTATAAAATAAACAATCACAAATCTTTATAAACTAAACAATCACAAATCTTTATAAACTAAACAATCACAAATCTTTATAAAATAAACCATCACAAATCTTTATAAAGTAAACCATCACAAATCTTTATAAAGTAAACAATCACAAATCTTCATAAACGAAACCATCACAAATCTTTATAAACTAAACAATCACAAATCTTTATAAACTAAACAATCACAAATCTTCATAAACGAAACCATCACAAATCTTTATAAACTAAACATTCACAAATCTTCATAAATGAAACAATCATAAATCTTTATAAACTAAACCATTACAAATCATTATAAACTAAACAATCACAAATCTTTATAAACTAAACAATCACAAATCTTTATTAACGAAACAATCACAAATCTTTATAAACGAAACAATCACAAATCTTTAAAAAGAAACAATCACAAATCTTTATAAACTAAACAATCACAAATCTTTATAAACGAAACAATCACAAATCTTTATAAACTAAACAATCACAAATCTTTAAAAAGAAACAATCACAAATCTTTATAAACTAAACAATCACAAATCTTTATAAACGAAACAATCACAAATCTTTATAAACTAAACAATCACAAATCTTTATAAACGAAACAATCACAAATTTTTATAAACTAAACAATCACAAATCTTTATAAAGTAAACAATCACAAATCTTTATAAACTAAACCATTACAAATCTTTATAAACTAAAACATCACAAATCTTTATAAACTAAACCATCAAAAATCTTTATAAACTAAACCATCACAAATTTTTATAAACTAAACCATCACAACTCTTTATAAACTAAACAATCACACATCTTTATAAACTAAACAATCACAAATCTTTATAAACGAAACCATCACAAATCTTTATAAACTAAACCATCACAAATCTTTATAAACTAAACCATCACAAATCTTTATAAACTAAACAATCACAAATCTTTATAAACTAAACAATCACAAATCTTCATAAACGAAACCATCACAAATCTTTATAAACTAAACATTCACAAATCTTCATAAATGAAACAATCATAAATCTTTATAAACTAAACCATTACAAATCTTTATAAACTAAACAATCACAAATCTTTATAAACTAAACAATCACAAATCTTTATAAACTAAACAATCACAAATCTTTATAAACTAAACAATCACAAATCTTTATAAACTAAACAATCACAAATCTTTATAAACGAAACAATCACAAATCTTTATAAAATAAACAATCACAAATCTTTATAAACTAAACAATCACAAATCTTTATAAACTAAACAATCACAAATCTTTATAAAATAAACCATCACAAATCTTTATAAAGTAAACAATCACAAATCTTTATGAAGTAAACAATCACAAATCTTCATAAACGAAACCATCACAAATCTTTATAAACTAAACAATCACAAATCTTTATAAACTAAAGAATCACAAATCTTCATAAACGAAACCATCACAAATCTTTATAAACTAAACATTCACAAATCTTCATAAATGAAACAATCATAAATCTTTATAAACTAAACCATTACAAATGTTTATAAACTAAACAATCACAAATCTTTATAAACTAAACAATCACAAATCTTTATAAACTAAACAATCACAAATCTTCATAAATGAAACAATCATAAATCTTTATAAACTAAACCATTACAAATCTTTATAAACTAAACAATCACAAATCTTTATAAACTAAACAATCACAAATCTTTATGAACTAAACAATCCCAAATCTTTATAAACGAAACAATCACAAATCTTTATAAACTAAACAATCACAAATCTTTATGAACTAAACAATCCCAAATCTTTATAAATGAAACAATCACAAATCTTTATCAAATAAACCATCACAAATCTTTATAAACTAAACAATCATAAATCATTATAAACTAAACAATCACAAATCTTTACAAAGTAAACATTCACAAATATTTATAAATGAAACAATCACAAATCTTTCTATACTAAACCATCACAAATCTTTACAAACTAAACAATCACAAATCTTTATAAACTAAACATCACAAATCTTTATAAATTAAACCATCACAAATCTTTATAAACTAAACAATCACAAATCTTTTTTAAACTAAACAATCACAAATCTTTATAAACTAAACAATCACAAATCTTTTTAAACTACACAATCACAAATCTTTATCAACTAAACAATCACAAATCTTTATAAACTAAAGAATCACAAATCTGTATAAAATAAACCATCACAAATCTTTATGAACGAAACAATCACAAATCTTTATAAACTAAACAATCACAAATCTTCATAAATGAAACAATCACAAATATTTATAAAAATAAACCATCACAAATCTTTATAAACTAAAGAATCACAAATCTTTATAAACTAAACCATCACAAATCTTCACAAATGAAACAATCACAAATCTTTATAAAGTAAACAATCACAAATCTTTATGAACTAAACAATCACAAATCTTTATAAACTAAACAATCACAAATCTTTAAAAAGAAACAATCACAAATCTTTATAAACTAAACAATCACAAATCTTTATAAATGAAACAATCACAAATCTTTATAAACTAAACAATCACAAATCTTTAAAAAGAAACAATCACAAATCTTTATAAACTAAACAATCACAAATCTTTAAAACGAAACAATCACAAATCTTTATAAACTAAACAATCACAAATCTTTATAAACTAAACAATCACAAATCTTTATTAACGAAACAATCACAAATCTTTATAAACGAAACAATCACAAATCTTTAAAAAGAAACAATCACAAATCTTTATAAACTAAACAATCACAAATCTTTATAAACGAAACAATCACAAATCTTTATAAACTAAACAATCACAAATCTTTAAAAAGAAACAATCACAAATCTTTATAAACTAAACAATCACAAATCTTTATAAACGAAACAATCACAAATCTTTATAAACTAAACAATCACAAATCTTTATAAACGAAACAATCACAAATTTTTATAAACTAAACAATCACAAATCTTTATAAAGTAAACAATCACAAATCTTTATAAACTAAACCATTACAAATCTTTATAAACTAAAACATCACAAATCTTTATAAACTAAACCATCAAAAATCTTTATAAACTAAACCATCACAAATCTTTATAAACTAAACCATCACAACTCTTTATAAACTAAACAATCACACATCTTTATAAACTAAACAATCACAAATCTTTAAAACTAAACCATCACAAATCTTTATAAACTAAACCATCACAAATCTTTATAAACTAAACCATCACAAATCTTTATAAACTAAACAATCACAAATCTTTATAAACTAAACAATCACAAATCTTCATAAACGAAACCATCACAAATCTTTATAAACTAAACATTCACAAATCTTCATAAATGAAACAATCATAAATCTTTATAAACTAAACCATTACATATCTTTATAAACTAAACAATCACAAATCTTTATAAACTAAACAATCACAAATCTTTATAAACTAAACAATCACAAATCTTTATAAACTAAACAATCACAAATCTTTATAAACTAAACAATCACAAATCTTTATAAACGAAACAATCACAAATCTTTATAAAATAAACAATCACAAATCTTTATAAACTAAACAATCACAAATCTTTATAAACTAAACAATCACAAATCTTTATAAAATAAACCATCACAAATCTTTATAAAGTAAACCATCACAAATCTTTATAAAGTAAACAATCACAAATCTTCATAAACGAAACCATCACAAATCTTTATAAACTAAACAATCACAAATCTTTATAAACTAAACAATCACAAATCTTCATAAACGAAACCATCACAAATCTTTATAAACTAAACATTCACAAATCTTCATAAATGAAACAATCATAAATCTTTATAAACTAAACCATTACAAATCTTTATAAACTAAACAATCACAAATCTTTATAAACTAAACAATCACAAATCTTTATAAACTAAACAATCACAAATCTTCATCAATGAAACAATCATAAATCTTTATAAACTAAACCATTACAAATCTTTATAAACTAAACAATCACAAATCTTTATAAACTAAACAATCACAAATCTTTATAAACTAAACAATCACAAATCTTTAGAAACTAAACAATCACAAATCTTTATAAACTAAACAATCACAAATCTTTATAAACTAAACAATCACAAATCTTTATAAACGAAACAATCACAAATCTTTATAAACTAAACCATTACAAATCTTTATAAACTAAACAATCACAAATCTTTATAAACTAAACAATCACAAATCTTTATAAACTAAACAATCACAAATCTTTATAAATGAAACAGTCATAAATCTTTATAAACTAAACCATTACAAATCTTTATAAACTAAACAATCACAAACCTTTATAAACTAAACAATCACAAATCTTTATCAATGAAACAATCATAAATCTTTATAAACTAAACAATCACAAATCTTTATAAACTAAACAATCACAAATCTTTATAAACTAAACAATCACAAATCTTTATTAACTAAACAATCACAAATCTTTATAAATGAAACAATCATAAATCTTTATAAACTAAACCATTACAAATCTTTATAAACTAAACAATCACAAATCTTTATAAACTAAACAATCACAAATTTTTATAAACTAAACAATCACAAATCTTTATAAACTAAACAATCACAAATCTTTATAAACTAAACAATCACAAATCTTTATAAACGAAAAAATCACAAATCTTTATAAAAAAAACAATCACAAATCTTTATAAACTAAACAATCACAAATCTTTATAAACTAAACAATCACAAATCTTTATACAATAAACCATCACAAATCTTTATAAAGTAAACCATCACAAATCTTTATAAAGTAAACAATCACAAATCTTCATAAACGAAACCATCACAAATCTTTATAAACTAAACAATCACAAATCTTTATAAACTAAACAATCACAAATCTTCATAAACGAAACCATCACAAATCTTTATAAACCAAACATTCACAAATCTTCATAAATGAAACAATCATAAATCTTTATAAACTAAACCATTACAAATCTTTATAAACTAAACAATCACAAATCTTTATAAACTAAACAATCACAAATCTTTATAAACTAAACAATCACAAATCTTTATAAACTAAACAATCACAAATCTTTATAAACTAAACAATCACAAATCTTTATAAACGAAACAATCACAAATCTTTATAAAATAAACAATCACAAATCTTTATAAACTAAACAATCACAAATCTTTATAAACTAAACAATCACAAATCTTTATAAAATAAACCATCACAAATCTTTATGAAGTAAACCATCACAAATCTTTATGAAGTAAACAATCACAAATCTTCATAAACGAAACCATCACAAATCTTTATAAACTAAACCATCACAAATCTTTATAAAGTAAACAATCACAAATTTTTATAAAGTAAACAATCACAAATCTTTATAAACTAAACAATCCCAAATCTTTATGAACTAAACAATCACAAATCTGTATAAACTAAACAATCACAAATCTTTATAAACTAAACAATTACACATCTTTATAAACGAAACAATCACAAATCTTTATAAACTAAACAATGACAAATCTTTATGAAATAAACCATCACAAATCTTTATAAACTAGACAATCACAAATCTTTATAAACTAAACCATCACAAATCTTTATAAACTAAACAATCACAAATCTTTATAAAGTAAACAATCAAATCTTTATAAAGTAAACAATCACAAATCTTTATAAACTAAACAATCACAAATCTTTATAAACTAAACAATCACAAATCTTTATAAACTAGACAATCACAAATCTTTATAAACTAAACCATCACAAATCTTTATAAACTAAACAATCACAAATCTTTATAAAGTAAACAATCACAAATCTTTATAAAATAAACAATCACAAATCTTTATAAACTAAACAATCACAAATCTTTATAAACTAAACAATCACAAATCTTTATAAACTAAACAATCACAAATCTTCATGAACTAAACAATCACAAATCTTCATAAACTAAACCATTACAAATCTTTATAAACTAAACAATTACAAATCTTTATAAACTAAACAATCACAAATCTTTATCAATGAAACAATCATAAATCTTTATAAACCAAACAATCACAAATCTTTATAAACTAAACAATCACAAATCTTCATGAACTAAACAATCACAAATCTTTATAAACTAAACAATCACAAATCTTTATAAACTAAACAATCACAAATCTTCATGAACTAAACAATCACAAATCTTTATAAACTAAACAATCACAAATCTTTATAAACTAAACAATCACAAATCTTTATAAACTAAACAATTACAAATCTTTATCAAATAAACCATCACAAATCTTTATAAACTAAACAATCACAAATCTTTATAAACTAAACAATCACAAATCTTTATCAAATAAACCATCACAAATCTTTATAAACTAAACCATCACAAATCTTTATAAAGTAAACAATCACAAATCTTTATAAACGAAACAATCACAAATCTTTATAAACTAAACAATCACAAATCTTTATAAACTAAATCATAAATCTTTATAAACTAAACAATCACAAATCTTTATATACTTTAGCTTCTTTACTCACGTGATCAACTCAATTTCAATTGTTTGTGATGAACTATTTTTGTTTCCATCGGGCTCCTTTTTTCACAATGTGGGGAACCAGATCCGAGATGTTGGGAACCAGGTTCAAATCCCTTATTCAATTTGTCTTTATCCTTTATGTACCAATGGTGGTAGTAATCCAAGTTTGTCCTGCATGTGATTCATGTCCAAGCTCTTCAAGCTTCATTTACGTAAATATTAACAAGGTTTTGTACCATTTTGTTTGCCCCTGTTTTGAAGGCCATAACTTTAATCATGTCCAGTGTATTTCGTTCAATTGTTTCATCATTTTGCTGCAGTTTTTCTCATTATCAATGAAATTCTAAATTGTTTGCTTCCACATCATGTTAATTCCCAGGATTTTGTTCACTTAAAAGTTTCAGTTCTGAGATCACAAAAAGTATTTTTTGTCTTTGGATCTTGTGACTGTTTTTGTCATTTCTGTATTCACGCCATTGCCAACTAAACAATGAATCTCAATGGCTTCACAATTTGAATTGCGCAAAAATCTCTTGGGAACAATTATCCTCAACAATGAAATATCATTGTATCGAAATGATGTTATTTACAATATCATTCAAAAAGCAAAGTAAATTCATATTTCTACAAACTGACCATTAGTCTATGGTCATTGTTTCACTATTTCACTTCATTTTCTACTTCCAGGCCTCGTATAAATGAGTATAACTTCAGATAACCTCCCTGTTTCGCCCTGCTTTGCCTTTGGAGATCTTGGCCTGTGAAATACACACAACATAAATATGCATTTCATAGCCAATCATGGATCCGAAGAGGCAAGGCAGGCACGGTCTTCAAAGAAATCACTGGCACCGACAATGATGTTCCATCTCCTGCTTAATGAGGTAATTATTTTTCCACATCCGAGTTTGTTTTGCTTTATTTTCGTGTGAAGCAAAACTTTGCAGCAAACAATCACAAATACTATACTGAAGGAGTACATTAAGCAAATGTTTTACTATAGTACACAGTAAAACAATAGAATATAGTTTACCACAGCGTACATGGTAAGAATATCTGTAACGCCCAGTAAAACTTCACGTTTTTCTTTCCCATGTCATCTGATTTTGCTTCGTAGATGATGTGCTACAAAATGCCCATCGATGCTGGACATTTTGCCATTGCCTTCCCAGAGGGATGTCATTCCAATGGAAGGTAAATATAATTAATGTACAGTCCCCACGATCCGAGTATGACCCACTTGGTTGTGCGTGCACCGTCCATGCGGACTCGTGTACCACCCATGCACATTCGTGTACCTCCCATGTGGACTCGTGTACCGTCCATGAATATTCGTGCACCGTCCCTGCGGATTCGTGTACCGTCCATGCGGATTCGTGTACCGTCCATGCGGATTCGTGCACCGTCCATGCGGATTCGTGTACCTTCCATGCGATTCGTGTACCTCCCATGTGGACTCGTGTACCACCCATGCACATTCATGTACTACCCATGCGGATTAGTGTACCGCCCATGCGGATTCGTGTACCTCCCATGTGGACTCGTGTACCACCCATGCACATTCATGTACTACCCATGCGGATTAGTGTACCGCCCATGCGGATTCGTGTACCACCCATGCGGATTCGTGTACCACCAATGTGGATTCGTGTACCACCCATGCGGATTCGTGTACCACCCATGTGGATTCGTGCACCGTCCATGCGGATTCGTGTACCGTCCATACAGATTCGTGCACCGTCCATGCGGATTCGTGTACCGTCCATACAGATTCGTGCACCGTCCATGCGGATTCGTGTACCGTCCATGCAAATTCGTGCACCGTCCATGCGGATTCGTGTACCGTCCATGCAAATTCGTGCACCGTCCATGCGGATTCGTGTACCGTCCATGCGGATTCGTGTACCGTCCATGCGGATTCGTGTACCTCCCATGCGGACTCGTGAACCACCCATGCACATTCGTGTACTATCCATGCGGATTCGTATACCGCCCATGCGGACTCGTGTACCACCCATGCGGACTCGTGTACCACCCATGCGGACTCGTGTACCACCCATGCGGACTCGTGTACCACCCATGCGGACTTGTGTACCACCCATGCGGACTTGTGTACCACCCATGCAGACTCGTGTACCACCCATGCGGATTCGTGTACCACCCACGCAGACTCATGTACCACCCATGCGGACTCGTGTACCACCAATGTGGATTCGTGTACCGTCCATGCAGGTTCGTGCACCGTCCATGCGGATTCATGTCCCTCCCATGCGGACTCGTGTACCACCCAAGCACATTCATGTACTACCCATGCGGATTAGTGTACCGCCCATGTGGATTCGTGCACCACCCATGTGGATTCGT
This sequence comes from Myxine glutinosa, assembly GCF_964187855.1. Taxonomy (NCBI): domain Eukaryota; kingdom Metazoa; phylum Chordata; class Myxini; order Myxiniformes; family Myxinidae; genus Myxine; species Myxine glutinosa. The sequence continues at coordinate 114,843,108 of NC_136265.1, forward strand.
GTACCGTCCATGCAGATTCGTGCACCGTCCATGCGGATTCGTGTACCGTCCATGCGGATTCGTGTACCTCCCATGCGGACTCGTGTACCACCCATGCACATTCGTGTACTACCCATGCGGATTAGTGTACCAACCATGCGGACTCGTGTACCACCCATGCGCATTCATGTACCACCCATGCACATTCATGTACCACTCATGCGGTTTCGTGTACCGCCCATGCGAACTCATGTATCGCCCGTGCGGACTCGTGTACCACCCATGCGGACTCGTGTACCACCCATGCGGACTTGTGTACCACCCAGGCGGATTTGTGTACCACCCATGCGGACTCGTGTACCACCCATGTGGGCTCGTGTACCACCCATGCGGATTCGTGTACCACCCATGTGGATTTGTGTACTGTCCATGCGGATTAGTGTACCGACCATGCTGATTCATGTACCGACCATGCTGATTCATGTACCGTCCATGCGGTATGTGTACCGACCATGCTGATTCATGCACCGACCATGCTGATTAGTGTACCGACCATGTGGTACGTGTACCGACCATGTGGTACGTGTACCGATCATGCCGATTCATGTACTGCTCCCGTCTGCCCATGTGGATCTGTGTACCTCACATTTCGATTTTCGGAAACCCGACGGTGACAATCACTAACCAACCGTGGAGTTGTAAGGAAGTGTGACGGATACCACCACCACAGCATCAAACAACCACGACTACGACTACGACTACGACTACAGCACCGACAATGCAAACAACCACTACCACGACTAGAGCACCTGCAATCCAAACAACCACAACGATGTCTACGACGACAGCACCGACAATCCAAACAACCACAACCACGACGACAGCACCGACAATCCAAACAACCACAACTATGTCTACGACGACAGCACCGACAATCCAAACAACCACAACTATGTCTACGGTGACAGCACCGACAATCCAAACAACCACTACCACGACGAGAGCACCTACAATCCAAACAACCACAACTATGTCTACAACTACAGCACCGACAATCCAAACAACCACAACCACAACTATGTCTACGACGACAGCACCTACAATCCAAACAACCACAACCACAGCGCCGACAATCAAGCAACCACCACCACAGCACCAAAAACTACGACCACAACATCGACAATCCAAACAACCACAACCACGACTACAGCACCGACAATCCAAACAACCACCACCACAGCACCAACGATCCAAACAACCACCACCACTGCACCGACAATCCAAACAACCACCACCACAGCACCGACAATCCAAACAAACACCACCACGGCACCGACAATCCAAACAAACACCACCACAGCACCGACAATCCAAACAATCACCACCACAGCACCAACAATCCAAACAACCACCACCACGGCACCGACAATCCAAACAGCCACCACCACGGCACCGACAACCAAACAAACACCACCACAGCACCGACAATCCAAACAACCACCACCACGGCACCGACAATCCAACAACCACCACCACGGCACCGACAATCCAAACAAACACCACCACAGCACCGACAATCCAAACAACCACCACCACATCACCGACAATCCAAACAACCACCACCACAGCACCGCCAATCAAAACTACCACGACCACGACTACAGCACCTACAATCCAAACAAACACCACCACAGCACCGACAATCCAAACAACCACCACCACATCACCGACAATCCAAACAACCACCATCACAGCACCGCCAATCAAACAACCACGACCACGACTACAGCACCTACAATCCAAACAACCACCACCACGGCACCTACAATCTAAACAACCACGACCACGACTACAGCACCTACAATCCAAACAACCATGACTACAGCACCGACAATCAAGCAACCACCACAACAGCACCAAAAACTACGACCACGACATCGACAATCCAAACAACCACAACCACGACGACAGCACCGACAATCCAAATAACCACAACTACAGCATCGACAATCCAAATAACCACCACCACAGCACCGACAATCCAAACAACCACCACCACAGCACCGACAATCCAAACAACCACCACCACAGCATCGACAATCCAAACAACCACCACCACAGCACCGACAATCCAAACAAACACAACCACAGTACCGACAATCCAAACAACCACCACCACAGCACCACCAATCAAAACAACCACCACGACAGCACCACCAATCAAAACAACCACCACCACAGCACCACCAATCCAAACAACCACAACGACAGCACCGACAATCCAAAC
>NC_136265.1:114850373-114995373 GCF_964187855.1 Myxine glutinosa
CACACTGTAGGGGAAATACTCGTCCATCTAACCCCTGACTATCTCCTCTCCTTCTCCCTCCTTTGTGCTTTGAATATTTCCCTATTGATTCTTCTTTTTTTGCAATTGTTTTTATGTTTTGCTATGCATTATGTTTTGCACTCTGTCAAAGCGTCTTTGGGCTTCCTGAAAAGCGCTATCTATCTATAATTCCACTAATCTCTGTCTGTGTGTGTGTGTGTATGCGACCGCTGTTTCTCGACAACTACCGGTCCGATATACTTGAAACTTGCCAGGTATATTGCTGGGGACCCGAGGATGTGCCTTTTCAAGGTTTCATATTAATCGGACAAGTAGTTACCGAGCTATGTCCAAAAAACGATTCAACCAATCAGAGAGCAGCGAGTTATCACGTGTGCCGAACGTGGCGAACAGACTCTGCCTCGGACGGCACATTTGAGAGCGTATTCATTTATTTCACGTTGGCAAACTATGTTGGCGTTAAACTATGTTTTAAAACTAATTAAAACTACTTTGCGATTCATCGTAACTGCGATTCGTAACTGCCGTTCGCTTTGGCTTTGCGAATGAACCAAACCATTTCATGTAAATAGAGGGGGGGGGGATTGTCACCGTACTCGCAAGCCGTTCGCTTTGGACCAAACCATTTCATGTAAATAGAGGGGGGGGATATAATTTTAGATATAGATATAGTACGGGCATGCCCTAGTATAAAATAAATGCATTATTATTATTATTGTTATTATTCTTATGCACACTGTAGGGGAAATACTCGTCCATTCTTATGCACACTGTAGGGGAAAGACTCCTCCATTCCTACCCACACTGTAGGGGAAATACTCGTCCATTCCTACCCACACTGTAGGGGAAAGACTCGTCCATTCCTACCCACACTCTAGGGGAAAGAATCATCCATTCCTACCCACACTGTAGTCTGTAGGGGAAAGACTCGTCCATACCTAACCTACCCACACTGTAGGGGAAAGACTCATCCATTCCTACCCACACTGTAGGGGAAAGACTCGTCCATACCTAACCTACCCACACTGTAGGGGAAAGACTCATCCATTCCTACCCACACTGTAGGGGAAAGAATCGTCCATTCCTACCCACACTGTAGGGGAAAGAATCGTTCATTCCTACCCACACTGTAGGGGAAAGAATCGTCCATTCCTACCCACACAGTAGGGGAAAGAATCGTCCATTCCTACCCACACTGTAGGTGAAAGAATCATCCATTCCTACCCACACTGTAGGGGAAAGAAACGTCCATTCCTACCCACACTGCAGGGGAAAGAATCATCCATTCCTACCCACACTGTAGGGGAAAGAAACGTCCATTCCTACCCACCTTGTAGGGGAAAGAATCGTCCATTCCTACCCACACTGTAGGGGAAAGACTCGTCCATTCCTACCCACACTGTAGGGGAAAGAATCGTCCATTCCTACCCACACTGTAGGGGAAAGACTCGTCCATTCCTACCCACACTGGAGGGGAACGACTCGTCCATTCCTACCCACACTGTAGGGGAAAGAATCGTCCATTCCTTCCCACACTGTAGGGGAAAGAATCGTCCATTCCTACCCACACTGTAGGGGAAAGAATCGTCCATTCCTACCCACACTGTAGAGGAAAGAATCGTCCATTCCTACCCACACTGTAGAGGAAAGAATCGTCCATTCCTACCCACACTGTCGGGGAAAGAATCGTCCATTCCTACCCACACTGTAGGGGAAAGAATCGTACATTCCTATCCACACTGTAGGGGAAAGACTCGTCCATTCCTACCCACAGAGTAGGGGAAAGACCCGTCCATTCTTATGCACACTGTAGGGGAAAGACTCGTCCATTCCTACCCACACAGTAGGGGAAAGACCCGTCCATTCTTATGCACACTGCAGGGGAAAGACCCGTCCATTCTTATGCCCACTGTAGGGGAAAGACCCGTCCATTCTTATGCACACTGTAGGGGAAAGACCCGTCCATTCTTATGCACACTGTAGGGGAAATACTCATCCATTCGTACCCACACTGTAGGGGAAATACTCATCCATTCTTACCCACACTGTAGGGGAAAGACTTGTCCATTCGTATGCACACTGTAGGGGAAAGACTTGTCCATTCTTACTCATATCCACCCTTATGCACGCTTTAGGGGAAAGACTCATCTACCCCAATTTGCAGTGTAGGGGAACGAATCGTCCTTCTACACACTCTGGGATAGAGGCACGTTTGCTCTTCTGCAAACTGTAGGGGAAAGACTTGTCCAGCCATATGCATACTTTATGAGAAAGCATGTCTGCAACCTTGTGCACAGTTTGGGGAAAGACTTGTCTGTGGCCTTTTGCACGATGTACATTCGGACTCTAATTTGGCTTGTCTATACTGGGTACAAGTTTCCAAGGTTATAGAGTACAGTTAATGGGCCGTTTTTTAATATCTGTTTGTGTGCCACTCTGTCCACAGGCACACTCCGTGGCATTTCCGAGAGATCTTGAAGCAGCTGAAGATCCCATGCTCCTTCACACTATGGCCGACCCATCAAATTGCTCCGCTATAAGTCATTCAGGTCTTAGTTCTGAGTCAGACTGCTCAGTTGCAGCTAACGGACGTGACCCAGGCACACTGGCCCTACAAGTTGGTGTGTCCGTCACACTGGGACTGATCACCCTCTCCACGCTCCTCGCCAATGCATTTGTCATCGCGACCATCTGGCTGTGTCGGAAGCTTCACACACCCGCCAACTATCTCATCGGATCATTGGCCTTCACCGACTTGCTAGTGTCAATCCTCGTCATGCCCCTTAGCATTGTGTACACCATCAGAAGAGTCTGGACTTTTGGATCCGTTGTGTGTGACCTCTGGCTCTCCTCAGACGTCACGTGCTGCACCGCGTCCATCATGCACCTATGTGTCATCGCGCTCGACCGCTATTGGGCCATCACAGATGCGCTCAATTATGCGATGAGGCGCACATGGCAGCGGGTGGCCATCATGATCACCAGCGTGTGGGTAATGTCCATCTCAATATCACTCCCACCACTTTTCTGGCGCCGCGAAAAGTCTGAGAATCCGCAAGAATCGTGCACTGTAAACACTGACAAAATTATTTACACCGTGTACTCCACGTGCGGGGCATTCTACATCCCCACGCTGGTGCTGGTTCTCCTGTATGGAAAGATCTACCATGCGGCACGATCACAAATCTTCAAGCAGCCTCACACGGGTGGCGGTGGTAAACGTCTTACGTCTGCTCGTCTCCTCGGGTCTTCGCCCACCGCCTCGTTGTCCTCGGTCCAATCTCGAGGAGTCGACAACCTGGGACAAGCAAACTCTCCTGCGCATCATCCTGACCTGCCAGAGGGACAGGGACAATCGCAGCCCGGCTCGCCAGGTGGAGACGGAATGACCCCGTGCGGTGAGAGCGGGGAAAGCTCGTGCGGGTCACCGAGCCCATGCCGTGCCCTCATAGCCACCTTGGGTCGTGTGAGGAGGTCCCGTAAGCACGCTGGTCCAAACACCGCAGGAACCACCGGCCCAGAAGGCAGAGCAGACTCGATACCGAAGCACGGAAGCTGTGCCCAGGGCTTGCCGGAGTCAAAGAGCGGAGGACGCAGAATGGTCGGGCGGAGTCGCGGCCTGGCGAGGTCAAAGCGCAATGGCCACTGGGATATCGTGAGCGTCAGCCTTTCGGATGCCATGTCTGAGAGGAGGCGGATCGCTGCGGCCCGAGAGCGTAGAGCAACGACCACACTGGGAATCATTCTCGGGGCCTTCATTATGTGTTGGTTGCCTTTCTTCATCGCCTCCCTTGTGCTGCCCATCTGCGGGGCGGCCTGCTCGCTGGACCCGGTCATCTTCGACTTTTTCACCTGGCTGGGCTACCTTAACTCGCTGATCAACCCCGTCATCTACACGTGCTTCAATGACGACTTCAAGCAAGCATTCAACAAGCTTATCCGTCTGAAGCGCATCAGCTAGCGTGGTGCACGGGTGGCCATTTCACAGGCCTTCCCGCATGGGGGTCAATAGATCAGAGGGAAAGGGTTAGTTTCAGGTCAACTCTTGCACTGGGAAAGCGAAGGTGATTGGTGGTGGGGAGAGTGAGGAACGAATGCCCCCCTAAGCTTACGCGCTCCATGGAGATGCACACACCGTGAGCTTTGTGTCGTTTACAATAATTACATCTTCGTAGTTTCACGCAATGTTTGTGCATGTGCGTGGGGTCGGGATCTACGGGTTTGACGGAAGGACCGTCGTTGGTATTTGTGACGGACCAAACCGCCATCTTGCTGGCCGCCATCTTGCTGCCTGTGAGTCTGACCCACACAATGTGTGGGATTCGCTCCAGGTTTTTGCGCTCACGGCCTATAAAGACATATCTGAATATAATGTAATAATTTTTCATTGGCACACCATCCTGCAAAGCAGAACAAAAGGATATTTATGATAATAAATTAGTACAGCGGACGCCTCTTGTGGATCTTGTCTGGTTCTCGTACATTGGACCATTTGCAGTTGCACCATACCTTGTCCCTTGTCCTGATGTCCCTGTCCTGTTAAATCTCCCTTGTCCTGATTATTCGACACTTGTCAGTGCCTCCAAGTTGTAAAAACACCAAAGAGATAAGACTTGTTTTAAAAGGTGGGAAGCTTCTCCCCTAACGTGTTCTACCCACCATCTTGCAGATCTGTGGGTGTAAAGGCCCCAATAGGCCTCATATCCACAGCCAAAAGCAGAGGGGGTGTGTTGGCAAGGGGAAATCGCACATTTTATGGAAAGTTATACGAGAGGTAACAAGTACAGTTATAATGATAATACAAAAAAAATAGTTTGTATATAATAATCCACAACAGCACGTGATCCGAAGCATCGCGCCGGGTGTATGTGTAAACACAGGTTTATTTGCAGGTAGTAAACATTTATCATCATCAATGGCGGGACGCATAAGATGAAGGTAACTTTCATCTCGTGTCGCACGAATCACCATTAATCCCAAACCACTGCTGGGAATAAACGTCTATAGCCTCTGCTTGGAGTCGCGTCTCCAGCCTGGTCGTGGGAATGAAATACGATCCCATGGTGATGGAGCCTACCGTGGGTGGGTTTAGAAACATCATAACCAGGATGGGAGGATCAATAGAGTAAGAATTCTGAGAAGGTGCATGTGAATGGGGCTTAGTGAAAATTTAGTGGCAGAATGTTTTGGATTTATTTATTTAGTTTGGATACAGAGTCAAGGCTCCTGGAAGAACTAGGACACAGAACAAAAGGAAGAGCAGAAAGAGAGGGGGGGCGCCAAAAGCTGGGCCGAGGGACAAAATAGATGGAGACAGACAAACAAAGGGTGCAGACAAGAACGAGTTATAGGGGTAGATGCATGGGGTGGATAAGATGGACACAGGAACAAACTCTCAGGAAGGAAAAACTGGAAAATTTGGGGGGAAGGGGTAGATTAACAGGGGTAGAAAAGGTCATGGTTTTGGATAGGGGGTGATCTGAGATTGTGGTGAACAGCTGTCTTGAAGACGTGGAGGGAATAATGAGGTTAAAGAGAATGTGGAAGTGGATTCCGCAGACAGGAAAAAAGTGGAACGAACAGTGGAGGTGAACAGTGATTCTGGATTTGGGGAATTTGTTCAAAGGGGGGTTCACGGTGGACCGTGTGTAGAAACCTCGGGAGGGGGGGGGGGGTACAGCAGGGAAAGAGTAGAGGATAAAATACCAGAAAGGGTGGTGGTAGATCACCGACCCGTCTACGATAGTGGAGTGATCGGCCTATAGACTCGGCTTCATCGCAGGAAATGCAATGATCTTGAAGGCCTTGGCTTCCAGGGCATCAAATTGAGCAAGATGTGAGGCAGGAGCACCAGCCCAGAAGTGATAGCAGTACTCCATCAAGCTGCGGATGAAGGCCTTGGTTTCCAGGGCATCAAATTGAGCAAGATGTGAGGCAGGAGCACCAGCCCAATGGGGGAGAGCAGTATTCCATCAACCTGCGGATGAAGGCCTTCTAGGTAGATAACAGTTCAGGTGTGCCAAGCAACGAAGCAAGGACTTTGCATGACGGAGGATGCCCAGTCGGCGGCTGGCTTTGGAGGCCAACTTTGAAATGTGGTTTGTCCAAGAAATATCATGGCTGATAGTGAGATACAAGAGTTTGAATAACTCGACTTCCTCAAGTATTCGAAAGTAGATGGGAAGGTTTGCCAGACGATCCTTTCGGAGCGAGAGTGTGAGTTTTGTCAGGATTGAAAGACACATGCCAAGTGTGGTTGTGATTACAGTTGTAAGACACATATATGATGACCTATTGATATTCTGAGGTTTATTAATAGATTTAATATTTTTGAATTCAAAAATGGTTTCTTCAATCAGTTGTCTTACATCATTAATAGTATATGACGTCACAGTTCCTCCTTTGTCAATAACATACGAGTTTCCTTACAAGGAACTTCAATGTAAGAGGAGCCAATAAGGGCATAAAAGGCTGCGCTATGGTTGCCAACATATGGTTGTTTGTCCGTGCTCTCTCCTTTTAAATGCTTATGCAATGAAGTAGAATGTACCATTTTAAAAGTCTTTGGTATGATTCGGTTGGGATTTGAAGCACCGCCCGGCCTCCGCAGACTCACAGAGGATGATCTAACCATGACACCTCCATATAGAAGAACTAAGGTTGGTTTCGGCCTCACCTGCATTCGGTTTGTTGTAAAGTCTTTTTTATTTTGTAAAACGTTGTAATATTCCCAGATAACAGTTTGATTATCAGTTATCGTTACTTTCAGCTTATGACACCAATGTCACAGGCACAGTCTAAATGGGCATTTGCCCTTAGTGGGAAAGTATATATATGTATCTCGGATAACAACAAAACAAGAATTAATGTCGAGAAAACCAATCCGTGTTTAAAAATAAACAAGTTACACAACATCATGTTTGTATGTATAAACCCACCATCAGAGACCTGATATGAGGCAAACTTCTCTTTATGTATTTCAACATCCTGTACCTCGTCATTGATGTAAAGGGTTTGTGGGAATGTGCCAAAAGTGAACATGCCAAATCAATATCCTGGACCTTTTCACACCACTAAGTAAACTGGGCCGAGCTCAATCCTAATAGCTCAATCCTAACAGCTCAAAACTACCGTGCAGAGGTTTTTGATGTCATTTGATCCTTATACTAACAGACTATGTTTATATCATGACTATGTCTATATCACCCTATTGACAAACTATGTTTAAATCATTTTATCCTTCTCTCAAGAAACTATGTTTCATTTGTTTTATCCCTCTCATAACAAACTATTTAAATTGTTTTATCCATATAGTAACAAACTATGTTTAACTTGTTTTATCCCTCTATTAACAAACTATGTTTCATTTGTTTTATCCCTCTATTAACATACTATGTTTAACTTGTTTTATCCCTCCATTAACAAACTATGTTTCTTTTGTTTTATCCCTTTATTAACAAACTGTGTTTCATTTGTTTTATCCCTCTCATAACAAACTATGTTTAATTTGTTTTATCCCTTCCTTAACAAACTATGTTTAATTTGTTTTATGCCTTTCTTAACAAAGTTTAATTTGTTGTATCCCTTTCGTAACAAACTATTTAAATTGTTTTATCCATATAGTAACAAACTATGTTCAACTTGTTTTATCCCTCTATTAACAAACTATGTTTCATTTGTTTTATCCCTCTATTAACATACTATGTTTAACTTCTTTTATCCCTCCATTAACAAACTATGTTTATTTTGTTTAATCCCTTTATTAACAAACTATGTTTCATTTGTTTTATCCCTCTCATAACAAACTATGTTTAATTTGTTTTATCCCTTCCTTAACAAACTATGTTTAATTTGTTTTATGCCTTTCTTAACAAAGTTTAATTTGTTGTATCCCTCTCGTAACAAACCATTTAAATTGTTTTATCCATATAGTAACAAACTATGTTTAACTTGTTTAATCCCTCTATTAACAAACTATGTTTCATTTGTTTTATCCCTCTATTAACAAACTATGTTGAACTTGTTTTATCCCTCCATTAACAAACTATGTTTATTTTGTTTAATCCCTTTATTAACAAACTATGTTTCATTTGTTTTATCCCTCTCATAACAAACTATGTTTAATTTGTTTTATCCCTTCCTTAACAAACTATGTTTAATTTGTTTTATGCCTTTCTTAACAAAGTTTAATTTGTTTTCTTCATCTCATAACAAACTATGTTTAATTTGTTTTATGCCTTTCTTAACAAAGTTTAATTTGTTTTATCCCTTTCGTAACAAACTATGTTTAATTTGTTTGATCTCCCTCATAACAAACTATGTTTAATTTGTTTTATGCCTTTCTTAACAAAGTTTAATTTGTTTTATCCCTCTCATAACAAACTATGTTTAATTTGTTTTATCCCTCTCATAACAAACTATGTTTAATTAGTTTTATCCCTTTATTAACAAACTATGTTTCATTTGTTTTATCCCTCTCACAACAAACAATGTTTAATTTGTTTTATTCCTTCCTTAACAAACTATGATTAATTTGTTTTGTCCCTCTCGTAACAAAGTTTAATTTGTTTTATTCATCTCATAACAAACTATGTTTAATTTGTTTTATGCCTTTCTTAACAAAGTTTAATTTGTTTTATCCCTCTCGTAACAAACTATGTTTAATTTGTTTTATCCCTCTCATATCAAACTAAGTTTAATTTGTTTTATCCCTTTATTAACAAACTATGTTTCATTTGTTTTATCCCTCTCATAACAAACTATGTTTAATTTGTTTTATCCCTTCCTTAACAAACTATGTTTAATTTGTTTTATCCCTCTCGTAACAAAGTTTAATTTGTTTTATTCATCTCATCACAAACTATGTTTAATTTGTTTTATGCCTTTCTTAACAAAGTTTAATTTGTTTTATCCCTCTCGTAACAAACTATGTTTAATTTGTTTTATCCCTCTCATAACAAACTATGTTTAATTTGTTTTATGCCTTTCTTAACAAAGTTTAATTTGTTTTATCCCTCTCATAACAAACTATGTTTAATTTGTTTTATCCCTCTCATAGCAAACTATGTTTAAATTGTTTTATCCATATAGTAACAAACTATGTTGAACTTGTTTTATCCCTGTATTAACAAACTATGTTTCATTTGTTTTATGCCTTTCTTAACAAAGTTTAATTTGTTTTATTCATCTCATAACAAACTATGTTTAATTTGTTTTATGCCTTTCTTAACAAAGTTATTTTGTTTTATCCCTCTCGTAACAAACTATGTTAAATTTGTTTTATCCCTCTCATAACAAACTATGTTTAATTTATTTTATGCCTTTCTTAACAAAGTTTAATTTGTTTTATCCCTCTCATCACAAACTATGTTTAATTTGTTTTATCCCTCTCATCACAAACTATGTTTAATTTGTTTTATCCCTCTCATAACAAACTATGTTTAATTTGTTTTATCCCTCTCATAACAAACTATGTTTAATTTGTTTTATCCCTCTCATAACAAACTATGTTTAATTTGTTTTATGCCTTTCTTAACAAAGTTCAATTTCTTTAATCCCTTCCTTAACAAACTATGTTTAATTTGTTTTATGCCTTTCTTAACAAAGTTTAATTTGTTTTATCCCTCTCGTAACAAACTATGTTTAATTTGTTTTATCCCTCTCATAACAAACTATGTTTAATGTGTTTTATCCCTCTCATAACAAACTATGTTTAATTTGTTTTATGCCTCTCATGACAAACTATGTTTAATTTGTTTTATGCTTCTCATGACAAACTATGTTTAATTTGTTTTATCTCTCTCATAATAAATTATTGTTTAAATCGTTTTACCCATTTCTTAACAAACTGTGTTTACACTGTTTTATCCTTCCCTTAAGAAATTGTATTAAAATCATCTTATACAGTGCATTCAGAAAGTATTCAGACCCCTACACTTTTTTCACATTTTGTTGTTGCAGCCTTATGCTGAAATCATTTAAATTCATTTTTTCCCTTATCAATCCACACTCAATACCCCATAATGACAAATAGAAAACAGGATTTTAGAAAGTTTTGCAAATTTATTAAAAACAAAAAACTGAAATATCACATTTACATAAGTATTCAGACCCTTTGCTACGACACTTGAAATTTTGCTCAGGTGCCTCTCATTTCTCTTGATCATCTTTGAGATGCTTCTACACCTTGATTGGAGTCCACCTGTGGTAAATTCAATTGATTGGACATGATTTGGAAAGGCACACACATGTCTATTCAAGGTCTCACAGCTGACAATTCATATCACAGCAAAAACCAAGCCATGAGGTCGAAGGACCTGCCTGCAGAGCTCAGAGACAGGATTGTGTCGAGGCACAGATCTGGGGAAGCCTACAAAAAAAATTCTGCTGCATTGAAGGTTCCCAAGAGCACAGTGGCCTCCATAATTCTTAAATGGAAGAAGTTTGGAACAACCTGGACTCTTCCTAGAGCTGCCCGCCTGGCCAAACTGAGCAATCGGGGGAGAAGGGCCTTGGTAATATAGGTGACCAAGAACCCGATGGTCACTCTGGCTGAGCTCCAGAGATCCTGTGCGGAGATGGGAGAAACTTCCAGAAGGACGACCATCACTGCAACACTCCACCGATCTGGGCTTTATGACAGAGTGGCCAGACGGAAGCCAAACAGTTCAATCTTGGTTTCATCAGACCACAGAATCTTGTTTCTCACAGTCTGAGAGTCTTCTAGGTGCTTTTTTGCAAATTCCAAGTGGGCTTTCGTGTCTTTCACTGAGGAGAGGCTTCCATCTGGCCACTCTGCCATAAAGCCCAGAAACGTTGCACCTCTATATCTCCAAAACCGCTCTATGGAAAAAAATTTGAAACGTGGCTCATTGTAAACTAGATGGTATTCATAGAATACTTACCCTGTGCAGTCAACTTGGTGTGAGCCAACTCTTCTATTTTTGAACGTTTCTTTTTGTTTGATCCAATATGGTTGCCAGACCACGTGAGCAATGATATCATAAATTTATATTCTCTAAATAATTGTTGCATCGATCATGCTCAATAAATTTCAAACTGATCAGACTAAGCATTGTCCCTGTCAAATTATGACGTCATAATTATGGCACCAATGACGTCATCGTTAACAACACCTATTCCCCATATGGAGTTCTTTACAATGAGCCACGTTTCAATTTTTTAAATGCTGACACGACACACACTTTAAGCCCCAGTCATACCGGATTTGAGTGGCCACGAATCGCCCCGATCACCCCCGATCTGGCGATTCCCCGCACCAACACGACTTTTCGGCAAGATCGGCTGTAAATTTTCCCACAGTCATACCAAAACACCCCTGCCACGACTCACGTACGATCGCGCCGTGACCGCCGCGCCGACAAAGCCAGATCCGCCAAGTGCGCGGCAAGATCTCCACAAGTCCTAGCCCGTGCCCACACGTCTTCGCCCCGATCCGCCCCGATCCACCACGATCCCACTACGACTGCACTACGACGGCACTACGACCGCAGTACACACGCATACGTGCCCACCCGTCCGAGCCCGACTGCGTGGCGGCCGTCCTTGCCCTATATAAGAACGGCCAAGAATCGCGCCGACCTAACTACGATCTTAAAATTCAGACGACGCTAATTCACGTTATTTTTGTATGTCGTTTATATACATCATCAACTCTAAGCCTTCCAATGATGCCGCCAGCCAGGAAGAGGGGGAGGGGATCCAGGAAGACGTGCACAATCACGCGGCCACCGTGACCAGCTTGGATGTGATCGATGTGACCAGCTTGGAATCAGGAGATGAAATGATTTCGCCGCCGGGGATCGCCTATATATACCCGGTCTTGTGACAGGTCGTACTGGCGCCTACTGGTGCTTACTGCATGCTTACGGCAGTTTTGGCGGAGTCTTGTTAATTCGTGAGAGATCGGCAATGATCGTGAGTCGTCGTACTGCTGCGCGAACGTGGTCGGGACGGATCGGGGCAATTCTTGGAAGATCGTGATGGCAGTCGTACGGCGTCCATGTGAGGACGTACGGCGGTCGTATCAGTGCTTGCTGGATGCGGAGCGAATCGTGGCAGCCAAGTTTCCCGACCGCCGCAAGACACTCCACGACCATTTTCCCGATGCCCACACGCGCCCGTACGACACCCTCCAGACAGCAGCAAGAGTTTGAAAAACGCCACGAATCGCCACGATAATTTTGAACAGTTCAAAATTGTCGGGGCGGCTTCCCGTCTCGACCCGAACTGCCAAGTACACCCCCGATCATCCAGGAATCGCCAGGACCCCAATACGATCTGGCCAAGAATGTCGCCCCGATCTTAGGTCGTGGCGATTCGTGGCCTGAAAATGGCCGGTATGACTGGGGCTTTACTTTACTGAAATGCAGACACAAATGTTATATTTTCGTCAAAAATCGTCGGAATTTCGCCAAATCTGTTTTGGCCGTGTGTTAATACTACGTATACCTCAGCGATTGGCAAATCTGAAATCAGAATTTTATTTGAGGTCAAAATGACCCCGTGAGGTCGCTCCGTACTTTGCCTGCTCGTCATGTGCAGTGTGATAATTAATTCCATGGCAACTTTAGAAGACTTCTTCTTCACGCAATAACAACTTCTAACTTCCAGACCGTACATCCAATCATCTTGAAATTTTGCACACATGTTACACTTCATTACCTCTAGTATAATATATATAGTTTCACGTCGATCAATGAAGTGGTTTTAAGAGTTATAATTTATTTTTTTACATTTTCGTTAAATTATTTAGATCTGCCAAACCACGTGAACTATCGCAAATTCTAAAAGGTCATTTCAGTAGACTGATATGCCGAACACATCTGTGAAGTTTCCCCTCGATAGGATCAAAAATGAGGGAGGAGCTTGGTTTTAAAAGTTTATGCTTAAAAATGTCATAACTCCAAAACCATGTGATGCATGACATCATGCTTGCTGACTTTTTTGTTCGTCATGGGTATGCGATTCTGCCTGCAAAGGTTGGCCTCGATCTGTTCAGTCGTTTAGGAGAAAATTGGATTTTAGTGGTTTTTCAGGCTTTTCACTGAAAACAATATGGCGTCCGAACCACGTGACCTACGACGTCATTATAACTTTATTTATGCATCAATGTATACCGAGAAGATGCTCAACAAATTTCATCCTGATCGGATAAAGTTTTTTACTTGTCGAATTATGACGTCATAATGGCGGCACCTATGACGTCATCGTTCCTCATGGCGAGTTATTCCTCATGGCGAGTTCTTTGCAATGAGACCTGTCTCAATTATTTTCTGTGCAGCAGTTTTTGAGATATAGAGGTGCAATTTTTTTTGGTTTTTCCAAGATGGCGCCAATACCACGTGACCTGTGATGTCATAATATTCACGAAAATATTCTACAGGAGGAGGCCCTTCTATGGTGAAAATTTCATGTCAATCGGACCAACGGTTGCCGAGAAAATGAATTTTTAAAATGCAGACATGCACATACGTACAGTCACGTGAAAAAGTAAGTACACCCCATGTAAAGTTTTGACTTTTTCAACATATTTCAACATACAGCTATTTGATCTTGATTTCAACAATATTGATAGATAAAGGTGATATAATATAACAAATATCATGAAACATTTACATTTTGTAGTCCATTGTATAATTTAAATAAACATAAATGCAAATTTCGCATGTGGAAAAGTAAGTACACCCTTGGCTCTAACAGGTGGTATTGCCCCCTTTGGCAGAAGCAACCTCAAGTAGACGTTTCTTATAACTGTCTACCAGTCTCTGACATCGACTGGGAGAAATTTTTGCCCACTCCTCCATGCAGAATTCTTTGAGCTGTGCGATGTTTGAGGGGTTTCTTGCATGCACAGCTCGTTTCAAATCCCCCCACATCTCGATGGGATTTAGATCCGGGCTTTGACTTGGCCATTCCAGAACCTTTCTGCACCATTTTCTGCAATTTCTTTCTTTTCAGACTTTTTTTCTTTTTCTTTTCTTTTCAATCTTGGTGGATTTACTGGTATGTTTAGGGTCATTGTCATGTTGCAAGGTCAACCTTTGGTTGAGCTTCAACTTTCCGACAGATGGCCTCACATTATCCTCAAGCACCCTCTGGTACAATGAAGAATTCATAGTGGATTCTATGATGGTGAGCTGCCCAGGCCCTGATGCAGCAAAGCTGCCCCAAACCATAATATTTCCGCCACCATGCTTTACAGTTGGTATCAAGTTCTTGTGGTCAAATGCTGTCTTTGGTTTTCGCCAAACATGTCTTCTGGTACTGTGGCCAAATAGCTCTACCTTTGACTCATCTGTCCAGAGCACATTGTTCCAGAAGTGCTGGTCTTTGCCTCGGTGTTCATTGGCAAACTTTAGTCTTGCCCTGATGTTCTTTCTGGACAGCAAAGGATTCCTCCGGGCACACCTCCCATGTAGATCAAATTTGTGCAGCCTCTTTCTCATGGTAGACTCGTGCACTTTGACATCAATAGTGGCAAGAGCTACCTGTAGGTCCCGTGATGACATTCTGGGGTTCTTAGAGACTTCTTTCAGCATCTTGCGGTCTGCTCTCGGGCTGAACTAGCTGGGGCGGCCTGGCCTGAACAAGTTGGCAGTTGTTTGGAATCTTCTCCACTTGTAGATGATCTTCCGGACAGTCGAATGATTGATTTCAAATTGTTTGGAGATCATTTTAAATCCCTTCCCAGACTCGTAGGCATCTATAACCTTCTTTCTGAAGGCCTCAGAGAGCTCTTTTGATCTCGGCTTGGTGACGCCGCACACTTCAACAACAAAGAGCAAACCAAACTTAATGTCTGAGGTTTAAATAAGACAGGTTCCTCCAAGATCATCTCTAATGATGTTCTAATCATTTGCACCGGAGCTGGTGCACCTGATTCTAATTTTAGGTATTTGAAGTAGTAATAAATGTAGTGGTGCACGTATTTTTTCCACATGCGAAATTTGCATTTATGTTTATTTAAATTATACAATGGACTACAAAATGGAAATGTTTCATGATAATTGTTATATTATATCACCTTTATCTATCAATATTGTTGAAATGAAGATCAAATAGCTGTATGTTGAAATATGTTGAAAAAGTCAAAACTTTACATGGGGTGTACTTACTTTTTCACGTGACTGTGCGTACGCACGTATGGACCCGAATGCTTAACCCTGCCTTTTGCTTCGCGAGTGCAGGGTAATAACTCCATATGGGGAATAGGCGTTGTTAATGATGACGTCATTGGTGTAATAATTATGACGTCATAATTCGACAGGGACAACGCTTAGTCTTAACAGTTTGAAATGTATTGAGCATGATCTACGCAACAATTATTTAGAGAATATAAATTTATGATGTCATCGCTCATGGGGTCTGGCAGCCATATTGGATTTAAAAAAAAGAAACGACCAAAAACAGAAGAGTTGGCTCACACCAAGTTGACTGCACAGGGTAAGTATTGTCGTGCGAATACCCTCCGGTTAATACCAGGGCTCGCGGATGGCTCAAACGGCTTTAATTGAGGCGACGACCAAATCGGCTTCAGCTATAAACCACGGGAGGAAGAAGTGAAGAGGAAGAGGCGGAAGCGCTTACCCATAGCGATCCAACCACAGCTCCGATCCTGCAGGGGAATTAACTCAACCAACACAAGATGTTGAATGGAACGGGAAAATAATGCAAGGGTTTAGTTACAAGGAATCGTGGGACAGGGAAATACCCGCTGGTAATAAAATGTCCTAAATCGGGATCCCGCACACCGACTTCCAAATACGAGACAGGGGAATGAATTGCAAAAATAACTGTCCATCGTGTACGTGTGAAATGTGGTGCGTCTTAATTGTCTGCAGTCTTGTCCACCGTCCAATGCGGCTCCAAGCTCCGGCACGAGGAAACCCTCTGTCCGCTTCACCCATGCGCTCCGCCAGGCCCGAGCCAACGCCCCATTCCAGGCTCCTCGTCGACCGCCCACGAGGTCCGTTCGCTCACAGGTCCAAAAGCACCAAGCACCGCTCCAAGCACCACGAAGATGGCGAACCCACGACCACCAGGACCTCTCAAGACGAAGAGCCAAGGACGAACAACGACAAGCAAAGGACCAGCACGACTCAATACCAAGAGTGAAACCTCAGCACGACGCAATCCCAAACGCGAACCATCAGCACGACTCAGTCCCCCAGAAGCGAAGCTTCCAGAATCCTGCCAGCGAGTTAACGAACACAAGATGTTGAATGGAAAGGGAAAATAATGCAAGGGTTTATTTACAAGGAATCGCGGGACAGGGAAATACGTGCCGGTAATAAAATATCCTAAATCGGGATCCCGCACACCGACTTCCAAATATGAGACAGGGGAATGAATTGCAAAAATAACTGTCCGTCGTGTACGTGTGAAATGTGGTGTGTCTTAACTGTCTGCAGTCTTGTCCACCATCCAACGCGGCTCCAAGCTCCGGCGCGAGGAAACCCTCCGTCCTCTTTGCCCACGCACTCCGCCAGGCCCGAGTCAACGCCCCATTCCAGGCTCCTCGTCGACCGCCCACGAGGTCCGTTCGCTCACAGCTCCAAAAGCACCGAGCACCGCTCCAAGCACCACGAAGATGGCGAACCCACGACCACCAGGACCTCTCAAGACGAAGAGCCAAGAGCCAAGGACGAACAACGACAAGCGAAGGACCAGCACGACTCAATACCAAGAGTGAAGCCTCAGCACGACGCAATCCCAAACGCGAACCATCAGCACGACTCAATCCCCCAGAAGCGAAGCTTCCAGAATTCTGCCAGCGAGTCCTTTTGTCACTTGGCATGTGACGTCAGTTTTGGCATGCCACCAACCAGAGCCTCGTAGCTTCCCGCCGTCTCCTGGACCATCTCGTGCCTTCCGCGCTGATTGCTTCAAGGCTCGCGCCTTCTGCACCAACCAATCACACGTTCCCTGTGGCGTGGTTACAGCTCGTCTCACGCGATGTTGCTAGGCCCGCTGGAGGTGCGGCTGACGGCGGCCATCCGGCGGTGCCCCAATCTGGCTTCCTGCCGGTCTTCTTCCAAGGTCATTGTAAGGGAAGGGGAATTATTTAATGTTCGCTGAGGGCCTATCTAAGTGTTTATATGAGTATGCATTGCCATAAGGGACAAAGGTTTGGCGACAGGGACGACGACGAACAAAGGAATCTTTTCCATAATCTCTGCACTATTTAGCACACCCTGCTCCCTCGTAGCGCGGACATCAATACAGCTTATCCCGACAAACCGGACGACACATAGAACTTGTTACAGGGTAGATTCCCTATCGCGACAGTCGAAGCATGTTACCTATAGAGATCTACATGGCCTGAGATATTCCTTTCCCCCCTGACATAACAGTATCCTATGAATACCATCTAGTTGTTTTACGTGTCCGTTTATGTTTTTTGTGTTTTATGTGCTAATATGTGTTTGATGTGCTCGCTCTTAAACGAGCATCAATCTTGTTTACCAAAAAAAAAAGGCTTTCCACTAGATGTTGGAACATTGCTGTGGGGATGTGCCTCCATTCAGCCACAAGAGCATTAGTGAGGTCGGGCACTGATGTTGGGCGATTAGGCCTGGCTCGCAGTCGGCGTTCCAATTCATCCCAAAGGTGTTTGATGGGGTTGAGGTCAGGGCTCTGTGCAGGCCGGAAAAGTTCTTCCACACCGATCTCGAAAAAAACATTTCTGTATGGACCTCGCTTTGTGCATGGAGGCATTGTCATGCTGAAACAGGAAAGGGCCTTCCTCAAACTGTTGCCACAAAGTTGGAAGCACAATCATCTTGAATGTCATTGTATGCTGTCGCGTTAATATTTCCCTTCATTGGAACGAAGGGGCCCAGCCCAAACCATGAAAAACAGCCCCAGACCATTATTCCTCCTCCATCAAACTTTACAGTTTGCACTATGCCTTCGGGCAGGTAGCGTTCTCCTGGCATCTGCCAAACCGAGATTTGTCCATCGGACCGCCAGATGGTGAAGTGTGATACCTCACTCCAGAGAACGCGTTTACACTGCTCCAGAGTCCAATGGCGGCGAGCTTTACACCACTCCAGCCGACACTTGGCATTGCGCATGGTAATCTTAGGCTTGTGGGTGGCTGCTCGGCCATGGAAACCCATTTCATGAAGCTCCCGGTGAACAGTTGTTGTGCTGACGTTGCTTCCAGAGGCAGTTTGGAACTCGGTATTGAGTGTTGCAACCGAGGACACACGATTTTTACACGCTTCAGCACTCAGCAGTCCGGTTCTGTGAGCTTGTGTGGCCTACCACTTAGCGGCTGAGTTGTTGTTGCTCCTCGACGTTTCCACTTCACAATAACAGCACTTAGAGTTGACCGGGGCAGCTCGAGCAGGGCAGAAATTTGATGAACTGACTTGATGGAAAGGTGGCATCCTATGACGGTGCCACCTTGAAAGTCACTGAGCTCTTCAGTATGGCCCATTCTACTGCCAATGTTTGTCTATTGTTACGTGTTCCTCCCCGACCGCCTGGTCTCGGTATGCCTCCGAACCCCGGGAGGAGCCACGGCAGAAAAATATATATTATTCCGTGTCGAAATCAATAAGGAAACCACACCAATGGTTATAGACAAACCAATAATATATAAAAAAATCACACAGGAATAGCATCACCAATAACGATAGCAAATCCCGACAATCAAAATATCTTAAGATGGTACCATCTTATCGAGTACTTATCTCAAACTCACGGCACTCCCAGGGAATGGAAGCGAGCACTCCTCAATGTCTCTATAACTTTCCAAGGTGAAGTTGACTCGCTCCAGCGATCGTTGGAACAATGTCCGATCAAGATCAATAGAGGCATAGGCGGTCGAAGCGACACAGAAGTCACGTGGTCCAACACCCAGCAAACCCGCGGTAGAATGGAAAATCCCCAAAGACGCGCGCCGACGTCCACGTTCGCCGTTCAATCAGCGAAAAGCCGTGTAATCTTCAAACGCCGCTTTAATGCACAGCCCTCCCCGGCAGACCACCGGAGGGTAGGACCTGAACGCAGCACGTGGGGCAAAATGGCGGACGGCTCCCACTCGAGCCGGAGCCTCTAGGCAAGGATTCTCCGGAACCTCAATGCCGATACCTGACAACGCAGGTTCCTCAATATTCCGGGGATAACACCTATCGCACGAACTTCCTTTCAAGGTCTCAAAGTTCACTCGCGACGTTCGCTCGACCACGCCCGTTACAGAGCTTTGACACGCGTCTTCCCCGACCTTTGCCTCACGACCTCTTCTTCGTCGCTCGACGTCTTCCGGTGCACAATCCGATTTCCTCTTTCATTTTTACCATGAGCGATTTTAACCTTTTAATCACAATAACCATTTCCTTTAAACAACAATAATCGCCGTTTCCTTCCAACCCCGATAAGGATAATAATACCTAACCAGAAATGTTTCACGGGGATGAAAACCACCACCACGGAAGACCCGAATCCGTAACACTTCCCCCCCCCCCCCCCCCTCAAGAAAGCAAGTTTGAACACTGTGAAAACTTTCTTTGCAGGCACACTCTTGAAACCAACAAACGTAAACTCACAACCCAAATCATCAATTCCCATGAAAACAATAATCAAGATTTCCCAAAAATAAAGCAACAAACTTCGAACATCCCACAGAGATTTCCAAAGTTAATTGACTCTGGACAAAGCGTCAGCCACGACATTGTCCCTGCCCTTTACATGCTCAATTTCCCAGTTGGACTCCTGCAAAGCCAAACTCCATCTCATCCCCCTCTGATTTTACTTTTCGTTTCTTTTGAATGAAGGTTAAGGGGTAGTAATAAAAATCCAAAGTCAAGCAAAACTACAACACTTTTCCCGGGAGGCCGAGCTGAAAGCCAGGTTCCATGGTGGTTGGGGTGGTGAGGCCTGGAAGTATTCACTACATGGACGCCTTTCGGAACGTGGAGTTCACGGTTAGCCCGTGCAGGAAAGTTCACGACATGGACGCCTTTAGGAACGTAGAGTTCACGGTTAATCCGTGTAGGAATTTTTTGCTCGGCTGCTCCGCAGCATTCAGTGCTTCAACACTTTCTAACTTTCGTAATAATCACGGGTGGACCGCTTGTCACTGTACTCACGTAAATAGCGGTCTCCCTCTCGGCCACTACCCTGATTATCATTCCTGCCGGAGCTGCCGTAACCCTGGCAGCCTCCGTAGTAATATCGACTGCGGCCACCACCAAAACTACCACCACGTTTTCCTCTTCTGCAGCCCCCTCGACGCCTACGGCCTGCCTTCTCTACGGCTATGGTCCGACCCTCCAAATCCTTACCATTCCAATCTGTCTCTGCCTCTTTGGCATCCTTTGTGTTTTCAAACGTGACAAAGCCAAACCCTCTTGACTTTTGCGTTTCCCTGTCTTTTACTAGCCGCACTTCCAGAAGCGGTCCATATTTGCTGAAAACAGAGGTCAGAACTTCTTCCTTTGTGTTGTAGTTCAGAACACCTACAAATAACTTGTCAAATTTGTCACCATCCCTAACTGGTGTGGTGTTATTTTCCCTGCTGGGCTTTTTACCAACCATCGGGTTACCATAAACTTGACCACTGGCCAAATCATTCCTGATTACCAAAGATACTCCCTCTACAGGAAGAGTGGCTTGTAAACCTACGGTGACCGGACCTGACACCAAATCGGACTCCAAATGGATGACATGAAGTGGAGCTCTAACACCGCCACCAATTCCCTGTAAACGAACACTATCACCAGTTGCCATCTCCTCTGACAATGGCAAGATGCCTTCAAGCATTAAATGATTGATGTGCTCCTGTGTCCCTCAATACCCTAACAGGTCTCCGGGTAGTCGGGTCTCCATCCAGTGACACCAACCCCTCTGAAATAAATGTTTGGTAACCCTTTTGAGGGCGATTACTCCCATTTGCCATTGCATTCGGAGTTGTACTAGTCGAACTCCGCTCCTGATTTTCCATTCCCAGAGCATAACAGTGGGACATCAAGCGTCCAGCTTTATGGCAAAAAGCGCAAGTAGGCCCGGAGGAGAACCTCGTGGTTTGTCGCGAGCCCCCCGGAGGATAGGTCTGCCATGGAACTGCTGTCTTCGGATTTCAAGAAGTCGTGGTATCAGAGTGGTCCTCATATTCATCTCGAGGCCGCCCCCATGAATTTTCGTTCTCCGGCCCTGATGTACCATAGCTCCCCTGGCTAGGTCTAGGCAAGAAGTTAGGTTTGTGGAAACCCATCCTGTGGGTTAAGGCATAGTCATCAGCCATGGCTGCTGCCTCATACAGCTTTGGTACTTTCCTTTCCTCCAGATGAACTTTAATGTCCTCGTGGACACCCTGTTGGAATTCCTCCACGAGGATCAATTGCCGCAATAGTTCGAAGTCCTTCCCAACCCCTTTTGAATCACACCACCTATCAAACATGGTTTCTTTCATTCTGGCAAACTCCACATGGGTCTCACTCTCCCTCTTCCTGGCATTCTGGAATTTTTGCCGGTAAGCTTCTGGGACCAATTCATAGGCTTTGAGAATGTTTTTCTTCACTGTCTCATAATCTGCACATTGGTCAATCGGTAAAGCCGAATAAATAGTTTGAGCTTTACCCACCAGAACACTTTGCATTAACATGGCCCAGGACTCCTCAGGCCATTTTATCAGTTGAGCCACTTTCTCAAAATGTGAAAAGAAATTGGCTACCTCTTTTTCATTGAAGGGTGGAACCAGCCTCATATGTCTGCCATCATCCCAGGAGTTCTGACTAGGTGTCGAACCAGTCGGCATGGATGGTACCTCTCCCCGTTCTTTCATTAAATCCAGCTCCTTGAGTTTAATTTCCCGCTGAAGCGCCATTTCACGGTCCTTTAACTCCCGTTCGGCTTTTCTCTCCTCTGCTTTTTCTCTTCTAACCTTTCAAGGACTTCTCGTTCAACTCTCCTTTCCTCTGTTTTTCTTTCCTCGAGTTCTCTTTCCTGTGCGGCTCTTCTTTCCTCGAGTTCTCTTGCAGCTCTCCTTTCCTCTGCTCTTTCTTGTGTTTTTTTCTCTTCTAACCTTTCCTGGAGTTCTCGTTCAACTCTCCTTTCCTCTGCTTTTCTTTCTTCGAGTTCTCTTGCAGCTCTACTTTCCTCCGCTTTTTCCCTTTCCTGGCTCAGTCATTGCATCTCCAATTTCCGGAGCTCCACATTTTCTTGTTCCTCGGGTAACCAATCCAAGGCTCCCTCTTCCTTGTCCCACCAGAGATTCTATCACCAATCTCTGCATCTCTGCTTTCCTCATATTCGTTCGAACCTCCAAGCTAAAATGTCTGGCCAATACCAAGAGGTCCGATTTTAATAATGCTCTGAACTGTGCCTCACTAGGGGTGACTGCAAACTTCTCTGCGTCAAACTCCATGGTGACTATTGTTAACACCTGTTAATCTTCACACAATAAAAAAATGTAAAAAATTTGAGGTTTTTGGAAAAACTTGGGAATTCTGGGAATGTTAGGGAAATCTTTCCCCGGACTAAATTTAGGGAATTTTTGATCCCAGACAAAGACCCAATTTCGAGCACACAAGTCAATTGGACGAGCCCCCAATTTCTGTTACGTGTTCCTCCCTGACCGCCTGGTCTCGGTATGCCTCCGAACCCCGGGAGGAGCCACGGCAGAAAAATATATATTATTCCATGTCGAAATCAATAAGGAAACCACACCAATGGTTGTAGACAAACCAATAATATATTACAAATCACACAGGAATAACATCACCAATAACGATAGCAAATCCCGACAATCAAAATATCTTAAGATGGTACCATCTTATCTGGTACTTATCTCAAACTCACGGCACTCCCAGGGAATGGAACCGAGCACTCCTCAATGTCTCTATAACTCTCCAAGGCGAAGTTGATTCGCTCCAGCGATCGTTGGAACAATGTCCGATCAAGATCAATCGAGGCGTAGGCGGTCGAAGCGACACAGAAGTCACGTGGTCCAACACCCAGCAAACTCGCGGTAGAATGGAAAATCCCCAAAGGCACGCGCCGACGTACACGTTCGCCTTTCAATCAGCGAACCACCGTGTAATCTTCAAACGCCGCTTTAGTGCACAGCCCTCCCCGGCAGACCACCGGAGGGTAGGACCTGAACGCAGCGCGCAGGGCAAAATGGCGGACGGCTCTCACTCGAGCCGGAGCTTCTAGGCAAGGATTCTCAGGAAACCTCAATCCCGATACCTGACTACGCAGGTTCCTCAATATTCCGGCGATAACACCTATCACACGAACTTCCTTTCAAGGTCTCAAAGGTCACTCGCGACGTTTGCTCGACCACGCCCATTGCAGAGCTTCGACACGCGTCTTCCCCGACCTTTGCCTCATGACCTCTTCTTCTTCGTTCGACGTCTTCCGGTGCACGATCCGATTTCCTGTTTCATTTTTACCATGAGCGCTTTTAACCTTTTAATCACAATAACCATTTCCTTTAAACAACAATAATCGTCGTTTCCTTCCAACCCCGATAAGAATAATAATACAGAACCAGAAATGTTTCACGGGGATGAAAACCACCACCACGGAAGGGCCGAATCCGTAACACTTCCCCCCCTCAAGAAAGAAAGTTTGAACACCGCGAAAACTTTCTTTGCAGGCAAACTCTTGAAACCAACAAACGTAAACTCACAACCCAAATCATCAATTCCCGTGAACAACAAAAATCAAGATTTCCCAAAAATAAAGCAACAAACTTCGAACATCCCACAGAGATTTCCAAAGTTAATTGACTCTGGACAAAGCGTCAGCCACGACATTATCCCTGCGCTTTACATGCTCAATTTCCCAGTTGGACTCCTGCAAAGCCAAACTCCATCTCATCCCCCTCTGATTTTACTTTTCGTTTCTTTTGAATGAAGGTTAAGGGGTAGTAATCAAAATCCAAAGTCAAGCAAAACTACAACACTTTTCCCGGGAGGCCGAGCTGAAAGCCAGGTTCCTTGGTGGTTGGGGTGGTGAGGCCTGGAAGTATTCAATACATGGATGCCTTTCGGAACGTGGAGTTCACGGTTAGCCCGTGCAGGATAGTTCACGACATGGACGCCTTTAGGAACGTAGAGTTCACGGTTAATCCGTGTTGGAATTTTTTGCTCGGCTGGGCCGCAGCATTCAGTGCTTCAACTCTTTCTAACTTTCGTAATAATCATGGGTGGACCGCTTGTCACTGTAGTCACGTAAATAGTGGTCTCCCTCTCGGCCACTACCCTGATTATCATTCCTGCGGGAGCTGCCGTAACCCTGGGAGCCTCCGTAGTAATATCGACTGCGGCCACCACCAAAACTACCACCACGTTTTCCTCTTCTGTAGCCCCCTCGACGCCTACGGCCTGCCTTCTCTACGGCTATGGTCCGACCCTCCAAATCCTTACCATTCCAATCCGTCTCTGCCTCTTTGGCATCCTTTGTGTTTTCAAACGTGACAAAGCCAAACCCTCTTGACTTTTGCGTTTCCCTGTCTTTTACCAGCCGCACTTCCAGAAGCGGTCCATATTTGCTGAAAACAGAGGTCAGAACTTCTTCCTTTGCTTTGAAGTTCAGTCCACCTACAAATAACTTGTCAAATTTGTCGCCATCCCTAACTGGTGTGGTGTTATTTTCCCTGCTGGGCTTTTTACCAACCATCGGGTTACCATAAACTTGACCACTGGCCAAATCATTCCTGATAACCAAAGATGCTCCCTCTACAGGAAGAGTGGCTTGTAAACCTACGGTGACCGGACCTGACACCAAATCGGACTCCAAATGGATGACATGAAGTGGAGCTCTAACACCGCCACCAATCCCCTGTAAACGAACACCATCACCAGTTGCTGTCTCCTCTGACAATGGCAAGATGCCTTCAAGCATTAAATGATTGATGTGCTCCTGTGTCCCTCAATACCCTAACAGGTCTCCGGGTAGTCGGGTCTCCATCCAGTGACACCAACCCCTCTGAAATAAATGGTTGGTAACCCTTTTGAGGGCGATCACTCACATTTGCCATTGCATTCGGAGTTGTACTAGTCGAACTCCGCTCCTGATTTTCCTTTCCCAGAGCATAACAGTGGGACATCAAGTGTCCAGGTTTATGGCAAAAAGCACAAGTAGGCCCGGAGGAGAACCTCGTGGTTTGTCTCGAGCCCCCGGAGGATAAGTCTGCCTTGGAACTGCTGTCTTCGGATTTCTAGAAGTCGTGGCATCAGAGTGGTCCTCATATTCATCTCGAAGCCGCCCCCATGAATTTTCGTTCTCCGGCCCTGATGTACGATAGCTCCCCTGGCTAGGTCTAGGCGAGAATTTAGGTTTGTGGAACCCCATCCTGTGGGTTAAGGCATAGTCATCAGCCATGGCTGCTGCCTCATACAGCTTTGGTACTTTCCTTTCCTCCAGATGAACTTTAATGTCCTCGTGGACACACTGTTGGAATTCCGCCATCAGGATCAATTGCCGCAATAGTTCGAAGTCTTTCCCAACCCCTTTTGAATCACACCACCTATCAAACATGGTTTCTTTCATTCTGGCAAACTCCACATGGGTCTCACTCTCCCTCTTCCTGGCATTCCGGAATTTTTGCCGGTAAGCTTCCGGGACCAATTCATAGGCTTTGAGAATGTTTTTCTTCACTTCCTCATAATCTGTACATTGGTCAATCGGTAAAGCCGAATAAATAGTTTGAGCTTTACCCACCAGAACACTTTGCATTAACATGGCCCAGGACTCCTCAGGCCATTTTAGCAGTTGAGCCACTTTCTCAAAGTGTGAAAAGAAATTGGCTACCTCCTTTTCATTGAAGGGTGGAACCAGCCTCACATGTCTGCCAACATCCCAGCTGTTCTGACTAGGTGTCGATCCAGTCGGCATGGATGGTACCTCTCCCCGTTCTTTCATTAAATCCACCTCCTTGAGTTTAATTTCCCGCTGAAGCGCCATTTCACGGCCCTTTAACTCCCGCTCGGCTTTTCTCTCCTCTGCTTTTTTTCTCTTCTAACCTTTCAAGGAGTTCTCGTTCAACTCTCCTTTCCTCTGTTTTTCTTTCCTCGAGTTCTCTTTGCTGTGCTGCTCTTCTTTCTTCGAGTTCTCTTGCAGCTCTGCTTTCCTCTGCTTTTAACCTTTCCTGGAGTTCTCTTTCAACTCTCCTTTCCTCTGTTTTTCCTTCCTCGAGTTCTCTTTCCTGTGCTGCTCTTCTTTCCTCGAGTTCTCTTGCAGCTCTCCTTTCCTCTGCTCTTTCTTGTGTTTTTTTCTCTTCTAACCCTTCCTGGAGTTCTCGTTCAACTCTCCTTTCCTCTGCTTTTCTTTCTTCGAGTTCTCTTGCAGCTCTCCTTTCCTCTGCTTTTTCCCTTTCCTGGCTCAGTAATTGCATCTCCAGTTTCCGGAGCTCCACATTTTCTTGTTCCTCGTGTAACCAATCCAAGGCTCCCTCTTCCCATGTTCCTTGTCGCACCAGAGATTCTATCACCAATCTCTGCATCTCTGCTTTCCTCATATTCGTTCGAACCTCCAAGCTAAAATGTCTGGCCAATACCAAGAGGTCCGATTTTAATAATGCTCTGAACTGTGCCTCACTAGGGGTCACTGCAAACTTCTCTGCGTCAAACTCCATGGTGACTATTGTTAACACCTGTTAACCTTCACACAATAAATTTAAAAAAAAATTTCCCCTTTTTTGGGAAAAAATTGGGAATTCTGGGAATGTTATGGAATTCTTTCCCAGACTAAATTTAGGAAATTTTTGATTCCGGACGAAGACCAAATTTCGAGCCCACGAGTCAATTCGACGAGCCCCCAATTTCTGTTACGTGTTCCTCCCCGACCGCCTGGTCTCGGTATGCCTCCGAACCCCGGGAGGAGCCACAGCAGAAAAATATATATTATTCCGTGTCGAAATCAATAAGGAAACCACACCAATGGTTATAGACAAACCAATAATATATTAAAAATCACACAGGAATAACATCACCAATAACGATAGCAAATCCCGACAATCAAAATATCTTAAGATGGTACCATCTTATCTAGTACTTATCTCAACTCACGGCACTCCCAGGGAATGGAACCGAGCACTCCTCAATGTCTCTATAACTCTCCAAGGCGAAGTTGATTCGCTCCAGCGATCGTTGTAACAATGTCCGATCAAGATCAATCGAGGCGTAGGCGGTCGAAGCGACACAGAAGTCACGTGGTCCAACACCCAGCAAACTCGCGGTAGAATGGAATATCCCCAAAGACGCGCGCCGACGTAAACGTTCGCCGTTCAATCAGCAAACCGCCGTGTAATCTTCAAACGCCGCTTTAGTGCACAGCCCTCCCCGGCAGACCACCGGAGGGTAGGACCTGAACGCAGCGCGCGGGGCAAAATGGCGGACGGCTCCCACTCGAGCCGGAGCCTCTAGGCAAGGATTCTCCGGAATCTCAATGCCGATACCTGACTACACAGGTTCCTCAATATTCCGGCGATAACACCTATCGCACGAACTTCCTTTCAAGGTCTCAAAGGTCACTCGCGACGTTCGCTCGACCACGTCCGTTAGAGCTTCGACACGCGTCTTACCCGACCTTTGCCTCACGACCTCTTCTTCTTCGCTCAACGTCTTCCGGTGCACGATCCGATTTCCTGTTTCATTTTTATCATGAGCGCTTTTAACCTTTTAATCACAATAACCATTTCCTTTAAACAACAATAATCGCCGTTTCCTTCCAACCCCGATAAGAATAATAATACCTAACCAGAAATGTTTCACGGGGATGAAAACCACCACCACGGAAGGGCCGAATCCATAACACTATGGAGATAGCATGGCTGTGTGCTTGATTATATATACCTGTCAGCAATGGGTGTGGCTGAAACAGCTGAATCCACTAATTAGAATGGGTGTCCACATACTTTTGGCCATGTAGTGTATATACACACAAATACACACACATATAAACATACAAATACACATACACGCACATATAGTCATGGCCAAAAATCTTGGCACCCTTGCACTTTTTTCAAATAACTCACAATTATCAAAAAAAATAATTTAAAATTGGCAAAAGTATTTTGTCTACACAATTCTTTATTTCACTGTTAATATTACAGAACATTTGTTTTTGATTCAGAACTTACTATGTCCTTTTAAATCAGAAAATAAAAACAAATGGCATTGACAAACTTATTGACACTCTCGACTTAATATTTGGTAGAACAGCCTTTGGACAAAATAACGGCAGTCAAGCGCTTCCTATAGCCATGAATGAGCTTCCTCCACCTCTCTACTAGCAGTTTGGCCCACTCTTCTTGTGCAAACTGCTCCAGTTCTCGCAGATTTGAAGGGTTCCTTCTCCCAACTGCTGTTTTCAGATCTCCCCACAGGTGTTCAATGGGATTTAGATCTGGACTCATTGCTTGCCACTTCAGAACAGTCCAGCTTTTTATCTTGAACCATTCCCAGGTGCTTTTTGAAGTGTGTTTGGGTCATTGTCCTGGTGCAAGACCCATGACCTTCGACGGAGACCCAGCTTTCTGACACTGGGTTCAATATTGCGCTCCAAAATGTCTCGGTAATCTCCTGATTTCATGATGCCATGCACACATTCAAGGTACCCAGTGCCAGAGGTAGCACAACAACCTCAAAACATCACTGAACCTGCTCCATGTTTGACTGTAGGGAAGGTGTTCTTTTCTTTGAAGGCTTCATCTTGTTTTCTGTAAACATAGAGATGATGTGCTCTACCAAAAATATCTAATTTGGTCTCATCTGTCCACAGGGACATTCTCATCTGTCCACTACTGGGACATTCTCACAGAAGGATTTTGGCTTGTTCAGGTGTGTTTTGGCAAACTCCAGTCAGGCTTTCTTATGTCTCTCTCAGCAGTGGGGTCGTCCTGGGTCTCCTACTATAGAACCCCCTTTCATTGAGTTGGTGACAGATGATGTGAGTTGAAACTGTCGTACCTTGTGACTGAAGGTCAGCTTGAACCTGTTTGGCAGTTGATCGAGGTGCTTTCTCCACCATTCGAACTTTCTCCACCATTTGTGCTTTCTCCACCATTTCTCTCCACCATTTCTCTCAACCATTTCTCCACCAATCCTTCACTGCAATCTTCGATTACGTTTTCTCTTGCAGCCACGTCCAGAGAGGTTGGCTCCAGTTCCATGGGCCTTAAACTTCCTGATAACATTGCGTATGGTGCACACAGGTCTCTGGAGATGGACTTGTAGCCTTGAGATTGTCCATGCCTGGCTACAATCTTGTGTCTGACCTCCTGAGAAAATTCTCTGGTTTTCTTTCTTTTCTCCAGGCTCATTGCGGTACACACAGTGACAAAACAGCAGAATGGCTCCTTTTCTCTATTCAAACTGGTTGAATGAGTGATTTTTATGTTGCAGGCACCTGCAACTAACAAGGGGAGTTCAATTTCAAAGTTAAGGAGAATCACCTGCTTGACATCTAATTATTTCTAACAACTTCTAAAAGGTGCCAATAATATTGTCTGGGCCATTTTAGGATTTCTGTGTGGAATAAGCTAAGATTTAGTAATTATATCCGCTTTTTTGTTTTGTTCCACTGCAAACCAAAGAAATACATATGTGGATCCCAAAAGATTTTTAAAATTCAACAATTTTCTGGAAGAAATGGTGCATTGTTTGGAAAAAGTGCAAGGATGCCAATATTTTTGGCAGACTGTACGTACATACAAATACACACACACACACACACACACACACACACAAACACACACACACACACACACATAGTCACGTGAAAAAAATAAGTACACCCCATGTAAAGTTTTGACTTTTTCAACATATTTCAACATACAGCTATTTTTATTTTTATTTTTTTTGTATACTGAATCGAGGCTCGTGAAAGAGCTAACATTTACTTTACAAACAAATCAACCAGACAAACAAAATATATAAAAAGAGGGAGCGGAAGACAAGATGGGGAGAGAAGGGGAAGCACACAAACACAACATTTGAGAGCAGGGAGAAGTGTGGGAGGGAGAGGGCTTGGGGGGAGGAGGCGTAGGAAGTGGGGGGGGGGGGGGGGGTGGGAGAAGTATAAAACACAAGGACACCAAGGACTTCTAGGACAGAAGTTGGTATTTCAAAAAAGTGGAATTGGGGTGAAATTAGTGGGGGTAGAAAAGATCAAGGTTTTGGATGGGGGAAGATAAGAGATGGTGGTGAACAGCTGTTTTAAAGACTGGGAGGGAGGAGTGGGATTGAAGGGAGTTGGGGAGTTTGTTCCAGAGGCGGGAGAAAAGAGGAATGAAGGAGTGAAGGTGAGCAGAGAGTCTTGAGTTTGGCAGTTTAACCATAAGAGGGTTGCAGGCAGATCTTGTGCGACCTGTAGGAATATTTGCGGGACAGAGCCCAGAGAGAGCTGGGGGGGCAAGGCCAGAGAGGAGTCGGTAGAAGACGGAAAGACCACCAACCTGCCTGCAGTGAGTGAGTGAGAGGCCCTTGGAGTTAGCTTCATCGCGGGAGATTCCAATGATTCTGAACGCTTTGGTTTCAACAGCGTGAAGACGAGCTAGGTGTGAGGCAGGAGCACCAGCCCAGAGGGGAGAGCAGTATTCCATTTTGAACAGAGGCCAGATTTGAAATGTGGTTTTCCCAGGAAAGATCATGGCAGATAGTGAGACCCAAAAGCTTGAGTGACAGAACTTCTTGGAGAGGATTATTCAGAAAGTGGATGGGGAGGGTTGTCCAGTCGGTCTTTTCGGAGAGACATCGTAAGAGTGTGAGATTTGTCAGGATTGAAAGACATGTTCCACTTGTTTGCCCAGTCTGTGATTTTGTCCAGGTCTGCAGAGAGAGAGTGAGAAGGCTGCAGACTGCCGATCTGAGGGATGAAGAATGGAGCGACAGAGAGTAGAGTCATCAGCAAAGAGATAGAGAGGATTTTCAAGAGAGTCAGAGAGATCATTGATGAAGACCAGAAAAAGCACACGGCCCAGAACACTGCCTTGGGGAACTCCAGCCTGAACAGGAAGAGGAGATGAGAGAAACCCATTCAGGGCCACACGTTGACTATGACTAGAGAGGAAGTCCGCCAGCCATGCGTGGAGATTTCCATGGATACCAAAAGAGGAGAGTTTTGTGAGCAGAGCGGGGTGCCAGACTGTATCGAAGGCACGTGATATGTCAAGGGAGACAGCTATAATTTCCTGTTTGGCATTGAGGACCTCCATCCATTGTTGAGAAAGCAGAAGCAGCATGTCCAGAGTAGAGTGACCAGGTCTGAAACCAAATTGATGATCAGAGAT
Source organism: Myxine glutinosa (assembly GCF_964187855.1). Lineage (NCBI taxonomy): Eukaryota > Metazoa > Chordata > Myxini > Myxiniformes > Myxinidae > Myxine > Myxine glutinosa. The sequence goes on from NC_136265.1 coordinate 114,881,668, forward strand.
CAAGCCATTGGAGAAGAGGAAAGATTTCATATCTGAACCAATGATGGATTCCATGACTTTGCTGATAATTGGGAGAAGGCTGATTGGTCTGTAGTTGCTGGGATCTGTTTTTGCACCTTTTTTGTGCAAAGCGGTGATGTTGGCAGATTTCCAAGCAGATGGCAGATGACCTTGAGCAAAAGAGAGGGTGAAGAGAACAGAGAGAGGGAGTTAAAGAGCGGAAGAACAGGATTTTAGGACCCGTGGGCTGATGCCGTCAGGTCCAGTTGCAGAATCAGAGTCGAGCGTTGACAGAAACTTTTCCACCTTGTCAGGAGGAAAGGACACAGAGTCCAGGAGCAGCTGGGTACGACTGGGTACGGTGGGTACAGAGAGGGGTGGGTTTGGGACACAAGATTTAGAGGCAAACACAGAGTTGAGAGTGAAGCATTCAGCTTTTTCACATGCGGAGTCAGCCGTGTGGCCGTTTGAGGTGAGGGAGGGGATGGAGGGGGAACAAACACCAGAAACAGATTTGACTAGACGCCACCAGGATTTGGAAGAGGGAGACAGATAAGAGAGTTCGGTCCTGAGAACGGAGAGATATTGTTTGCTGGCTCTCCTGAGGGTGGACACACACTTGTTTCGGGCTTTGTGAAAGGAAATGAGATTTCTTTCCGTTGGATTTGCTTTCCAGGAGACGAAAGCAAGTTGTTTCTGGGCAATAGCCTCACCACAAGATTCCGTGTACCATGGACGGGAGGAAGGGTATGACAACTGAAGACGAGATGGGATAAATCTGTGCATGAGAGAGAGCAATTTACTTTGGAAGAATTCCCAGGATGAGTTGATGTCAGAGGCGGTAGAGATGGGAGACCAGTCCAGATGATTGATGGCTGCTTGAAGGCCGTGCCAGTTGGCCTGAGTGAAATGCCAGACTCGTCGACGCTGAGGAGGCTCTCTGAGAATGGTCAGAGAGATGTCCACTTTAACAAGCACATGATCAGATGAGCCGATTGGAGCAGAAGAAGAGCAGCAGACATTTTCAGGGAAGTTAGTCATAACTAAGTCCAGAAGAGAAGATGCTCCGTTGACTGAGATCCGGGTCGGGAAATTGACAGATTGTGTCAGTCCCAGTGAGTCACAGAAGTCCTTTGCTGAAGAGCCATGGCTGGTGAGAGAGGGAAACCCACACCCAGCCAACTGGCATGGTGACAATTGAAATCACCTCATATGAGGAAGAGAGAGTTTGGATGGGTAGATAGAAGTTGGTCCATATTATCAGACAGCGAGATGTAGATGGAGTCATCACTGTTTTGTGGACGGTACAACACACATATGAACAAAAGGTGGGAGCGAAGGGGAAGCCATAGCCAAAGGTATTCCTGGGGGTGAGGTGGAGAGAGGGCAGTGCAGGGCGAGTGAGGAAGAGTTTTTTTTATAAAGACAGCAACCCCACCTCCAGGACGAGGCTCAGGTCAGGTGAGGCTCAGGTATTTGGTCTTCATTTCAACAATATTGATAGATAAAGGTGATATAATATAACAAATATCATGAAACATTTACATTTTGTGGTCCATTGTATAATTTAAATAAACATAAATGCAAATTTCGCATGTGGAGAAAGTAAGTACACCCCTACATTTATCACTACTTCAAATACCTAAAATTAGAATCAGGTGCACCAGCTCAGGTGCAAATGATTAGAACATCGTTAGAGAGGATCTTGGAGGAACCTGTCTTATTTAAACCTCATACATTTAGTTTGGTTTGCTCTTTGTTGTTGAAGTGTGCGGCATCACCATGCCTAGATCAAAAGAGCTCTCTGAGGCCTTCAGAAAGAAGGTTATAGATGCCTACGAGTCTGGGAAGGGATTTAAAAAGATCTCCAAACAATTTGAAATCAATCATTCGACTGTCCGGAAGATTATCTACAAGTGGAGAAGATTCCAAACAACTGCCAACATCTTCAGGCCACGCCACCCCAGCAAGTTCAGCCCGAGAGCAGACTGCAAGATGCTGAAAGAAGTCTCGAAGAACCCAGAATGTCATCACGGGACCTACAGATAGCTCTTGCCACTGTTGATGTCAAAGTGCACGAGTCTACCATTAGAAAGAGGCTGCACCAATTTGATCTACATGGGAGGTGTGCCAGGAGGAAACCTTTGCTGTCCAGAAAGAACATCAGGGCAAGACTAAAGTTTGCCAATGAACACCGAGGCAAAGACCACCACTTCTGGAACAATGTGCTCTGGACAGATGAGTCAAAGGTAGAGCTATTTGGCCACAGTACCAGAAGACATGTTTGGCGAAAACCAAAAGACAGCATTTTACCACAAGAACCTGATACCAACTGTAAAGCATGGTGGTGGAAATATTTTGGTTTGGGGCAGCTTTGCTGCATCAGGGCCTGGGCAGCTCACCATCAAAGAACCCACTATGAATTCTTCATTGTACCAGAGGGTGCTTGAGGATAATGTGAGGCCATCTGTCGGAAAGTTGAAGCTCAACCGAAGGTGGACCTTGCAACATGACAATGACCCTAAACATACCAGTAAATCCACCAAGGAATGGCTGAAAAGAAAGAAATGGAGGGTTCTAGAATGACCAAGTCAAAGCCCGGATCGAAATCCCATCGAGATGTTGTGGGGGGATTTGAAACGAGCTGTGCATGCAAGAAACCCCTCAAACATCGCACAGCTGAAAGAATTCTGCATGGAGAAGTGGGCAAAAATTTATCCCAGTCGATGTCAGAGACTGGTAGACAGTTATAAGAAACGCCTACTTGAGGTTGTTTCTGCCGAAGGGGGCAATACCACCTATTAGAGCCAAGGGTGTACTTACTTTTTCCACATGCGAAATTTGCATTTATGTTTATTTAAATTATACAATGGACTACAAAATGTAAATGTTTCATGATATTTGTTATATTATATCACCTTTATCTCTCAATATTGTTGAAATCAAGAGCAAATAGCTGTATGTTGAAATATGTTGAAAAAGTCAAAACTTTACGTGGGGTGTACTTACTTTTTCACGTGACTGTATCCTGTTCCAAACAAAAATTAACAGTTTGCTCTTCAAAACGTCAGGCTTTTACGACAGAATTTAAATTATTTTACTGCTCAGTGTGATATCAAGACATGCATAATGAACGTAGAGCAGCAACGAAGGCTGGAAAGGGTGGAAATGCGAATGGTTCGGTGGATGTGTGGAGTATCGTTGAGAGAGAGGAAGACAAATGATGAATTGCGAAAGATGATGGGAATAGAGCCTGTGATTGATGCTGTGAAGAGAAACAGGTTGAGATGGTTTGGTCATGTGTTGAGGAAGGATGAAAGTGATTGGTTGAGAAGAGTGATGGACATGAATGTAGAAGGAAGTAGAGGACGGGGAAGACCGAGAAAGACTTGGCGAAAGATGGTCGAAGAAGAAATGCGGGCAAGGGGGTTAACAAGCGGAGATGCAGATAATAGGGCAAAATGGAGAAGTTTGTCATGGGGACCGCAAGGGTAACACCCGCTCTAGCAGAGAAAATCGCCTTAAAATGCCTGTTGTTGTTCAGTGTGATATCCTTTACAAAATGCAACCTGAGCTGCAAATCTTCCGACATGTACGTATACATACATACATACATATATATATATACTGTATATGTGTATGTATATATATATATATATATATATATATATATATATATATATATATATATATATATATATATATGTATATATATATATATGTATATATATGTATATATATTATATATATGTATATATATATGTATATATATGTATATATATTATATATATGTATATATATATATATTGTAACGGTTTTGAGAAGTGTAACGAATTTGAGAAGTGTAACGGTTTTTGAGAAGTGTAACAATTTTGGAGGAAGTGTAACGAATGTGAAAAGTATGGTTTTGTTGTGTGTAACACCCTCGTAATGTAAATAATGGTCGCAGCCGTCCTCCTAGTTAATTCCATGAAACTTACACACAGGCCACGATATATCTTTTTAAATAGTGTATTTCCTTATTCTATGTAGGCTAAATATGTGTTTCCCACTAGATTGACTTTGCATTGTATCAAACGAAATAAGCGTAGGCCCTTTCAATTTCCCCACACATCTCCGCTCTCCAAAGTTCCTTTCAAAAGGGGTGCGAGTGGTGTTCAATCCCGCAAGCCGCCATTGCCCATGTGCTCATCTCGGAGAAGAGGGGGGGGGGTAGGAGCCGCCAACTCACAGGCGTGGCACGTCGTCATGAGCAAAGGCGGGATCGGACAGCCCTAACAGCCAACCAGCACCGCGGTTAGCGACCCGGTAGGCGTGCCCTCGCAGCTGGCGGCTTGATTCCGCCCCGAGTGATAAAAGCGACTGGAAGGGACTGCTTCACCAGATGGGAGATGAGCGAAGAGGTGACATGCGAGAGGAGCTGTGAGCTGAACTGTGAGCTGTGAGAGGAGAGATGCTCCAAGCCAAAAAGGAGAGGTACTTGGAAAGGAAACAACCTTTGGAGAGACGCGCTGAGAGGAGGGAGACGGCTCCACCAGGAGGAGAGGAGCAGGTGTGACCGAGCCAGCGTGTGACGTCTACAGCATCGGCAGCGGATACGCGACCGAGGGTTTTCCCGCCAAAAACGCGAGGAATTGAGAGCTGCTACCTCCGACCCTGCCTCCCTCTCCAGCAACCCACCTCCGCCATCCCTGCCTGCAATTTCCCCCGTGTAAGTGTGAACGTCGTCTGTCCTAATCGTTGTCCTGGGGTTAAGTAAATTGAATAGTGTAAGTTAACGATTCGCTGTGTGACTGCTTCTTCCATCCATTGCTTGTGTGTGTATAATAAATCTGTTCTTCCTCCGTACTCTGTCTTCTTCTCTTTTTTCCTTCTCTTTCGGTCGCTTTAGAGGTTTCCCGATTGAATATCTGTGGTGCGATCTGGTCAACGTCGGGTGAAATCGGGTTCTAATCGGGGAGTAACTGTTCGGTCGCGGTTGGACCATCCGCTCGGCCCATCATAACATCTAAACCGCGTCTGTAACAATTGGTAGTCAGGAGTTGGGATTCGAACCTGGGACTAAATTTATTTAGCCCAAATTTTGGACACCAATTGTACTATTGGCTGTAACAATTGGTGTCGAGGAGTGAGATCGGACCCGAAGCGCGCTTAACGCGCTCAAAATTACAAGCTGCCGAAATTTATTTTGTTTTATAAAATCCGAATTTTGAGATCGCGCCATGGACAATCAAGGCGATCGGATGTCGGTGGGAGAGATAGACAGGGTGGAATCGACCCAGGACCTCGGGGAAATGTATGTGGAGGAAAGGGAGGAGGAGAAAAATGGCAATGTGGTTGCGGAGGTTTCAGACGCACAAAATGGCGCTCTCGCGCACGTGGTTGAGGGGCCACGGTCGCGGAACCAATGAGCGCGGCCCAAATACAAGCCTTCATGGCCCAATTCATGGTGGAAATGCAGGAAAAAAACGACAGTATGGAACAAATGGAAAACAGAAGGAGGGCTGATAGTGAAAAAATGGAAGACAGAAGGAGGGCTGATAGTGAGAAAATGGAAAGCAGAATGATGGGGGTAATGAGGGACGAAGCGAGGGGTACCGGTGAGAAGTTAAACAATAATTTTGAGGGGTTAGACAACGGGATAAAAGAGGTAAAGAATGGGTTAACGGGGGTGGAAAATAGAATGGCTGCCCAGGAGAATCAGTTAGAGGGGGTGAAAAATGGGTTAATGGGGTTAGAAAATAGGATGGAGGACAAATTGCGGGAAATAGGGGAACAATCTGCCCGGGAAATCAAACGAATGGGAGAGCAGATAGAGGAGGTAAAAATCGGGGTAGAAACCAAATTGGATGCTCAGAGGGATGAATTGGGACAGATGAGGGTGGCATCTACAAAAGAGATGGAGGAGATACGACGAGGTGTAAGTGAGGAGGTTTCGGGGCTACGCGAGGAGGTAAAGCGAGGTGAAAAGCATATGGAGAAAGAGGTGAGGAATAATACGGCGAGGTTACAAGGGGGCATAGAGGGTCTGACGAAGGGAGTAGAACAGCTGACAGTCGGACAAACGGAGTTAGTGGAGCAGGTTCAAAGGAACACTGCGGTACTAGGGGGGTTAAAGGCGACACAAAAAGAAATTAAAAACGAATTAATAGCGACACAGAGGCAATGTCAGATGGTACGTGAGGAACTGACAATGAGGGTGGACGAGGTGACAGAGATAATGGAGACAAAGGACCGGCAGGTGAGGATGCACATAGAGACGGTCACGGTAGCCTTAGAGGACGAACTTGAGGAGACGCACCGAGAAATAAAAGAGGTTAAACAAAAATTAGAGGAAGTGGAAGAAGAGGTGAGTGAAATTAAAAAGAGACGGACAGAAACTAAGAGAGAAATCCAGGAGGAGGTAATGGAATTGGTACAAGGTCGGTGCTCAACTCATGATGTGCTGCTCACTAACCAAATAAAGAGTTTGCAGGTGGCAAAGGAGGTGCGGAGACGAGGTGCCAAGGTGAGTGGCGATATAATCGGAAATGTACATGATGTGAGGAAAGCTTCAGTCGGCTTGGGGATTGGTTTGGATCCGGGTGTTCGTGAGAGGCCGTTGGTGAAGTGTGCGACAGGTCTGGTGTGCGAAAAAAGAGGTGTGCGAGAATGTCCGACCATGGGGTGTGTGAGGAAAAAGTGCACGCCGAGGAGTGAGTGTGCCGTCAAGAGTGAGTTGGTCAAAGCGCGTGTGCGAGGGGGTACATGGAAGCGCGGTGTGGCAAGTGTTACGGAGGAAGTAACGAAAGAGTGTGCGCAAGAGTGTGCGCGAGAAAGGTGTGTAACGGACAGGTGCATGGGGAAAGAGTGCACTGTCAGGAGTGAAGGAGAATGCACGCCTGTGGTGAGTGTTACAGAGGATGTAACGGGAGAGTGTGCGCGAGAAAGGGGTGTAACGGACGGGTGCATGAGGAAAGAGTGCGCTGTCGAGAGTAAGGGTGAGTGTGCTGTCAAGAATGGAGGAGAAAGTAGTGAGAGTGACACGGAGCGTGAGTTGGTTGTGACAGGGGAGCGAGGATGTACACCTGGAATGGAAGGATGCACACCTGGAATGGTAGAGCGTGTGTGGGAATGCACACTTGAGTTGGTCGTGAGGCACGTGGTTGGGTGTGCGAGTGAAAGCACACCTGTGATTGTCACAGAGGAGGTGACCGAGGAGGGGGCGCGAAGAGGTGTGTTGGTGAGGTGTGCGAGCGACGAATGTGTGCCAAGGTGTTCGGTGGTCAGGTGTGTGACCAAGTCTGTGAGCGGAATGAGTGTACCGAGGTGTGTAAGGAAAGGTACGAGGAGCATGGGAACAGCTGGAGGTATGAGCAAGAAAGGGGTAGCGTATGCATGTAAGCATCCAGGTGAGGCATCGACGGTAACCGGGTTAGCGAATAGAGCGACTTATAGCCGAATCGGGCCCTCGGTGCGTGCCGGGCTTCGCGTGCCGCGAGAACCAGTGGGGATCCGAGCCACGGCGGGTTCGAAAGGACCGCCGTACGCGATCCACGCTGGGCCTCGCGTGGAACGGCCGCGTCCGGGCTCCACTAGGCGGAGCGGGCAGCCCGATAGGAAGGGTCGTCATGGCGACCACTTTCTATTGAGACGTGCCGGCAGGTCGAGATCGGGACATTGGATGGCTCCACGCCGAGGTGGTGCGTGGGATCTCGGCCCGGGTAAGCCCCCGTCCCTGCCCCGAATGCGGGACGTATCCAGCCGCTGGCACAAAACGACCCGCGTTCATTGCTCGGCTGTACGAAGCCGGGCTGTAGACGTGAATTGGCGCACCGAGAGGATGTAATAAGTATACGGGTGATGAGGATAGTGTTTTGGACTCAAAATTAGAAAAAGGCGAAATTTGATGATTGGTACGGTGATTGACAGATGATTGGCAAAATTTTTGATTGGCTGAAATTTGGTGAGCCAAATTGATAGTAGGACCTCCCCGATGTGGTGGGATGGCAAATCCACCATCCCTCACAGACGGGGGGGGCAAATGCACTATAGTTTATGGGGTTGATGGCAGTGAAAACTAGCCCGGGTGGGTTAGGATATATCGTGTGTAGGGATCTAGCGAAGATGACATTAGGTAACGTTAAGATTAGTTAGTGACAAGGATACCTGTAGTGGGGACGCAGGTAGATTAGTGTGGATGATAATGACGTGGGAGCGCAATAGTTTAAAGGGACGACTGGGAAGCGCAAGTTTCAGAGGGGAGTAGTTAGCTGAGATGATGCCGTGTGTGTGAGGATTGAACAGGTGTGATTGCACAGGTGTGCAACTGAACAGGTGAATGGAGCAGTGTATGAGTGAGTGATGGTGATGTGTGTTGTGTTGACCAACTGGTCCAGGAAGAGGAGGAGGGTGCAGGTGGCACCGGGTATGATTGCACAGGTGTGCAACGACAGGTGAATGGAGGACAGGTGTATGGAATAAATGGTATGGAGTATTGGAATGGATGGTCGTGGAGTGAGTATGGTGGAAATTGTGGAGTGGAGTGGATGGTGCGAAGGTGTGAATGGGGGAAGTGTGGACCCCCATCACGAATACCCGGGGTGGGTAGTGTAAGTGTTAGGTAGAGGGTATAGGTAAATTGTGGTTGGATATTGGCATCTGTGGTGCGGGTGAGAGAATGGTATTTGGATGGGTGCATTAGTGTTGTGGAAATGGCTGGGCGTGTAGCCTGTTAGTGTGTGTAGTTGGTTTGGGCACTCCACCACTGTGAGGATGTCGGCCAGGTGAGGCCGCAGGTGGGCTCTGGGAGCCGGTAGTAGTTGTTGTGGATGGGGCCCGAGGATCCGGAGGACGGACCCAGGTAGCCCAGTGCCAGAGGGCACCGAGTGGGGTGACAGAGCCAGGAGGGGCTTTCCCCAGTTAGTTAGGTTAGGGTGAGGAGCTAGGCAAGCTCGGGTGGCAACTACAGTGGTGGAGGTGTGCAGGTGGGTAGACCTGCTGGGAGAGCTACACGTCGCAGCCCAGAAATTGTGCGAGGGCACCGGGAGATGAATCGGGGGAGTGAGACCCCAAATTGAGAAGCACCACAGTTTGGTCAATGGGAATTGGTTTTTAGAACCCATAGTGTAAGTTGGCCAATGGATTGGCAGGGAGAGACCCCGGGTAGTGTAAAGTGTGTTAAAATCATTTAGAGGATAGTTAGGATGTAGGATCTCCTCGCACCATCTGCATCCACTCACCTGAGGTGACAGGTACTCCACACCATGCCATGTTTTGATTATTTTTTATGATGCAAATGTTTGGATTGTGAGACGCATCATGACGTGGGTGTGACATTGTGCTTTGATGTTCCATCTCTTCCTCCTTATGAGGATTGATGATGAATCTGGTGATGGCAAATTTTGAAGTAGAGGGATTGTGGAGACGAATTTGGTATAGGAGAAATATGGGGAAGACGTGACAGTAGTGACGAATTTGTAAATGGGTAGATTTTGTAAATATGGGGTAAGGGCAAGGGTAGTGTAGGTGACAGGGGGGTGACGTACGGTAGGGACGAGCTTTCTCACTTCGCCCTCCGTACGCATTTCGCCTTGCATTGCCTTATTGATGTGTACCCTTGTGACCTTACCCCTTGCTCAATTGTCTCTTTTGTCTCCCACATGACCTGTGCGCCATTGGGGGCCGAGGGGAGCGTGCGTGAGGTGGCCATTGTGCGCACGAGATTCCCAGAACCAGCATGCATTGCGTTGATGTACCACTTTATGGACCGCTGTTCTGCGGCCAAGTACCACTTGATGGACCCCAGGTTCTGGGGCAGGGCACCTCTGTTGGAGACCGGCCATAGTGGCCAGGGAATTTTGCTTGCGGACCTCGGTAAGGTGGCACCTATACCAAACAGGTGGACCACCCTTAGTTGGCCCCTGTTGCCCTAAATAAAAATGGACACGGTTTGTGCTTTTTATATTTCCAAGTAGGCCGCATGAAGCCAGAAGACGTCGGGAAGAACATCGGCCCAGCAGAGAAAGAGAAGACCACCACCTGTTGTTTTGTTGTGTTTATTATGAACCATGGTGACTGCGCACCGAGTGGTGCTTTTGGTGCTTTGTGGTGCTTGTGGTGCTTTTGGTGCTTTTGGGTGCTTTGGTGGTATTGGTACTGGTGCATCGATGCAATGCGTGCTGTCTCCTCCCTCCCAACAGGAATTTCTTTTTTCTTGTTCCCTAAAAAGAAAAAAAAGAAAAAACACAGGTCCTGGGTTGCGTTGTAAATAAGAAATAACGTCATTGTAAATAATACTCCCCACCGTAAATGTATATGTTTGAGAATAATTCCATAATTCGGTTAGCTGTGGGCTTGAGTCTGTTAGACAGGGTGCAATGCAATAGGGGGACATACTTATTTGTGTTTTAAGATTGTCACACTCAGGGTCAGGTTAAAACTAGAGGGAATTACACCTACGTGTCACACTATGTTAAAGTTTTGTAGGCCCGAGCCGGGCCTGAAGAAAGGAGGGTGCAGTGTAACGGTTTTGAGAAGTGTAACGAATTTGAGAAGTGTAACGGTTTTTGAGAAGTGTAACAATTTTGGAGGAAGTGTAACGAATGTGAAAAGTATGGTTTTGTTGTGTGTAACACCCTCGTAATGTAAATAATGGTCGCATCCGTCCTCCTAGTTAATTCCATGAAACTTACACACAGGCCACGATATATCTTTTTAAATAGTGTATTTCCTTATTCTATGTAGGCTAAATATGTGTTTCCCACTAGATTGACTTTGCATTGTATCAAACGAAATAAGCGTAGGCCCTTTCAATTTCCCCACACATCTCCGCTCTCCAAAGTTCCTTTCAAAAGGGGTGCGAGTGGTGTTCAATCCCGCAAGCCGCCATTGCCCATGTGCTCATCTCGGAGAAGAGGGGGGGTAGGAGCCGCCAACTCACAGGCGTGGCACGTCGTCATGAGCAAAGGAGGAATCGGACAGACCTAACAGCCAACCAGCACCGCGGTTAGCGACCCGGTAGGCGTGCCCTCGCAGCCGGCGGCTTGATTCCGCCCTGAGTGATAAAAGCGACTGGAAGGGACTGCTTCACCAGATGGGAGATGAGCGAAGAGGTGACATGCGAGAGGAGCTGTGAGCTGAACTGTGAGCTGTGAGAGGAGAGACGCTCCAAGCCAAAAAGGAGAGGTACTTGGAAAGGAAACAACCTTTGGAGAGACGCGCTGAGAGGAGGGAGACGGCTCCACCAGGAGGAGAGGAGCAGGTGTGACCGAGCCAGCGCGTGACGTCTACAGCATCGGCAGCGGATACGCGACCGAGGGTTTTCCCGCCAAAAACGCGAGGAATTGAGAGCTGCTACCTCCGACCCTGCCTCCCTCTCCAGCAACCCACCTCCGCCATCCCTGCCTGCAATTTCCCCCGTGTAAGTGTGAACGTCGTCTGTCCTAATCGTTGTCCTGGGGTTAAGTAAATTGAATAGTGTAAGTTAACGATTCGCTGTGTGACTGCTTCTTCCATCCATTGCTTGTGTGTGTATAATAAATCTGTTCTTCCTCCGTACTCTGTCTTCTTCTCTTTTTTCCTTCTCTTTCGGTCGCTTTAGAGGTTTCCCGATTGAATATCTGTGGTGCGATCTGGTCAACGTCGGGTGAAATCGGGTTCTAATCGGGGAGTAACTGTTCGGTCGCGGTTGGACCATCCGCTCGGCCCATCATAACATCTAAACCGCGTCTGTAACAATATATATATATATATCTATATATATATATATATATATGTATGTATGTATGTATGTATATATATATATATGTATGTATGTATGTATATATATATATATATATATATATATATATGTATGTATGTATGTATATATATGTGGATATAAGGATATGATATGTGGATATGTGGATATGTGGATATGTGGATATGTGGATAAGTGGATATGTGTGATTATGTGGATATGTGGATATGTGGATAAGCACCCCTACACAACGAATTAAGGTAAGCACCCCCTAATATATATTCTTTGTGTATATGTATACATTGGTATATATTCTAAGGTATGTGAGATCAAATAATGATTGGTATGACATTAGCAATTATCCATTGATGAAATTGAGTGATCAAAGTGAAAAAAAGTGATTGGTTGAGTCAGTGATCCGATCACGTGGGTCCTACACACGTTATTGACGCAAAGATCGCTAGAGGTCTTCTCAGAACAATGACTGTACGTTAGAAAACATAAACGTCATCCACACTGTCCGTGATGGACCTATAGCTCCATACTTAAATTGAGGTGAAAATATGCCTAAAATTCCCAAAAAATTTCACCTTAAATTATTCAGAATAAAATATTGAAAACGGCATGATTGTTATGTTTTTATGTGACCATAATATCACTGCTCCAGAAAACATAGCAATAACATGGGTATATTACACTGTTTTGACGACAACAAACTTGTAATGTGCGAGGTTGTAAAAAAACGGGGGGGGGTGCTTAACTTTATTCTTTGTGTATATATATATATATATACTGAAACGCAAAAGAAACTTACCACCTGTGAAACCTTTAAATATCAACAATAACACTGCGTGTAGTAAATGTGTGAACTTATTTGTGGACAGTAGTGTCCTCACTGTCAGACAAAATGGTCACGGATGGTCACTTGAACCTTCAAAGGTCACTTCATAGCACAGCTGTTGAACAGCCGTTTTGACTGTCAGTGATTAGCCAAGGGGTACGGGATGATTTTAATGAGCTGCACGTGATGTCTTGATATTGGCTTTAAAAAGGCCAGTGCAAAATGGGCATTTCAATCAACATGCCACGATTGTCAAGGGATCAACGGCAGCGTGCCCTGGGCATGCTGCAAGGCGGACTGAGCTACCGTGAGGTGGCACGTCGCCTTGGCTGTTCACACCAGACGATATCGGCCCTGGTGGACAGAGACACCCTCCACAACTCTGCAGATGACAGTCCTCGATCAGGGAGGCCAAGAGTCACCACTGCAAGGCAGGACAGGCAGATGGTCCGAAGTCACCTGCGGTATCGATTCCGTCCAGCATCCCGCACTGCGGCAGAAACTCCGGGGCGTCCAAACCCACGGATCTCCAATGATACTGCACGAAGACGACTGCATGACTATGGTCTGACTGCCAGAAGACCATACAGAGGCCCCGTGATGACGGCTGCCCATCGCCGCAACCAACAGAGATGGTGCCAGCAGCATCAGCGGTGGACCTTGGCGCAGTGGAACGAGGTCGCTTTCAGCGATGAGTCAAGGTTCTGTGTGGACAGTCCTGATGGGCGTGAGCGTGTCTTGAGAAGAACTGGTGAGCGATATGCCGATTGTTGCGTGCGTCAAGCCACCAGTGGCGTCCTGTACCGGCCTGATATGGCAGCCCACACCATCACACTTGGGCCACCCCACCTGTTGGCTTGACGCACGCAACAATCGGCATATCACTCGCCAGTTCTTCTCCAGATACGCTCACGCCCATCAGGACTGTCCACACAGAACCTTGACTCATCGCTGAAAGCGACCTCGTTCCACTGCGCCAAGGTCCACCGCTGATGCTGCTGGCACCATCTCTGTCGATTGCGGCGATGGGCAGCCGTCATCACGGGGCCTCTGTATGGTCTTCTGGCAGTCAGACCATAGTCATGCAGTCGTCTTCGTGCAGTATCATTGGAGATCCGTGGGTTTGCACGCCCCGGAGTTTCTGCCGCAGTGCGGGATGCTGGACGGAATCGATCCCGCAGGTGACTTCGGACCATCTGCCTGTCCTGCCTTGCAGTGGTGACTCTTGGCCTCCCTGATCGAGGTCTGTCATCTGCAGAGTTGTGGAGGGTGTCTCTGTCCACCAGGGCCGATATCGTCTGGTGTGAACAGCCAAGGCGACGTGCCACCTCACGGTAGCTCAGTCCGCCTTGCAGCATGCCCAGGTCACGCTGCCGTTGATCCCTTGACAATCGTGGCATGTTGATTGAAATGCCCATTTTGCACTGGCCTTTTAAAAGCCAATATCAAGACATCACGTGCAGCTCATTAAAATCATCCCGTACCCCTTGGCTAATCACTGATAGTCACAACGGCTGTTCAACAGCTGTGCTATGAAGTGACCATTGAAGGTTCAAGTGACCATCCGTGACCGTTTTGTCCGACAATGAGGACACTATTGTCCACAAATAAGTTCACACATTTACTACACGCAGTGTTATTGTTGATATTTAAAGGTTTGAAAGGTGGTAAGTTTATTTTGCGTTTCAGTATATATTGTTGTGTGACTACCCTGTGGTCAACACCGCACGGTGAAACGGATGATCAAACGAGCTTTACTCCCAGGCGTTCAATCCAATATGACGGTATTCTTTACACGCGAGGGAAAGGAGGATGACGAACTTACCTGGACAGCTTACCCCGGACTTCTTCGCACCTGGATAAATTAACTCAAACGACACAGGATTAAAATGTACAAAAAAACCAGCTTTATTAATGAAAATGCCGGTAACAAGAGATGCACGATAAACCTAAATTCCTAATTGGAGCGCCCCCATACAGACTCAAATACAAACAATGGGAAAATTAATGAACGAAAATAAAAGTGTGTTATTTATTGTGGGCACTTCGCTCCGAGCTGCTCTTGAACCCCGTCAGGAATCGTCATAGATCGTCTGAGACCTCTACTTCCTTGTGCGCGAAAACGCGCTTGTTGGTGCACAGTAGGCCTTGGCGCACAGCTCGCTCTTCCAGCCACGCTTATCCTCACGATCTTGTTCACCAACACCAATACCAGAACATCTATAGAAAAGGAAATTTCTACGTAAGCAAGAGGAACATATTTTTCCTTTGCCGAGCTCGTCGGCGGAGGCATAAAAAGGGGGGTGCTTATTTTGCAGAATTTCTGTAGGAAATTTATATGGAACAGTTCCATAGACCTTGATCCTGAAGAACTATAACATTTCAATGAACTCGTTCTACAGAACATCGATATAAATTTTCTCATGCATTTTAATTTTTTTAAAACCTTTTTTGCAGGGATGGAGGGACACCACGCCAAAGTGTATTGGGGTGTTTGGTTGTTATCTTCATATACGGGTTTCAGAAGTTATGACGGGGCCTTCTAGATCTCAACCAGACACCTTTGTGGCAGGTGGGAGAGAGAGAGAGGGAGAGGATGGTGGAGAGAGAGGGTAGGGAGAGAGAGGGAGAGGGTGGGGAGAGAGAGGGAGAGGGTGGGGGAGGGAGAGAGGGAGAGGTTGGGGAAAGGAGAGAGGAAGACAGAGAGGGTGGAGGAGAGAGTGAGTGAGAGAGAGGATGAGAGAGGGAGAGGGTGGGGGAGAGAGAGAGGTTGGGGAAGGGAGAGAGGGAGAGGGAGATGGTGGAGGAGAGAGTGGGTGAGGGAGAGGGTGGGGAGTGAGAGGAAGAGGGTGGGGAAGAGAGAGGGAGAGGGTGGGGGAGAGAGAGGGAGAGGGTGGGGGAGAGAGAGGGAGAGGGTGGGGGAGAGAGGGAGAGGGTGGGGGAGAGAGAGGGAGAGGGTGGGGGAGAGAGAGGGAGAGGGTGGGGGAGAGAGAGGGAGAGGGTGGGGGAGAGAGAGGGAGAGGTTGGGGGAGAGAGAGGGAGAGGGTGGGGGAGAGAGAGGGAGAGGGTGGGGAGAGAGAGAGAGAGAGGGTGGGGGAGAGAGAGGGTGGGGAAGAGAGAGAGAGGGGTGGGGAAGAGAGGGAGAGGGTGAGATACGGAAAGGGTGGGGAAGAGAGGGAGAGGGTGGGGGAGATAGAGGGAGAGGATGGGGGAAAAGAGGGAGAGGGTGAAACAGGGGGAGAGAGGAAGAGGGTGGGGGAGAGAGAGGGGGAAGGGTGGGGGGGAGAGAGAGAGAGGGAGAGGATGGTGGAGAGAGAGGGTAGGGAGAGAGAGGGAGAGGGTGTGGAGAGAGAGGGAGAGGGTGGGGGAGATAGAGGGAGACAATGGGGGAAAAGAGGGAGAGGATGAAAGAGGGGGTGGAGGAGAGAGTGGGAGAGAGAGTGAGAGGGTGGGGGAGTGAGAGGAAGAGGGTGGGGAAGAGAGAGGGAGAGGGTGGGGGAGAGAGAGGGAGAGGGTGGGGGAGAGAGAGGGAGAGGGTGGGAGAGGGAGAGGGTGGGGGAGAAAGATGGAGAGGGTGGGGGAGAGAGAGGGAGGGAGAGGTTGGGGAAGGGAGAGAGGGAGAGGGAGATGGTGGAGGAGAGAGTGGGAGAGAGAGTGAGAGGGTGGGGGAGTGAGAGGAAGAGGGTGGGGAAGAGAGAGGGAGAGGGAGAGGGTGGGGGAGAGAGAGGGAGAGGGTGGGGGAGAGAGAGGGAGAGGGTGGGAGAGGGAGAGGGTGGGGGAGAGAGAGGGAGAGGGTGGGAGAGGGAGAGGGTGGGGGAGAAAGATGGAGAGGGTGGGGGAGGGTGGGGGGAGAGAGAGGGTGTGGGAGGGAGAGGGTGGGCGAGAGAGAGGGAGAGGGTGGGCGAGAGAGAGGGAGAGGGTGGGGGAGAGGGTGGGGAGAGGGTGGGAGAGGGAGAGGGTCGGGGAGAGGGTGGGAGAGGGAGAGGGTGGGGGAGAGAGAGAGAAAGAGGATGGGGAAGAGAGAGGGAGAGGGTGGGGGAGAGAGAGGGAGAGGATGGGGAAGAGAGGGAGAGGGTGAGATAGGGAAAGGGTGGGGAAGAGAGGAGAGGGTGGGGGAGATAGAGGGAGACAATGGGGGAAAAGAGGGAGAGGGTGAAAGAGGGGGAGAGAGGAGAGGGTGGGGGAGAGAGAGGGGGAAGGGTGGGGGAGAGAGGGAGAGGGTGGGGGAGAAAGAGGAAAAGGGTGGGGAAGAGAGGGAGAGGATGGGGAAGAGAGGGAGACGGAAGGGGAGAGAGAGAGGGAGAGGGTGGGGGAGAGAGAGGGAGAGGGTGGGGGAGAGAGAAGGAGAGGGTGGGGGAGAGAAAGACAGAGAAATACAAAGACAGAGGCTGAGGGTGAGGGTGTGTGTGTGTTTTCGGGTTTGGTGTGAGTAGTAACCAAGGGAAGGGACAGCTTGTTTTATCGCGTTAAAGCACAGTGGTGTTTGATTAGTCGTGTGATTAACTGTTTGGATGCGTGACCAAAATACTCGACTTCACAATCATGGCATGTGCTGGAGACACATATATACACGCACACACACACACGCGCACATGCACACACACACACACACACACACACACACGCGCACATGCACACACACACATACATACATGTGCACAGGTACAGGTACACACACACACACACACACACACACACACACACACACACACACACACACACACACACACACACACACACACACACACACACACACCCTCTCCCACCCACCCTCCCGTTGACAGCATGAAAGTTGATTTAACGATATTGGCTTCAGGCAAGTAACCTCCTGAACATGTGAATCACTGAGCTGTCAGGTGCAGAATCTCCAGTGAGATGTTTACCCATTCTCCATCGCTGATCCTTTCTAGCATGTTCTACGTCCACTAACCTCTGTACTCCAGTGAGCATATTGTAATTAGTCTCTTGCACATGGATGATAACATTGTTTTAAGATATCGATGTCATTATAACCTCGAATACGCGGCTATCAGCCCCCTTTCCTCCACCCTCCCCTTCACTCCCCAAGCTGCTTTCCCTCTTTCCCACATTCAGTTCATATCGATGGGATTTTGCGCAGTGCATGGAAACCAACATGTCGTGCTGCGGAGTCGTTGGGCGTGGCCGAGTGAGGGTGGGGTCCTGGGGGGGCGGGGCGGGGCTGCAGGGAACTGGGGGGCTGCAGGGGACTGAAGGGAGCTGCAGGGGCTGAAAGGGGGCTGAAGGGGGCTGAATGGAGCTGCAGGGGGCTGAAGGGAGCTGGGGGGCTGAAGGGGGCTGAATGGAGCTGCAGGGGGCTGAAGGGAGCTGCAGGAGGCTGCAGGGGACTGGGGGGATGCAGGGGGCTGAATGGAGCTGCAGGGGGCTGAAGGGAGCTGCAGGGGGCTGCAGGGGACTGGGGGGATGCAGGGGGCTGAATGGAGCTGCAGGGGCTGAATGGAGCTGCGGGGATGCAGGGGGCTGAATGGAGTTGCAGGGGGCTGAAGGGAGCTGGGGGGCTGCAGGGGGCTGAAGGGAGCTGAAGGGAGCTGCGGAGGGCTGAAGGGAGCTGCAGGGGCCTGCAGGGGGCTGAATGGAGCTGCAGGGGCTGAATGGAGCTGCAGGGGGCTGAAGGGAGCTGGGGGGTTCCGGGGGCTGAAGGGGGCTGAAGGGAGCTGAATGGAGCTGCAGGGGGCTGAAGGGAGCTGCAGAGGGCTTAAGGGAGCTGCAGGGGCCTGCAGGGGGCTGAAGGGAGCTGAATGGAGCTGAAGGGAGCTGAAGGGAGCTGCAGGGGGCTGAATGGAGCTGCCAGGGGGCTGAAGGGAGCTGGGGGGCTGCAGGGGACTGAATGGAGCTGCAGGGGGCTGAAGGCAGCTGCAGGGGGTTGGGGGGCTGAATGGAACTGCAGAGGGCTGAAGAGAGCTGCAGAGGGCTGAAGGGAGCTGCAGAGGGCTGAAGGGAGCTGCAGGGGGCTGAATGGAGCTGCAGGGGGCTGAAGGGAGCTGCAGGGGGTTGGGGGCTGAATGGAGCTGCAGGGCGCTGAAGGGGGCTGAATGGAGCTGCAGGGGGCTGAAGGCAGCTGCAGGGGGTTGGGGGGCTGAATGGAGCTGCAGAGGGCTGAAGGGAGCTGCAGAGGGCTGAAGGGAGCTGCAGGGGGCTGAAGGGGCCTGAATGGAGCTGCAGGGGGCTGAATGGAGTTGCAGGGAGCTGAAGGGAGCTGGGGGGCTGCAGGGGACTGAATGGAGCTGCAGGGGGCTGAAGGCAGCTGCAGGGGTTGGGGGGCTGAAAGGGGCTGAATGGAGCTGCAGAGGGCTGAAGGGAGCTGGGGGTCTGCAGGGGACTGGGGGGATGCAGGGGACTGAATGGAGCTGCAGGGGGCTGCAGGGGACTGAAGGGGGCTGAAGGGAGCTGGGGGGCTGCAGGGGACTGAATGGAGCTGCAGGGGGCTGAAGGGAGCTGCAGGGGGCTGAAGGGAGCTGGGGGGCTGCAGGGGACTGGGGGGCTGCAGGGGACTGAATGGAGCTGCAGGGGGCTTCAGTGAGCTGCAGGGGACTGAAGGGAGATGTAGGGGACTGCACTCTCTAAATCCTGCATTTAAAGTGTTTTATAGAATATAATTTTCCACTAAAACTTCACTCCACCCATTGCAAGATGAAGGAGGAAGAGTGCGCGTTTTTTAGGATGGATGCCATAATAGGACCACTTTGTATGTTCGTTCATGCGCTGCCGCGGATCCTCGGACTTGGGTTCAACCTTTCAAGACCATTTGACATTCAGACGTTGGCAAAGCAGTAAAAGTTCCATTGAAACAGGAAATGATCAAGTTCATTTACGTGTGCAGGTTATATGATCAGTCCAGGTACGTTTATGGCACCTGTCATAATGCCCTGAATGTGTCAAAGAAAACCAGTTAATGAACGTCAACCATCACTGGAGGTAACACGGGTAGGAAGGAGACAAAGTAAAGGGTTTCAATTAGGGCGAGGAGTAGGAGACGTGTTAAAGGGTTTCAATTAGGGTGAGGAGACATGTTAAAGGGTTTCAATTAGGGCGAGGAGACGTGTTAAAGGGTTTCAATTATGGCGAGGAGACGTGTTAAAGGGTTTCAATTAGGGCGAGGAGACGTGTTAAAGGGTTTCAATTAGGGCGAGGAGACGTGTTAAAGGGTTTCAATTAGGGCGAGAAGACATGTTAAAGGGTTTCAATTAGGGCGAGGAGACATGTTAAAGGGTTTCAATCAGGGCGAGGAGACGTGTTAAAGGGTTTCAATTAGGGCGAGGAGACATGTTAAAGGGTTTTAATCAGGGCGAGGAGACGTGTTAAAGGGTTTCAATCAGGGCGAGGAGACGTGTTGAAGGGTTTCAATTAGGGCGAGGAGACGTGTTAAAGGGTTTCAATTAGGGCGAGGAGACATGTTAAAGGGTTTCAATCAGGGCGAGGAGACATGTTAAAGGGTTTCAATTATGGCGACGAGACGTATTAAAGGGTTTCAATTAGGGCGAGGAGACGTTTTAAAGGGTTTCAATTAGGGCGAGGAGACATGTTAAAGGGTTTCAATTAGGGCGGGGAGACATGTTAAAGGGTTTCAATTAGGGCGAGGAGACATGTTAAAGGGTTTCAATTAGGGCGAGGAGACATGTTAAAGGGTTTCAATTAGGGCGAGGAGACATGTTAAAGGGTTTCAATTAGGGTGAGGACTGAGGAGACATGTTAAAGGGTTTCAATTAGGACGAGGAGACGTGTTAAAGGGTTTCAATCAGGGTGAGGAGACATGTTAAAGGGTTTCAATTAGGACGAGGAGACGTGTTAAAGGGTTTCAATCAGGGTGAGGAGACATGTTAAAGGGTTTCAATTAGGACGAGGAGACATGTTAAAGGGTTTCAATTAGGGTGAGGAGACATGTTAAAGGGTTTCAATTAGGACGAGGAGACGTGTTAAAGGGTTTCAATCAGGGTGAGGAGACATGTCAAAGGGTTTCAATTAGGATGAGGAGACATGTTAAAGGGTTTCAATTAGGGTGAGGAGACATGTTAAAGGATTTCAATTAGGGCGAGGAGACATGTTAACGGGTTTCAATCAGGGCGAGGAGACATGTTAAAGGGTTTCAATTAGGGCGAGGAGACATGTTATAGGGTTTCAGTTTGGGCGAGGAGACATGTTAAAGGGTTTCAATTAGGGCGGGGAGACATGTTAAAGGGTTTCAATTAGGGCGAGGAGACATGTTAAAGGGTTTCAATTAGGGCGAGGAGACATGTTAAAGGGTTTCAGTTAGGGCGAGGAGACATGTTCAAGGGTTTCAATTAGGGCGAGGAGACATGTTAAAGGGTTTCAATTAGGGCGAGGAGACATGTTAAAGGGTTTCAATCAGGGCGAGGAGACATGTTAAAGGGTTTCAATTAGGACGAGGAGACATGTTAAAGGGTTTCAATCAGGGTGAGGAGACATGTCAAAGGGTTTCAATTAGGACGAGGAGACATGTTAAAGGGTTTCAATTAGGGTGAGGAGACATGTTAAAGGGTTTCAATTAGGGCGAGGAGACATGTTAAAGGGTTTCAATCAGGGCGAGGAGACATGTTAAAGGGTTTCAATAAGGGCGAGGAGACATGTTAAAGGGTTTCAGTTTGGGCGAGGAGACATGTTAAAGGGTTTCAATTAGGGCGGGGAGACATGTTAAAGGGTTTCAGTTAGGGCGAGGAGACATGTTAAAGGGTTTCAATCAGGGCGAGGAGACATGTTAAAGGGTTTCAATTAGGGCGAGGAGACATGTTAAAGGGTTTCAATTAGGGTGAGGAGACGTGTTAAAGGGTTTCAATTAGGGCGAGGAGACATGTTAAAGGGTTTCAATTAGGGCACGGAGACGTGTTAAAAGGGTTTCAATTAGGGCGAGGAGACATGTTAAAGGGTTTCAATTAGGGCGAGGAGACATGTTAAAGGGTTTAAATTAGGGCGAGGAGACATGTTAAAGGGTTTCAATTTGGGCGAGGAGACATGTCAAAGGGTTTCAATTAGGGCGAGGAGACATGTTAAAGGGTTTCAATTAGGGCGAGGAGACGTGTTAAAGGGTTTCAATTAGGGCGAGGAGACGTGTTAAAGGGTTTCAATTAGGGCGAGGAGACATGTTAAATGGTTTCAATTAGGGCGAGGAGACGTGTTAAAGGGTTTCAATTAGGGCGAGGAGACATGTTAAAGGGTTTCAATTAGGGCGAGGAGGCATGTTAAAGGGTTTCAATTAGGACGAGGGGACATGTTAAAGGGTTTCAATTAGGGCGAGGAGACATGTTAAAGGGTTTCAATTAGGGTGAGGAGACATGTTAAAGGGTTTCAATTAGGGCGAGGAGGCATGTTAAAGGGTTTCAATTAGGACGAGGGGACATGTTAAAGGGTTTCAATTAGGGCGAGGAGACATGTTAAAGGGTTTAAATTAGGGTGAGGAGACATGTTAAAGGGTTTCAATTAGGGTGAGGAGACATGTTAAAGGGTTTCAATTAGGGCGAGGAGACATATTAAAGGGTTTAAATTAGGGTGAGGAGACATGTTAAAGGGTTTCAATTAGGGTGAGGAGACATGTTAAAGGGTTACAATTAGGGTGAGGAGACATGTTAAGGGTTTCTATTAAAGGGTCTTCAAAAGTCTAAGGGATTTCAACACTCTAAAGTCGAAAGTTATATTCCAACAATACTTAATTAAAAATAGATGTACATAATTAATAGACATGATGCAACCGGCGTTCAAACAGTATGTAATTCATAGAAACAATCACAGCTTGATGGCTTTACTGAGGTCTTCAGGGTATTTTTGGTCTTCGTGGTCTTCTTGGTGGTTTTAAGGGTCTTGGGCGACCTCGGGTGTCTTCAAAGGTAGAGGTATAAAGGTATAAGTGTTGCTCCTCACCACATACAAGGCTTTCATCCGCAGCTCGATGGAAGACTGCTCTCCCCTCTGGGCTGGTGCTCCTGCCTCACACCTAGCTCGTCTTCACGCTGTTGAAACCAAATCTTTCAGAATCATTGGAATCTCCTGCGATGAAGCTATCTCCGAGGGCCTTTCACTCTCTCACCGCAGGCAGGTTGGTGGTCTTTCTGTCTTCTACAGACTCCTCTCCAGCCTAGCTCCCCTGCTCTGTCTGTGCTCTGTCCCCCAAATATTCCTGCAGGTCGCACAAGATCTGCCAGAAACCGTCTTATTGTTAAACTGCCAAAATCAAGACTCTCTGCTCACCTTCACTCCTTCATTCCTCTTTTCTCCCGCTTCTGGAACAAACCTCCTCACTCTCTTCAATCCCACTCCTCCCTCCAGGTCTTTAAAACAGCTGTTCACCACCATCTCTTATCTTCCCCCATCCAAAACCTTGATCTTTTCTACCCCCGTTAATTCATCCCAGATCCACTTTTTTGAAATACAAACTTATTTCCTGGAAGTCCTAGCAGTGTCCTTGTGTTTTATACCTCTCCCACCCCCTCCCCATCCCCCTTCCCATGCCTACTCCCCCCAAGCTCTCTCCCTCCCACAGATCTCCCGATGTCCCTGCTCTCTACTGTTGTGCTTGTGTGCTTCCTTCTCTCTCCCCATCTTGTCTCCCACTCCCTTTATCTTATGTTTTTATGTGTCAGTTTGTATTTTTGTGATCAATGTTAGGTCTTACACGAACCTCGATCTTGTATACAAAAAAATAAGAAGAAAAAAAGTATCTCAGCAGTCTAAATAGTCGAAAGGTATATTCCAACAATGCGTAATTAATAGACGTACATAATTAATAGACAGGAAGCAACCGGCGTTCAAACAGTACAAAATTAATAAACACATAATCACAGCTTCACGGACAGAAGGATGTACGACTTCATGTACCATGTTTTCGTTTTTATATATTATATACCAGTATAAAGCTCCTGGAACCTGGTGTTGGCTTAGCGGTTAGGGTGCCGGCTTGGGATCCTAGGATCCTGGGTTCGAATCCTGGTCAATTGCTGAATTAATGCCAGAGGGGTTGACTCAGCCTGTCATCCTTCCGAGGTCGGCAAATTGAGTACCAGTTCACTGGTAATTCCCTGTGTGTTGCAAGAGGCGACTAACAGGGTTGGTGGCAGGAAAGGCATCCGGCCATAAAACATTGCTTCAAAAAGGGGACCAAGGTGCCCAAAAAAGGCCAACCCCTGCTCTGCAGGGAAAAATGGCCTCTAAAGGTGGTTCTTATACCGGTATAAAGCTCGTCAAAAATGACAGGTTGGAACAGTTTTTGACGGTACAGCCACATGAGCATGCCAAAGTCTGAAGTCTGGGCCTTGTGTCAGGTGTGCTTTGTTACGACCTGGCCCTTGTGTGAAGGGCTCCGGGTACTGCCTATTGCCCCGCAGATCCTAATCGATGTGCTTGGGAGACCAATACGTTCGCCGGGGGTGGGTTGCGCCACATGAGCAATCAGAAGTGACTGAGCGAAGCTACCATCCAAATGCTGACACAATTTTACACCCCCCCAATCTTCAACACACAGTGTGCCAATTCAGAAATGCAATACAAATTCAAAACAGGGGAATAAAAGCAATTACTTTACTCAAAATCAAGAAAAAAACACAGGGTGCAACACCAAGGAAAAGATAAATCATGAGGAAAAGAAATCCCGCTGATATGCAGCGGCAAAGATCAAGTAATTAAAGGACAGACAGGCGCCAAGACAAAACAGACAAGACAATTAAACGACCCACCCGGTATCCCTAGCTAATCCCAAAGGGGAGGGAGAGGGTAGCAAAATAACAAAGAAATATTCGCCAGGATATAAAGGAAATAAAAGGTAAAATAAAACCGGGAGGGGAGGGGAGGAGGGGAATTCAGGCCTGTTTCAGATGGCGTCCTAGCTGCCTCGCCCCAGCCACGTGTCCCGAGGGTGGAGCCTCCCCTCCACTCTTCTCTTTCTTAGTGGGTGTCCTCAAACTCCACGAACGACTTGCCCAGATGAGTTCCTGCAAGACCATGAAGCCGCACGTTGCCTCCGGCTGGCTCAGACAAAACTTGATGAGGAGCACAAGCTTCTGGCTCCCTCTCCCACGTCCTCACGATCAATCCCCCGTGCACTGAGAAAAGCCTCCTCCACCCAAATCTCTCCTGCACCGACTGTCCCTCCAACAGGCAGCCCTCAGAGAGATTAATCAAAAATCCTCAAAAAGCTCACACAGGCCGAGTTTTTCATCAAAACCTGGACCGTACGTGCTGCGTTCGGTTTTCGCCTTTCTCCACCGATCCGACGCACTCTTCTTCCTCCTCCCTCTCCTCTTCTTTCTTTCTTCCCAAAGGTTCTTTCTCTATTCAATTGTGTAGAGCTCCGGTGGGAGGGAGAAAGTCGATAAGGAGGATCTTTGTTTTTCTTTTAACAAAATAATAAAAATAAAGTCGATAGGGGAGAAAGAAAGAAAAGAGCAAATCTGGTTTCACAGCCGGCCCAGAATTTCACATAAGGTACACCCCAACGATCACAGCTTCTCGTCATTGCAAACCCAGCCCCATGAGTGTACCATCCTTAAACAATCCACCCCATGAGTGTAACACTGCTCCCATCCTTCTTCCACAGCCGTCCCGGCTCGACTATATAATCGAAGCTAAGCAAATGCGGGTTCTCTACTCTACACCCCTGTTTAGTCCTATAACACAGAACATATACTTACACAAAATTCAAAACATAGAGAGCATGGTCCTCCATCACAATAGAGTCACATGGCACAGTTAAAAATAATAAACAACAACAACAACAAAAAAACAACAACTGTTGCGTCCTGACGGTGCAGGATACAAGCGACAGCAAGCAAGGTAACCAACTTGCATCCCTCCCTCTCTCTTCCACGCTTGAGGAGAAGATGGGGAACGCCACGCAGAATATTGCCAGTAGCTTCCGCCGAATCTAGGGGAGGGAAGTGGGGAGCAAGGACAACACCCGCTCCCGATAGACCTATCCCCGCATCCTCTTATGTCAAGTCATAGTCGTGGAGATAAGCTGGACGCTGAATATTGCGTTTTCCCCTTCCACTTTGGCCAGCCAAATTGTTATTACCGATTCCATCCCCTGGGTCATGCTGTTGTGGGGTGCAGTTATTTGGGGTGTGGGTTTTCGATCTTTTCCCCAACTTCTTTTGGCCGAGTCGTACCCACTTAGGGATGGAGTCCCCATTATATTCCCTCAGCCTGTTCTGGTGGAGAACGCGTGGCGCAACTCGCTGTCCCTGCTGCACGCGATAAATGACGTCATTTTCTTGCTTCATCACTGGACACGGACCCTGCCAAAGATCGGCAAACTTGCGACAGAGCCCTCTCCGCCGCCTCATGTTGCTCACCCACACCAGGTCTCCCTCCTTAAACTGCTTTCCCCGCGCTTGTGTGTCATACCCAGTTTTCATGCGCTGTCCGGAGCGCTGCAACCTGTCCCGAGCAAACTGATGCGCCTGTTAAATATCACGTTGTAGGCCTTCGACATAGTGGGGCCAGGTCTGAACGTGTTGATCGGGTGGTCCTCCGTAAATCAAATCTGGGGGGAGTCTTAGTTCTCGACCATACATCAGGAGTGCGGGTGTGCAACCGGTGGCTTCGCTCACCGCCGTTCTGCATGACAGTAGAATCAGCGATAACCCCTCATCCCAGTCGGTGTGAGTATCATTCACATACATTGTCAGCTGGGTACCTAGGGTTCGATTGAAACGTTCTACCATGCCATCGAATTGAGGATGGTAAGGAGTGGTTCGAGTTTTCCGTATACCTAGAAGATCGCATATTGCTCGAAAAACCTCAGACTCAAAATTGCTTCCCTGATCTGAATGTAGCTCAGAAGGGATGCCGTACTGGGTGAAGAAACCGTCCACAAGTGTCCGCACAACTGTATTCGCATCTATACTTGCCAATGCATAAGCCTCGGGCCACTTCGTAAAGTAGTCCATAGCGACTAGGATGTACCGGTTTCCCCGGGCGGTTTCTGAAAAGGTCCTGTAATATCCATGGCCACTCTCTCCAGGGGTGCGCCCACTTGGTATAATTGCAACGGGGCTAATTCTTTCCTCGAGGGGGCCTTCTTAGCAGAACACTTATCACAGTTGTGACACCAGGCCTCCACGTCTCTTTTGCAATGGATCCAATAAAAAAAATTCCGGATGTTCTTTAGCGTTTTATCTACCTCAAAGTGGCCCATTGCCTTTGGTCCATGATAGTGCCCCAATATTTCAGACTTCTTCTGCTGTGGTGTTACCAGTAACCACACATACTTGTTCGTGGCGGCCACTGCCCACCTCCGGTAAAGTACTCCATCACCCAAGCCGAGACTGTCCCATTGTCCCCAGTACACTTTCAAGTCTGGCGTAAAAGTTGCTACCTCTTCCCAGTCCGGTCGTCGTTTCGCCTCCTTCCAGGTAATGACCATGTTCAAGTCAGAGTCTTCTCGTTGTGCCACACCAAAGTCTGTCAGCAAATCATTATCACTCTCTGTGGGTTGCACACTTCCACGCATTACACACACATCATTCTGGTTGTTCTCCTCCTCCTCCTCCCTCTTGTCCTTTCTTTCACAATAGCGGCAACCTTGCTCAATGCACGGTCTTCTAGACAAGGCATCGGCGTTGGCATGGAGCCGACCCGAGCGATGCACAATGTTGAAATCAAAAGCCTGTAACTTTTCTAACCAGCGGGCCACCTGACCCTCCAGCGACTTGAAGTTCATTAGCCATCTTAGAGACGCATGGTCTGTGCGAAGCTCAATTTTTTTTCCGAGGAGGTACGGTCGGAAGTGATCAACCGCGGTCACCAACACCAGCAACTCTTTTCGCGTCACACAATAGTTCCTTTCTGGTTTAGACAAAGCCCTGCTGAAGTAGGAGATTACCCTCTCTGTGCCCCCCTGCTCTTGGGAAAGTACTGCGCCCAGGCCCAAGTGGCTCGCGTCTGTATCCAGGATAAACTCTCCCTCACTTTCAGGGAATGCCAGAATGGGGCTCTCCGTCAATGTATCCTTTAGGGCTCTAAACGCATCCTCACAGTCATTGGCCCAGACAAACTTGGTGTTTTTCTTTTCTGTCAACCTGTGTAGGGGTCGTGCGATGTCTGCAAAGCCTTTTATAAATCGTCGGTAGTACGAGCATAACCAAAGAAAGGCCCATACCTGCCATACATTCTTGGGAGTAGGCCAATCTTGCACTGCTGAGATAAAGTCCGGGTTGGTCGACACACCCTCTCGACCGATAATGTGTCCCAGGTAGGCGACTCTCACCCAAAATAGTTGGCACTTCCCGGGGTTCAATGTTAACCCCGCCTCCTGAAAGCATGAAAAAACTTGTTCCAGTTGGGAAATAGCAAGGTCAAATGTTGATGAATGGACTAGAACGTCATCCAGATAGACGAGACAGGATTTCCAATGCCATCCTTCCAAAACTCTGTCCATATGCCTTTCAAATGTGGCGGAAGCATTGCACAGACCAAATGGCATAACCTTGAATTGCCATGGACCTGTTCCCACTGAAAATGCGGTCTTTTCACGACTGGCCGGGTCGACTTCAACCTGCCAGTAGCCACTCTTTAGGTCCAAAGTGCTATCCTACTTTGATCCAGCTAACGCATCAAATGTCTCATCGATTCGAGGAAGAGGATATGAATCCTTTCTGGTCACATCGTTCAATTTCCTGTAATCCATGCAAAATCGAACTGTCCCATCCTTCTTCCACACCAGCACCACTGGTGATGCCCATGCTCCATCAGAGGGTTCAATTACATCCTCGGCATACATTCTGGCAATTTCCTCCTCAGCAGTTTTCCTTTTTCCAAATGGTAGCCGTCTTGGCGTTTGCTTAATCGGTCTTGCCGCCCCCGTCTCAATCCGATGGTTTACCATTTTCATGCGGCCCAGCTTCTTACCCGCTAGCATGAACAAGTCTCGGTTACGGGCAATTAACCAGTGGACTTGTTTGGCTTGATCCTCACAGAATCCTGCAATACTGCGTTGTTCTAGATCTGCGAGATCTTCAGGCCACTCACCATCGTCGCGCCCTGTGGGGTCCTCTCGTCCGGACCTCCCATTACACTCTACCACCTCTATCCCCGATGTCCAGGTAGCTAGCTGGGTGCCCGCTCTCACAACCCTTGGCTGATCGGTGGCATTTTGCACCTGTACTGGGACCCGTGTTCCTTCGGACCCTGCTAACGTTCGTGCTACTGCGATTCCGTAAGTCATTGGCTCTTCCATCGGTTCCACTAGTCCCAGCGGGGATGATTCACACCTGATGACAGCTCACTGAGCGATGATCAGCATTTCTGAGTTTGGTGGTACAGTCACAGACACAGGCGCAATTACACTTGCATCCTTTGGATCTTTTTCTCTCTGCTACTCAAATAGAACCATGTCCTTTCCAATCTTCAAGCATATCCGATCAAAATCCAACTGGCAACCGTTCCCGCCTGGGAAATCCAGTCCAATCCAGCAAGGGTCACAGAGTTTTGCCACCCACAGCTTTGTTATACTCCATCCCAGCCAACCGCAAGTTGATGACTCCACTCCCGAGTATTGGCACTGTCTCCCCATTGGCCAATTTCAGATGATACCCTGCTCCAGGGGCGAGTGGTTTCCATCCCTTTGTTGTGTGTCGCAGCATGTCCGGATGTACAACGGTTGCATTCGCCCCTGTATCCACAATTGCTCGAATCTGTTTCCCCTCTACTCTACAAGCAACTGCGACATTCTGCAGCTGTTCCCCAACTCCACCCAAACCAAGCACCATGACTGAGGCTTCCCCATTCACAGCCAGCTGTCGTCCCATACGACCAGCTACGTCCGGTTTCCCGAATGGCTAGCTCCATCTCGTTTTGGGGCCTCTGATCTCCCTTCTGCGATATGGCTTAACGCCCCCCCCCCCCCTATCGGAGCAACTGCCATGGCTGTTTCATTTACATCCCGTCTCGGTCCCCTTCCTCCTGTGAACTCTTGTTGACGTCCGTGCCACATACACTCCGACTGCAAGTGGCCCCGTATTCCGCACCCCCAGCATGTGGGGTACCTTCCCCGGGGATCAGAAAACACCCTGTTTCCTGGTGGTGCCCCCCCCCCCCCCAAGGTTGCTTCCCTAAGGTCCCAAAACCCTGCTGTATCACCTCACAAAGACTCTGCACATCCTGTTTGGTGGCGTAACCTTCTCCCCTTTCAATACCATCAGCCGGTCCTTTATTTTTTTTATTTTTTTTGTATGCAAGATCGAGGCTCGTGAAAGAGCTAACATTAATCACACAAAAAGTCAAACCGACACACAAAACACAAAAAATAAGGGGGGCGGCAGACAAGATGGGGAGAGAGAGGGAAGGACACAAACACAACATTTGAGAGCAGGGACAATGGGAGAAATGTGGGAGGGGAGGGCTTTGGGGGAGGTGGGAGAGGTATAAAACATATGAACACTGCAAAGACTTCCAGGAAAGAAGTTGGAATAAAAAAATAAAAAAAGTATCTGGGGTGAATTAGCGGGGGTAGAAAAGATCAAGGTTTTGGATGGAGGAAGATAAGAGATGGTGGTGAACAGCTGTTTTAAAGACCTGGTGGGAGGAGTGGGATTGAAGGGAGTGGGGGAGTTTGTTCCAGAGGCGGGAGAAAAGGGGAATGAAAGAGTGAAGGTGAGCAGAGAGCCTAGATTTTGGCAGTTTAACCATAAGAGGGTTGCAGGCAGATCTTGTGCGACCTGAAGGAATATTGGGGGGACAGAGCACAGAGAGAGCTGGGGGAGCAAGGCCGGAGAAGAGTCGGTAGAAGACAGAAAGACCACCAACCTGCCTGCGGTGAGTGAGTGAAAGGCCCTCGGAGTTAACTTCATCGCAGGAGATTCCAATGATTCTGAAAGCTTTGGTTTCAACAGCGTGAAGCCGAGCTAGGTGTGAGGCAGGAGCACCAGCCCAGAGGGGGGAACAGTATTCCATTGAGCTGTGGATGAAAGCCTTGTATGTGGTGAGGAGCTCAGGTGTGCCAAGGAAGGACTTCGCACGACGGAGGATGCCCAGTCGGCGACTGGCTTTGGAGGCCAGCTTGGAAATGTGGTTTTCCCAAGAAAGATCATGGCAGATAGTGAGACCCAAAAGCTTGAGCGACAGAACTTCTTGGAGAGGATCGTTGAGAAAGTAGATGGGAGGGTTTTCCAGTCGGTCCTTTCGGAGAGACATTGTCAGAGTGTGCGATTTGTCAGGATTGAAAGAAGTGTTCCACTTGTTTGACCAGTCTGTGATTTTTTCCAGGTGTGCAGAGAGTGAGGAGGCTGCAGACTGCCGATCTGAGGGATGAGGAATGGAGCGGCAGATAGTGGAGTCATCAGCAAAGAAATGGAGAGGATTTTCCAGAGAGTCAGAGAGATCATTGATGAAGACCAGAAATAGCACAGGCCCAGAACACTACCTTGGGGAACTCCAGCCAGAACAGGAAGGGGAGATGAGAGAAATCCATTCAGGGCCACACGTTGCCTTCGACCAGAGAGGAAGTCCGCAATCCATGAGTGGAGATTTCCATGGATACCATAGGAGAGTTTGGTGAGCAGAGCTGGGTGCCAGACCGTATGGAAGGCACGTGATATGTCAAGTGAGAAAGCTCTGATTTCCTGTTTGGCATTGAGGACCTCCATCCATTGTTGAGACAGCAGAAGCAACATGTCCAGAGTAGAATGACCTGGTCTGAATCCAAATTGATGATCAGAGATCAAGCCATTGGAGAAGAGGAAAGATTTGATGTCCGAAGCAATGATGGATTCCATGACTTTGCTGATCATTGGAAGCAGGCTGATTGGTCTGTAGTTGCAAGGATCTGTTTTTGCACCTTTTTTGTGTAAAGCGGTAATGTTTGCTGATTTCCAAGATGCTGGCAGATGACCTCGAGCAAAAGAGAGGGTGAAAAGAACAGAGAGAGGGTGAGATAGAGTGGCAGAGCAGGATTTTAGGACCCGTGGGCTGATGCCGCCTGGTCCAGTTGCAGAATCAGAGTCGAGGTTTGACAGAAACTTCTCCATCTTGTCAGGAGAGGACACAGAGTCCAGGAGCAGTTGGGTTCGACTGGGAAAGGTGGGAACAGAGAGAGATGGGTTTGGGACACAAGATTTTGAGGCAAACACAGAGTTGAGGCATTCGGCTTTGTCACGTGCGGTGTCAACTGTGTAGCCATTTGAGGTAAGGGAGGGGATAGAGGGGGAACAAACACCAGAAACGGATTTGACCAGACGCCACCAGGATTTGGAGGAAGGAGACAGGTTTGAGAGTTCAATCTTGAGTGTGGAGAGATAGTGCTTCCTGGCACTCCTGAGGGTAGACACACACTTGTTCCGAGCTTGGTGGAAGGAACTGAGATTGCCTTCAGTTGGATTTGCCTTCCAAGAGGCAAAGGCAAGTTGTTTCAGGGCAACTGCCTTACCACAAGATTCAGTGTACCATGGACGGGAGGAAGGGTAAGACAACTGAAGACAAGATGGGATAAATCTGTGCATGAGAGAGAGCAGTTTGCTTTGGAAGAATTCCCAGGAAGAATTTATGTCAGAGGCAGTAGAGATGGTAGACCAGTCCAGATGATTGATGGCTGCTTGCAGACCGGAACAGTCACCCTGAGTGAAATGCCAGACTCGTCGGCGCTGAGGAGGCTCTCTGAGAATGGCCAGAGAGATGTCCACTCTAACAAGCACATGATCAGAAGAACCGATTGGAGCAGAAGAATAGCAGCAGACATTTGCAGGGAAGTTCGTCATAACCAAGTCCAGAAGATAAATACTCCATTGACCGAGATCCGGTTTGGGAAATTGACAGATTGTGTCAGTCCCAATGAGTCGCAGAAGTCCTTTGCTGAGGTGCCATGGCTGGTGAGAGATGAACCCACACCCAGCCAGCTGGCATGATGACAGTTGAAGTCGCCACATATGAGGAAGAGAGAGTTTGGATGAGTTGATAGAAGTTGGTCCATGTTGTCCGACAGTGAAATGTTAATGGAGTCATCACTGTTTGGAGGACGGTACAGAACACATATGAACAAAAGGTGTGAGCGGAGAGGAAGCCGTAGCCAGAGGTACTCCTGGGAGTGTGGTGGAGAGAGGGCAGTGCAAGGAGAGTGAGGAAGAGAGATTTTGATAAAGATAGCCACCCCACCACCAGGATGAGGCTCAGGTCTATCATACCGGAGGAAGGAGTAACCAGGAAGAGATATTAAGGAATCAGAGACATCTTGAAGGAGGAAAGTTTCTGTTAAGCAGATCAAGTCTGGATTGTCAGAAGCAACCTGAATGGAGAGATCAATCAGGTTTGAGCGAAGACTTCGGATGTTTGAGGTCCATACCGTTAATGAGGAGAGAGGGGGAGCATCAGGTGCAGGACAGGGGAGGGGAGGGGTAGGGTCAGATGAAGGATGAGAGGGGGAGGGAGGAAGAGCAGTTGATGGTGTGGCAGAGATTACAGAAGTTACAAGAAAGGGAAGGATGAGGAGGACGAAAGGTTTGATGGTGAAGGGATGAGGCACAGTGAGGGGTTGTTTGAGGGGGGGCAGATGAAGGTCGAAGGTCGGGGGAGGTGGAGGTATGAGATAGAAGGGAGACGAAGTGGGGAGGAGGCAGCTTTGAGAAGGAGGTGGGAGGAGGGAGAATTTGGGAGGGATGGTTGGGGGGTAGATTTGAAGGGGAGGGGTTGGGGGGGAGTTTTGAATGGGAGGGGCAAGGGGGGAGTTTAAGAGGGGAAGCGCAAGGGGGGAGTTATGGAGGAGAGGGGCAGGGGGGAGTTTAGGAGGGGAGGGGCAAGGGGGAGATTTGGAGGGGCAAGGGGGGAGATTTGGAGGGGAGGGGCAAGGGGGGAGTTTCGGAGGGGAGGGGCAAGGGGGGAGATTTGGAGGGGAGGGGCAAGGGGGGAGATTTGGAGGGGAGCGGCAAGGGGGACGTTTAGAAAGTGGATGATTCATGAAAGATGAACATTTATAACAAATTGGGTGTGTTGTGATTTTCAAGTCAGCGATCCGTTTAAGAACGATGGAGGAGGGGTGGAATGAATGAGAATTTAGAGCATGTAGTGAGAAAGAATTATAAGAGATTGAATATTTTTTTGAAATGGAATGAATTGAAGAGGAAATTGAAAGGAGCCTTTTAAATAGGAAGAAAAACAGCGTGTTGTAATAAACCACTGAATAAAATACTGAAGGGGAAAGTTTAAACATATTTAAACAGAACCGTGAAGAACAATCTTATATTCACAAAAATACCAACGGGGAGAGGGAGCCGAGAGGGACACCACGAGTCACTTGAACAGCGCAGAAGGTGGAAGGCAAGGGGATAATGGGGGCGGGGCGGGACAGCGCACATGGACAGAGGCGCACGATGGAACAAAAGCACACGAGGAGAAAGGGAAAGAAGTTTTTTTTGTTTGTTTGTTGTTGTTTTTGGGGTGGGGGGGGGGGAGTTACAACGTTAGACAAAGAGTAGATGTTTGGTGAAGTTTGGGGGAGAAGGGAAAATCAAAAAACCAAGCAAAACAGCGAAGGAAGGAACAACCTTCGACGGGGGAAGCCTGAGGCTGCAAGGCCTCGCGCGCGACGCGGCAAACAAACGACTAATTTATGAAAGATAAACACCGAGAAACTTCCAAGGGGCACAGTATAGGTTCCCACACCGAAAGATAAATACAGTTTCGACAAAATACAATTGTGAACAGACTTAACTTTGAAAACGTGGAGACCGTGTGGAGCTTCGAAAATCCCTGCCGTCGTCTCCAAGATCTCAAACCGCTTGGGAGTCCTTCATACCGCTTGGGAGCCTCCACCTCTTCGGTTCCTAGGTGATGTGCCTGACGGATTACTGCCCGTTGCGTATGGGGCGACCGCTGTGTATGAATGATCCGCAATTCAGAAGCAACCTCCGCTGCCTGATACAGACCCTGTGGCCGTTCTAGACGAACTTGTGATTGCAATTCCCCACCTATGGCTGCTATGAAATACTCACAAGCCAAATTTTCAAAACCCGGGCCCTTCACCTCCGGGTAAACCAGCTTTACTAAGCATTCAATGTCACCCGCCAGATTCTGGAACGTCTCCGGGGGTCGCCACTTCCGCTGCGTGAGCTGTACGCGTGCCAACTCAACCTGATGTGCTGTCCTGAAACGTCTTGTGAGGCATTTTACCACTTCATCAGCCCAGTGGGTCTTCTAGCCGGCCATTCAGTATCCCCAATGCCCTTCCTCTCAATG
This sequence comes from Myxine glutinosa, assembly GCF_964187855.1. Classification (NCBI taxonomy): domain Eukaryota; kingdom Metazoa; phylum Chordata; class Myxini; order Myxiniformes; family Myxinidae; genus Myxine; species Myxine glutinosa. The sequence goes on from NC_136265.1 coordinate 114,916,431, forward strand.
ACGCTACCAGCAAAGCCGCTTATTGACTAACTGTCCAACTGTTCAACCTGGCAACGCACTCAAATTGTGCTAACTACGCCTCTAAGTTTACTTCCACATTATAGGGGCCACATGTGATGTCTCGACTGCATGCGTAACCCGCCATCATCCCCATGGTAACGGAAGCGTTAAGCCCGCTTAGCCCTACAGCAGATTTGGAGGCAGTCCCGGGTTGCGATATGTCCCCCATACACCACGTATTCTGTTCTTTAATTTTATCTGTCCTAATCCCTTCAAAGTTCCTCTCCATTACTTGGAAACGAGTTTCCATTTCTTTCTGAAGTCCAGTCATCTGTCCTTTCATATTTTGGCCTCAGCCCTCTGAGCATCAATCTTCTCGGTCATTTCAGCTCTTTGAGCATCCATCTTCTCATTTATTTCGGCTTTCTGAACATCTATCTTCTTATTTATTTCACTTATTTCCACTCTCTGAACATCCATCTTCTCATTTATTTCAGCCCTCTGAGCATCCATTTTCCCAGTTTTCACCCCCAGTATGGCCATAATGGAACTCAACTGCCGGCCGATGTCCATTTGGCCGACACTCATTCCCCAATTTGGGCTAAAATCACTTGTTATGACCTAGCCCTTGTGTGAAGGGCTCGGGGTACTGCCTATTGCTCCGGAGACCCTAATCGATGTGCTCGGGAGACCAATACGTCCCCCGGGGGTGGGTCGCGCCGTATGAGCAATCAGAAGTGACCGAGCGAAACTACCATCTGACGCAATTTTACACCCCCCCCCCCCCCCCCAATCTTCAACACACAGTATGCCAATCCATTCATTTTCAATGCAAATTCAAAACAGGGGAATAAATGCAAATACTTTACTCAAAATCAAGAAGAAACACAGGGTGCAACACCAAGGAAAAGATAAATCATGAGGAAAGGAAATCCCGCTGATATGCAGCAGCAAAGATCAAGTATTTAAAGGACAGACAGGTGCCAAGACAAAACAGACAAGACAATTAAACGACCCACCCGGTATCCCTAGCTTATCCCAAAGGGGAGGGAGAGGGTAGCAAAATAACAAAGAAATATTCGCCAGGATATAAAGGAAATAAAAGGTAAAATAAAACTGAGGGGAGGGGAGGGGAATTCAGGCCTGTTTCTGATGGCGTCCTGGCTGCCTCGCCCCAGCCACGTGTCCCAAGGGTGGAGCCTCCCCTCCACTCTTCTCTTTCTGAGTGGATGTCCTCAAATTCCACGAACGACTTGCCCAGAGCAGTTCCTGCAAGACCATGAAGCCGCACGTTGCCTCCGGCCGGCTATGACGAAACTTGATGAGGAGCACAAGCTTCTGGCTCCCTCTCCCACGTCCTCACGATCGATCCCACGTGCACCGAGAAAAGCCTCCTCCACTCAAATCTCTCCTGCACCGACTGTCCCTCCAACATGCAGCCCTCAGAGAGATTAATCAAAAATCCTCAAAAAGCTCACACAGGCCGAATTTCTCATCAAGACTCGGACCGTACGTGCTGCGTTCGGTTTTCGCCTTTCTCCACCGATCCGACGCACTCTTCTTCCTCCTCCCTCTCCTCTCCTCTGCTTTTTTTCTTCCCAAAGGTTCTTTCTCTATTCAATTATGTAGAGCTCCGGTGGGAGGGAGAAAGTCGATAAGGAAGATCTTTGTTTTTCTTTTAACAAAATAATAAAAATATCGTCGAAAGGGAAAGAAGAAAGAAAAGAGCAAATCTGGTTTCACAGCCGGCACGGAATTTCACATAAGGTACACCCCAACTATCACAGCTTCTCCTCATTGCAAACCCAGCCCCATGAGTGTACCATCATTAAACAATCCACCCCACGAGTGTAACAGCTTTTATCATCTTTATTTGTTAGACATCCTACAGACATAAATAAACACTCGTTTTAGTCTGCACACATTGCACATCATGTGCAGTAAATTTCACTTCCCTGTGCTTTGTATTTATTGTGATTTAAAAAATACCGCTTCTGTACACCGACCTTGAGGCTCGGTTTGCAAGCCACCGTCTACAATTCCAATGTAAAAGGCATAATTACTCTTCTTTGGGGGTCTTCAGAGTCCTTGGGGTCTTTTGTGTCCTCTGGGTCATTTTGGGTCTTTTGGGTCTTCAGTGTCTTCAGCATCTTTTATGTCTTTTTGGTCTTCTGGTTCATCGGTGTCTTTTGGGTCATTTGAGTCTTTTGGGTCCTCGATGTCTTTTGAGTCATTCGAGTATTTTGGGTCCTCAATCTGGATATTTGGGGTATTTAAGGGTCTTTGGGGTATTTTGTGTCTTAGGGGTAATTTGGGGTCCACTTGGTCTTCAGGGTCTTTAAGGGGCTCTGGGGTCTTTTTGGTCTTTTGGATTGTTTTGGTCTTTCGGGTCTTTAAAGTCTATGGGGTATTTTGGGTCTTTGGTGTCTTTTCGGTCTTCTGGGTCTTTTCGGTTTTCAGGGGTTTTTGGGTCTTCTTGGTCTTTAAGTGTCTTTTGAATATTTTGGGTATTGGGGTCTTTTGGGGTCTTCTGAGTCTTTTTGATCCTTTCAGTATTTGGGGTATTTGGGGTATTTTTGGTCTTTGGAGTATTTTGGGTCTTCATGGTCGTTTGGGTCTTTAACAGTCTTCAAAGTCTTTTGGGACTTCAGGATCTTTGTATTTAAGGGTCTTGGGGTATTTTGGGTATTCGGAGTCTTTATAGGTCTTTGGGGAATTTGTGGTCTTCAGGGTTTTTGTGGTCTTTTGGATCTTTAAGGGTCTTGGTGTCTTTGGGTTATTTTGGGTTTTCAGGGACTTGTCGTTCTTTTAAGTCCTCTGGGTCATTTGGGTCCTGAAGGTCTTCAGGATCTTTAAGGGTCTTTGGGGCTATTTTGGGTCTTTAGCGGATTTAAGGGTCTTTGGGGTATTTTGGGTCTTTGGGGTATTTTGGGTCTTTGGGGTCTTTTAGGTGTTTAACAGTCTTCAGGGTATTTTTGGGTCTTTGGGGGTATTTAAGGGTCTTTGGGCATTTTGGACCTTCGAGGTGTTTATGGGTTTTCGGGGTCTTTATAGTCTTTTGGGTCTTTGAGGATATTGGGGCCTTTTGGGGTCTTCAGGGTATTTTGGGTGTTTGGGGCCCATTGGGTCTTCGGGGTCTTTTGTGTCTTTGGGGTATCTTGGGTCTTCGGAGTACTTGGGGTCTTCTGGGTTCTTGGGGTATTTTGGGTCCTCTGGGTCATTTGGGTCCTCGGGATTGTTTGTGTCTTCAGGGTATTTTGGGTCCATTGTGTCTTCAGGGTATTTTGGATATTTTGGGGCTTTGGGGTCCAATTGGTCTTCAGGGTCTTTTGGGTCTTTGGGGCCTCAGAGTATTTTGGGTCCTCAGTGTATTTTGGGTCTTCAGGGTATTTTGGGTCTTCAGGGTATTTTGGATCTTCAGAGTCATTGGGGGTCTTCTGAGTCCTTGGGGCCTTTTGGGTCCTTGGGGATGTTTGGGTCTTTTGGATCCTCGAGGTCATTTGGGTTTATGGGGTCCATTGGGTCTTCAGGGTCTTTTCAGTCTTTTGGGTCCTTGGGGTCTTCATGGTATTTTGTGTCTTTAACAGTCCACAGGGTATTTTGGGTGTTTGGGGTCCATTGGATCTTTGGGGTCCATGGGGTCTTTTGGGTCCTCAGAGTCTTTTAGGTATTTTAACCAGTTGACACGGGGTCCATCAATGCTTCGGATATCAAATCCTTCCTCTTCTCCAATGGCTTGATCTCCGATCATCAATTTGGATTCAGACCAGGTCATTTTCCTCTGGACATGTTGCTTCTGCAGTCTCAACAATGGATGGAGGTCCTCAATGCCAAAAAGGAAATCAGAGCTGTCTCCCTTGACATATCACGTGCCTTCGATATGGTCTGGCACCCAGCTCTGCTCACCAAACTCTTCTCCTATGGTATCAATGGAAATATCCACGCATGGCTTGCGGACTTCCTCACTGGTCGTAGTCAACGTGTGGCCCTGAATGGATTTCTCTCATCTCCCCTTCCTGTTCTGGTTGGAGTTCCCCAAGGTAGTGTTCTTGGCCCTGTCCTATTTCTGGTCTTCATCAATGGTTTCTCCGACTCTCTGGAAAATCCTCTCTATCTCTTTGCTGATGACTCCACTCTCTGCCGCTCCGTTCCTCATCCCTCAGATCAGCAGTCTGCAGCCTCCTCACCCTCTGCAGACCTGGACAAAATCACAGACTGGTCAAACAAGTGGAACATGTCTTTCAATCCTGACAAATCTCACACTCTCACTTTGTCTCTCCGAAAGGACCGACTGGACAACCCTCCCAAAATACTTTCTCAACAATCCTCTCCAAGAAGTTCTGTCAATCAAGCTTTTGGGTCTCACTATCTGCCATGATCTTTCCTGGGAAAACCACATTTCCAATCTGGCCTCCAAAGCCAGTCGCCGACTGGGCATCCTCCGTCGTGGGAAGTCCTTCCTTGGCACACCTGAGCTCCTCACCACATACAAGGCTTTCATCCACAGCTCAATGGAAGACTGTTCCTCTGGGCTGGTGGTCCTGCCTTACACCGAGCTCGGCTTCACGCTGTTGAAACCAAAGCTTTCAGAATCATTGGAATCTCCCGCGATGAAGCCAACTCCGAGGGCCTTTCACTTACTCACCGCAGGCAGGTTGGTGGTCTTTCTGTCTTCTACCGACACTTCTCCGGCCTTGCTCCCCCAGCTCTTTCTGGGCCCTGTCCCCCAAATATTCCTACAAGTCGCACAAGATCTGCCTGCAACCCTCTTATGGTTAAACTGCCAAAATCAAGACTCTCTGCTCACCTTCACTCTTTCAATCCTCTTTTCTCCTGCCTCTAGAACAAACCCACTCCTCCCTCCAGGTCTTTAAAACAGCTGTCTCCACCATCTCTTATCTTCCCCCATCCAAAACCTTGATCTTTTCTACCCCTGCTAATTTCACCCCAGTTCCACTTTTTTGAAATACCAACTTCTTTCCTGGAAGTCCTTGGTGTCCATGTGTTTTATACTTCTCCCACCCCCCCCCCTTCCCACGCCTCCTCCCCCCAAGCCCTCTCCCTCCCACAGATTTCCCGATGTCCCTGCTCTCAAATGTTGTGTTTGTGCTTCCTTTCTCTCCCCATCTTGTCTGCTGCTACCCTTATTATATTGTTGCGGATCTCTCGAGCCCGTCGACGTACAGAGGGGGGGTTAAACCCCTTTTCCCCCTTCGAGCTTCTCGTCCACGAGGCCGAGTCGCCACTCCCGTAGCGAGCATGTGGAAGGGTATCGGGTCGGATCCACACGTACCTTCGGTACCCACGCCACCATGAGAACGGGGACTGGACCTCACACGAGACACGCTAATCGGATACGCCGAGCAGTTTGCGTGTCACGTGACTTGTGCTGTTACTTTTATTGAACCCGATTGAGTGGTTTTATTCATACAGTGCTAGGCCAATGGATGGAAATGACGGGAACGATCAAATGGAAGGAAGAACACAGCTTTATTTACAATTATACAGGGTGAAGAGACACAGAGCAGATACTTATTCAATCTTACTTAATCCCCGGACAAGGGCCCACTCACTCACGCAGGGAAAAGAAGGAAGGACAAGTTCCCGCACCAAACGCGCCTTGGCGCCGTTCACTCCGGACAGCTCGCCGGGTGTGGCCCTCGGATGTTCGCGGCACGTGTGCTAGGAGCGCAGGTATGAAGGTCGTCAGCGTCGGTGGCCCCGGGATGGATCGTCTTCACAAGTGCGTTATTCACAGCCGCAGAGCGCAGGGCACAGGGAGAGTTCATGTACAGAGAGGGCTATAACAAGCAACCGATTGACTTCACTTGTGACTACAACGTCTCTTTCTCACTGTGACTTGGTCACTGCTGCACTCTCTCACAACGCTCACTCAACGCTGGGTCACCGGGGCACTGACGCACTGGGGCACTCTCTCTCTCAGTCACTGGTACTCTGACTGGGGCGGGGGGCCCAGTTGAAACCCAGCAAATAACGTCCCTCAATGGGACCAGCAAATGAAACAGCCGAACCAATGATGCAACCACACCTAGTTATAAACAAACCATACCATATTATAAATCACACACAAAGAGCCATACAGCAATGGGGCAATCACCCCTACTTTCAAATCTTACGATAATATCCTTGTCAAGCCCCTTAACCCCACTCACGGCACCTCCCCCAATGTCTCTGCTCTCCTCCAAGGCGAAGTCCCAATGTCTCTGTGCGCTCCCGCGATCGGGGAGTCAAGGCCCGGTGGTCAATTGAGGCGTGGACGAGCGAGACGACCCCGAGGTCACGTGCTCAGCCCCCAGCAACACAGCGGTGGCGAGGAGCCTCACAAAGATGCGCTCCGACGTACACGTTGCAGTTCAACCCGCGAGCCTCCGTATAATTCTCACGTGTCCCTTTCTGGCACAGCCGTTCCCAGCAATCCACCAGGGAATAATGCCCAGCCGACACGACGAAAGCCTGTTCACGGCCGGGTGCTCGTGTGGCCAATATGGCGGACGGCTTTCGCTCCAACCCGGCTTCTCAAGGCCTGGATCCTCTGGAACCTCAATGAGAATACCCGACGACACCGGCTCCACGCACTCCGGCGATATTTCTTATCGACCGAACTTCCCTTCAAGGACGCAAAGTTCCCTCACCCAGTACGTCGAACGCTCGGCCCGGAGCTTCAACCACCACGTCTCTTTTTCCTTCGCTCCACCTCTTCCGGTCTCGATCCGGATTTTTTTCCACATTTTACCAGGAGCGCTTTTAAATCTTTTACTCACAACAACCCTTTCCCTTAAGTCACTATAAGCATACTATCTAGAATACTTCGAACCAGCAACAATACTCATAACAACAATCATTAAGGCCGAGTCCGTAACAATACTTTATTACCTCCTGCAAATGCTTTATCTATTGCTCTGTCCAATGCGGTTACTAGCTTGTCATGTGGAATGTTTGTGTACAATGTGGAAAAATCAAAAGTTGAAAAACATTTAGCCTTACCCTTGTTTTTAATGTTGTGGACACTGTCGATTACCGGTTTGGAATTGTCAATGATCCAGAATTTCTTAATATCAGAATAAAACTTCACTTTTTCATTGTAGTTTTTTAAGCATTTATAGATTAGTTTCATTGCCGCTGTTATACTACCCAACAAAGGTTTCAAACTACATTCTCTACTTGCGATGATGAACCTCATCTTACAAGGGTGTTTGTGCATTTTTGGGATCCAGTAAATGAATGGTAATTTATGGTGTTTATCCGGAACTAGCAGTCTTCTCACCGTTGAGTGACTTGTATGGTGTTGTATCAAGTCTGTTTTGTTATCGTTACTTATTTTGTAGGTCTTTGAAACTAAATACACACACACACACACACTAAGCAGAGATGTATGTTTAAGAAGATTTCACAATCGCAGTGAAGACAAGTCAGGAGACGACGATGGTTGACGGGAGAGTGGTATTCAATGACAATGGACGGACTATAACTGAAACAGGCCCTGACTGGGGGGTCGGGGGCCCACGTGGCAGGTGTCGGCTCCCGACATGCGGTGTACATGCCTATTTACAAAGGGCCCCAATGCGCTGCATGCGCAGGCCTTTAAGAGCCAGCTGTACATAAAACCCTGAGTTATATTCAGACTACTTTGAAATGGCCGTCCTTTGTGACCTTGAAAAGTCAAAACCGACATTGAAAATATATAAATAGGAAAGTATTATCTGTTATGAGACCGAGCTTGTAATAAAAGAAAATATCGAAAACCCTGAGTTCTATTCAGACTACTTTGAAATGGCCGTCCTTTGTAACCTTTAAAAGTCAAAACCGACATTGATAATATATAAATAGAAATGTATTATCTGTTATGAGGTTAGTTAGCTACACAATACCGAAAATTCGGTTCGATTCCGACAACTTTGAAAATTTGACCTTTGTGACCTTGAAATGTCAAAACGAAGGTTACTGACCTTGAAATGAGCTAGAAAATAATGTATAATCAGTTATGAGGTTAGTTAGTTACACAATACTGAAAATTCGGTTCGATTCCGACAACTTTGAAAATTTGACCTTTGTGACCTTGAAATGTCAAAACGCAGGTTACTGACCTTGAAATGAGATAGAAAATAATGTATAATCAGTTATGAGGTTAGTTAGCTGCACAATACCGAAAATTTGGTTCGATTCCGACAACTTTGAAAATTCGACATTTGTGACCTTGTAATGTCAAAACGAAGGTTACTGACCTTGAAATGAGATAGAAATTAATGTATAATCAGTTATGAGGTTAGTTAGCTACACAATACCGAAAATTCGGTTCGATTCCGACAACTTTGAAAATTTGACCTTTGTGACCTTGTAATGTCAAAACGAAGGTTACTGACCTTGAAATGAGATAGAAAATAATGTATAATCAGTTATGAGGTTAGTTAGCTACACAATACCGAAAATTCGGTTCGATTCTGACAACTTTGAAACTTTGACCTTTGTGACCTTCAAAGGTCAAAGATTCTGAAATTTGTTGTAAAACTTGTATTTCATGATGTATGTGATAATATAAGATCATGTACGACATTTTACCCTATCAGGAAGCGAACAATGTAATAAAACCATCAAAAATTGACTTTTCTAAATTTCGTGACCTTGTGACCTTGACCTTGGAGTGAAAATGAAAAATCGAGCTCCGTGGGGCTAGACGCATGACATTGGCCGAACCAAATACCGAAACCCCCGTCAGCTTCCACCAAACCCCTCGGAGAATATGTAGCTTGAACTCGATTACCCCCTAAAAATACATCTTTTTGGGCGTGGCTCCGCCCACAATGGGCGCAATACGCCAACTCTAGGCAGGACACAACTAGATCATGATTTCAACCTCCCACCCAAGTTTCATCAAGATCGGATGATATCATCGGGTAGTTATGCTGCGGACAGACAGACAGACACACACCCATGACGAATATAGTGGTCACTCTGTTTGATAACTCGTGAACCAATATGTCCCTCCGAATGTGTTGAGAAGCTACCTAACAGACTCACACCCACAACCTTATACTGTTCGCGTATTGCCGGAATTTTGAAACTAAACACATCCGGTGGGCAACATTTTTACATTTAACACTAAACACGATTTATTTACAAAAACTATGACCCAGGACCTGGACTCTAGGAATAAAGAATGGAGTGGTTCTTGTTGCTGGAGTCATCTTGTGGCTTCTTGCCCTGGTCAGCTTCCTAAAAAAACCAGCTCGCCTTGGCCTTGACCAACCATACAGGCCATTTCAAGATCATAGGCCATCTAATTTTTCACATTTCCACACATGGGTCATTTTATTTTTGTGAACAGGCCCACTGACACATGGTCCAAAGGTTGTGGCATCAATGCCACCCAACAGGTGGTCCATCCAGCAAGATGATGGGGGCAGCCCGGAGCTGCAACAGTAGGATGGTGTGGCCACAAAGCTGGTGGTCCATAAGGTGATGATGGATGGCAGCAAGACGCTGCGACAGCAGGGTGAGTCCTCATGATGGTCCTGGGGCGGGGAGGAAGACAAAGCGCAACGAACACAAGGAAAAGGCAACAGTGGCACATGCAAAACAAGGCAAACGGAATGGGTGAGAGGAACGCTGGCAGAGTGAGCTCGAGCTCGGCCCTAACGGTTCGCACCCCCACCATCTACTACACTACCCGAGCCCTCCTTGTCTCCCACATTCCCTCTTTAATGCTAAATTCGTCCCCAACTCCCACCAGGTTCTCCCTGGTGTTGGCTTAGCGGTTATGGTGCCAGCTTGGGATCCTAGGATCCTGAGTTCGAATCCCAGTCGATCACTGAATTAACTCAGCCTGTCATCCTTCCGAGGTCGGCAAATTAAGTACCAGCTTGCTGGGATGAATGATCCCGGTGTGTACCCCGATTTAGAATAGGTACACCGTATTCCTGCGCATTGTAAGAGGCGACTAAGGGTTGGCGTCAAGAAGAGCATCCGGCCATAAAACATTGCCTCAAACAGGGAACCATGATTGTCATGGGGCCTGCAAGGCCAACCCCCGCTCTAGCGGGGATAATGGCCGTAAAACGTTCATTCATTCATATTCACGAACATCATTACACATTTAACCTCCCCGGGGTCGTACCCTGCCAATCGGCCTTCTTTAAACTATGTGGTCCTAAGAACCAGAATTCCCATTGCCCACACAGTGGTGCTCCTCTGAATTTGGGTCTCACCTTACGATTTTTTATCCATGCCCTTGCATAATTTCGGGGCTGGGTCGTGTGGCATCACCAGCAGGTCGACCCGCCTACGACCCCTCGTCCACTGGAGCTGCATGGACATTGATCGAGATTTAACATGATGAGACAATTACATGGACATTGATTGAGATTTAACATGATGAGACAATTACATGGACATTGATTGAGATTTAACATGATGAGACAATTACATGGACATTGATTGAGATTTAACATGATGATACAATTACATGGACATTGATTGAGATTTAACATGATGAGACAATTACATGGAGATTGATTAAGATTTAACATGATGAGACAATTACATGGACATTGATTGAGATTTAACATGATGAGACAATTAAATGGACATTGATTGAGATTTAACATGATGAGACAATTACATGGACATTGATTGAGATTTAACATGATGAGACAATTAAATGGACATTGATTGAGATTTAACATGATGAGACAATTACATGGACATTGATTGAGATTTAACATGATGAGACAATTAAATGGACATTGATTGAAATTTAACATGAAGAGACAATTAAATGGACATTGATTGAGATTTAACATTATGAGACAATTACATGGACATTGATTGAGATTTAACATGATGAGACAATTACATGGAGATTGATTAAGATTTAACATGATGATACAATTACATGGAGATTGATTAAGATTTAACATGATGAGACAATTACATGGACATTGATTGAGATTTAACATGATGAGACAATTAGATGGACATTGATTAAGATTTAACATGATGAGACAATTACATGGACATTGATTGAGATTTAACATGATGAGACAATTAGATGGACATTGATTAAGATTTAACATGATGAGACAATTACATGGACATTGATTGAGATTTAACATGATGAGACAATTACATGGACATTGATTAAGATTTAACATGATGAGACAATTACATGGACATTGATTGAGATTTAACATGATGAGACAATTAGATGGACATTGATTGAGATTTAACATGATGAGACAATCAACACCCTCCACCCTCAAGGTCTTTAAAACAGCTGTTCACCACCATCTCTTATCTTCCCCCATCCAAAACCTTGATCTTTTCTACCCCCGCTAATTTCACCCCAATTCCACTTTTTTGAAATACCAACTTCTGTCCTGGAAGTCCTCGGTGTCCTTGTGTTTTATACTTCTCCCACCCCCATCTCCCACATCTCCCACTTCTCCCACCCCCCATCCCCATCACCCATTACCCCAACCCCTTCCCCAACACATCTTCCTCCTCCCCCCAAGCCCTCTCCCTCCCACACATCTCCCTGCTCTCAAATGTTGTGTGCTCTCAAGTGTTTGTGTGCTTCCCCTTCTCTCCCCATCTTGTCTTCCGCTCCCTCTTTTTATATATTTTGTTTGTCTGATTGATTTGTTTGTGAAGTAAATGTTAGCTCTTTCACGAGCCTCGATTCAGTATACAAAATTCAGTATATACATGAAAAAAAAACAAAAAAAACATGGACATTGATTGAGATGTAACATGATGAGACAATTACATGGAAATTGATTGAGATGTAATATGATGGGAAAATTAAATGGATACAACAACAAACAACGTGCATTTTAAAGGCCATTTTCCCGACGAGAGCGGGGGTTAGCCTTGCAGTCCCCATGACAATCTTCTCAATTTTGCCCTATTTTCTGCATCTCTCCTTCTTAACCCCCTTGCCCGCATTTCTTCTTCCACCATCTTTAGCCAAGTCTTTCTCGGTCTTCCCCGTCCTCTACTTCCTTCTACATTCATTTCCATCACTCTTCTCAACCAGTCACTTTCATCCTTCCTCAACACATGACCACACCATCTCAACCTGTTCCTCTTCACAGCATCAATCACAGGCGCTATTCCCATCATCTTTCGCAATTCATCATTTGTCTTCCTCTCTCTCAACGATACTCCGCACATCCGTCGAACCATTCGCATTTCCACCCTTTCCAACCTTCATTGCTGCTCTACATTCATTACCCATGTCTCGCTCCCATAAATCATAACACTTCTCACACATGCAGCATACACCTTTCCCTTCAGCTTCAACGACACTCCCCTCTTCATCAGCACGCCACTCAGTTCCCGAAACTTCTTCCATGCACATCTCCCTCGAGCAACCGTTGCCGAGTCTGATCCACCTTCTCCATTCAGCATGTCTCCGAGGTAGCAAAATGTTTTCACACCTTCCAGCTTCACGCCGTCTCCAAGATCCAACTCAACATTTCCTCCATCTGCAGCTCCCTCTGTGCACACCTTACATTTGAATGTAGCTGCCACACTGGTTAATGACCCTCTCAGACCACTACATTTTTGATGAACCCACTCAGCGCACATTGTACATTGAATGGAGTTCACTCCGACACCCTTCCTGCACACAGCACAGGGCCACTTCCCAGTTCTTTCCACCTCACCACATGCTTTACCACTTGCCATTACCTTCGTCTTTCCGATATTAAATGGATATTGATCAAGATTTAACATTATGAGACAATTACATGGACATTGATTGAGTGTAACATGATCAGACAATAACATGGACATTGATTGATATTTAACATGATCAGACAATTACATGGACATTGATTGAGATTTAACATGATCAGACAATTACATGGACATTGATTGAGATTTAACATCTGAGATGAGATGAGAAATCATCATCTGATTGAGATGTCTCCCTTGACATTTCACGGGCCTTCGATACGGTCTGGCACCCCGCTCTGCTCACCAAACGCTCCTCCTTTGGTATCCATGGAAATCTCCACGCATGGCTGGCGGACTTCCTCTCTAGTCGTAGTCAACGTGTGGCCCTGAATGGGTTTCTCTCATCTCCTCTTCCTGTTCAGGCTGGAGTTCCCCAAGGCAGTGTTCTGGGCCCTGTGCTTTTTCTGGTCTTCATCAATGATCTCTCTGACTCTCTTGAAAATCCTCTCTATCTCTTTGCTGACGACTCCACTCTCTGCCGCTCCATTCCTCTTCCCTCAGATCGGCAGTCTGCAGCCTCCTCACTCTCTGCAGACCTGGACAAAATCACACACTGGGCAAACAAGTGGGACATGTCTTTCAATCCTGACAAATCTCACACTCTTACGATGTCTCTCCGAAAAGAACGACTGGACAACCCTCACATCCACTTTCTGAATAATCCTCTCCAAGAAGTTCTGTCACTCAAGCTTTTGGGTCTCACTATCTGCCATGATCTTTCCTGGGAAAACCACATTTCAAATCTGGCCTCCAAAGCCAGTCGCCGACTGGGCATCCTCCGTCGTGCGAAGTCCTTCCTTGGCACACCTGAGCTCCTCACCACATACAAGGCTTTCATCCGCAGCTCTATGGAATACTGCTCTCCCCTCTGGTCTGGTGCTCCTGCCTCACACCTAGCTCGTCTTCACGCTGTTGAAACCAAAGCGTTCAGAATCATTGGAATCTCCCACGATGACGCTAACTCCAAGGGCCTTTCACTCACTCACCGCAGGCAGGTTGGTGGTCTTTCCGTCTTCTACCGACTCCTCTCTGGCCTTGCCCCCCCCCCCCCCCCAGCTCTCTCTGGGCTCTGTCCCCCAAATATTCCGACAGGTCGCACAAGATCTGCGTGCAACCCTCTTATGGTCAAACTGCCAAAATCAAGACTCTCTGCTCACCTTCACTCCTTCATTCCTCTTTTCTCCCGCCTCCGGAACAAACTCCCTCACTCTTTTCAATCCCACTCCACACTCCAGGTCTTTAAAACAGCTGTTCACCACCATCTCTTATCTTCCCCCATCCAAAATCTTGATCTTCTCTACCCCCGCTAATTTCACCCCAAATCCTACACTTTTTTGAAATACCAACTTCTGTCCTGGAAGTCCTTGGTGTCCTTGTGTTTTATACCTCTCCCCCCCCACCCCCCCTTCCCACGCCTCCTCCCCCAAGCCCTCTCCCTCCCACACTTCTCCCTGGTCTCAAATGTTGTGTTTGTGTGCTTCCCTTTCTCTCCCCATCTTGTCTTCCGCTCCCTCTTTTTATATATTTTGTTTGTCTGGTTGATTTGTTTGTGAAATAAATGTTAGCTCTTTCACGAGCCTCGATTCAGTATACAAAAAAAAAACATGATGAGACAATTACATGGACATTGATTGAGTGTAACATGATGAGACAATTAAATGGACATTGATTGAGATTTAACATGATGAGACAATTAAATGGACATTGATTGAGATTTAACATGTTCAGACAATTACATGTACATTGATTGAGATTTAACATTTTCAGACAATTACATGGACATTGATTGAGTGTAACATGATGAGACAATTAAATGGACATTGATTGAGATTTAACATCATGAGACAATTACATGGACATTGATTGAGTGTAACATGATGAAACAATTACGTGGACATTGATTGAGATTTAACATGATGAGACAATTACGTGGACATTGATTGAGATTTAACATGATGAGACAATTACATGGACATTGATTGAGATTTAACATGATGAGACAATTACATGGAGATTCATTAAGATTTAACATGATGAGACAATTACATGGACATTGATTGAGATGTAATATGATGAGACAATTACATGGACATTGATTGAGATTTAACATGATGAGACAATTAAATGGACATTGATTGAGTGTAACATGATGAGACAATTACATGGACATTGATTGAGATGTAACATGATGAGACAATTACATGGACATTGATTGAGATTTAACATGATGAGACAATTAAATGGACATTGATTGAGTGTGACATGATGAGACAATTACATGGACATTGATTGATATGTAACATTATGAGACAATTACATGGACATTGATTGAGATTTAACATGTTCAGACAATTACATGGACATTGATTGAGTGTGACATGATGAGACAATTAAATGGACATTGATTGAGATTTAACATCATGAGACAATTACATGGACATTGATTGAGATTTAACATCATGAGAATTAAATGGATATTGATTGAGATTTAATATCATGAGACAATTAAATGGACATTGATTGAGATTTAACATGTTCAGACAATTACATGGACATTGATTGAGATTTAACATGATGAGACAATTACATGGACATTGATTGAGTGTAACATGATGAGACAATTACATGGACATTGACTGAGATGTAACATTATGAGACAATTACATGGACATTGATTTAGATTTAACATGATGAGACAATTAAATGGACATTGATTGAGTGTAACATGATGAGACAATTACATGGACATTGATTGAGATGTAACATGATGAGACAATTACATGGATATTGATTGAGTGTGACATGATGAGACAATTACGTGGACATTGATTGAGATTTAACATGATGAGACAATTACGTGGACATTGATTGAGATTTAACATGATGAGACAATTACATGGACATTGATTGAGATTTAACATGATGAGACAATTACATGGAGATTGATTGAGATTTAACATGATGAGACAATTACATGGGCATTGATTGAGATGTAATATGATGAGACAATTACATGGACATTGATTGAGATTTAACATGATGAGACAATTACGTGGGCATTGATTGAGATTTAACATGATGAGACAATTACATGGACATTGATTGAGATTTAACATGATGAGACAATTACATGGACATTGATTGAGATGTAACATTATGAGACAATTACATGGACATTGATTGAGTGTAACATGATGAGACAATTACATGGACATTGATTGAGATGTAACATGATGAGACAATTAAATGGACATTGATTGAGTGTAACATGATGAGACAATTACATGGACATTCATTGAGATGTAACATGATGAGACAATTACATGGACATTGATTGAGATTTAACATGATGAGACAATTACATGGACATTGATTGAGATTTAACATGATGAGACAATTAAATGGACATTGATTGAGTGTAACACGATGAGACAATTACATGGACATTGATTGAGATGTAACATGATGAGACAATTACATGGACGTTGATTGAGATTTAACATGATGAGACAATTAAATGGACATTGATTTAGATTTATCATGATGAGACAATTAAATGGACATTGATTGAGATGTAACATTCTGAGACAATTACATGGAGATTGATTAGGATTTAACATGATGAGACAATTAAATGGACATTGATTGAGTGTAACATGATGAGACAATTACATGGAGATTGATTAGGATTTAACATGATGAGACAATTAAATGGACATTGATTGAGTGTAACATGATGAGACAATTAAATGGACATTGATTTAGATTTATCATGATGAGACAATTAAATGGACATTGATTGAGTGTAACATGATGAGACAATTACATGGACATTGATTGAGATGTAACATGATGAGACAATTACATGGACATTGATTGAGTGTAACATGATGAGACAATTACGTGGACATTGATTGAGATTTAACATGATGAGACAATTACGTGGACATTGATTGAGATTTAACATGATGAGACAATTACATGGACATTGATTGAGATGTAACATGATGAGACAATTACATGGACATTGATTGAGATTTAACATGATGAGACAATTACAAGGACATTGATTGAGATTTAACATGATGAGACAATTACAAGGACATTGATTGAGATTTAACATGATGAGACAATTACATGGACATTGATTGAGTGTAACATGATGAGACAATTACGTGGACATTGATTGAGATTTAACATGATGAGACAATTACATGGACATTGATTGAGTGTAACATGATGAGACAATTACGTGGACATTGATTGAGTGTAACATGATGAGACAATTACATGGACATTGATTGAGATTTAACATGATGAGACAATTACGTGGACATTGATTGAGATTTAACATGATGAGACAATTACATGGACATTGATTGAGATGTAACATGATGAGACAATTACATGGACATTGATTGAGATTTAACATGATGAGACAATTACAAGGACATTGATTGAGATTTAACATGATGAGACAATTACAAGGACATTGATTGAGATTTAACATGATGAGACAATTACATGGACATTGATTGAGTGTAACATGATGAGACAATTACGTGGACATTGATTGAGATTTAACATGATGAGACAATTACATGGACATTGATTGAGTGTAACATGATGAGACAATTACGTGGACATTGATTGAGATTTAACATGATGAGACAATTACATGGACATTGATTGAGATGTAACATGATGAGACAATTACATGGACATTGATTGAGATTTAACATGATGAGACAATTACAAGGACATTGATTGAGATTTAACATGATGAGACAATTACAAGGACATTGATTGAGATTTAACATGATGAGACAATTACATGGACATTGATTGAGTGTAACATGATGAGACAATTACGTGGACATTGATTGAGATTTAACATGATGAGACAATTACATGGACATTGATTGAGTGTAACATGATGAGACAATTACATGGACATTGATTGAGTGTGACATGATGAGACAATTACATGGACATTGGTTGAGATTAAACATGATGAGACAATTACATGGACATTGATTGAGATTTAACATGATGAGACAATTACATGGACATTGATTGAGATTTAACATGATCAGACAATTACATGGACATTGATTGAGATTTAACATGATCAGACAATTACATGGACATTGATTGAAATTTAACATGATGAGACAATTAAATGAACATCGATTGAGATTTAACATGTTCAGACAATTACATGGACATTGATTGAGATTTAACATGATCAGACAATTACATGGACATTGATTGAGATTTAACATGATCAGACAATTACATGGACATTGATTGAGATTTAACATGATGAGACAATTAAATGAACATCGATTGAGATTTAACATGTTCAGACAATTACATGGACATTGATTGAGATTTAACATGATCAGACAATTACATGGACATTGATTGAGATTTAACATGATCAGACAATTACATGGACATTGATTGAAATTTCACATGATCAGACAATTACATGGACATTGATTGAGATTTAACATGATAAGACAATTAAATGAACATTGATTGAGATTTAACATGATGAGACAATTAAATGAACATCGATTGAGATTTAACATGTTCAGACAATTACATGGACATTGATTGAGATTTAACATGATCAGACAATTACATGGACATTGATTGAGATTTAACATGATGAGACAATTAAATGAACATCGATTGAAATTTAACATGTTCAGACAATTACATGGACATTGATTGAGATTTAACATGATCAGACAATTACATGGACATTGATTGAGATTTAACATGATCAGACAATTACATGGACATTGATTGAGATTTAACATGATCAGACAATTACATGGACATTGATTGAGATTTAACATGATCAGACAATTACATGGACATTGATTGAGATTTCACATGATCAGACAATTACATGGACATTGATTGAGATTTAACATGATTAGACAATAATTAAATGAACATTGATTGAGATTTAACATGTTCAGACAATTACATGGACATTGATTGAGATTTAACATGATCAGACAATTACATGGACATTGATTGAGATTTAACAGGATCAGGCAATTACATGGACATTGATTGAGATTTAACATGATCAGACAATTACATGGACATTGATTGAGATTTAACATGATCAGACAATTACATGGACATTGATTGAGATTTAACATGTTGAGACAATTACATGGACATTGATTGAGATTTAACATGAACAGACAATTACATGGACATTGATTGAGATGTAACATTATGAGACAATTAAGTGGACATTGATTGAGATTTAACATGATGAGACAATTACATGGACATTAATTGAGATTTAACATGATGAGACAATTACATGGACATTGATTGAGATGTAACATTCTGAGACAATTACATGGAGATTGATTAGGATTTAACATGATGAGACAATTACATGGACATTGATTGAGATTTAACATGATGAGACAATTACATGGACATTGATTGAGATTTAACATGATGGGACAATTACATGGAGATTGATTAAGATTTAACATGATGAGACAATTACATGGACATTGATTGAGATTTAACATGATGAGACAATTACATGGACATTGATTAAGATTTAACATGATGAGACAATTACATGGACATTGATTGAGATTTAACATGATGAGACAATTAAATGGACATTGATTGAGATTTAACATGATGAGACAATTAGATGGACATTGATTGAGATTTAACATGATGAGACAATTAGAAAGACATTACAAACATGTCTGCTGGACAAGCCATGTACACTGAAAACATGTCTGCTCAACAAGCGATGCAGACAGAAAACATGTTTGCTCGACAAGCGATGTACACAGAAAACATATCTGCTCGACAAGCGATGTACACAGAAAACATGTCTGCTCGACAAGCGATGTACACAGAAAACATGTTTGCTCGACAAGCGATGCAGACAGAAAACATTTCTGCTGGACAAGCCATGTACACAGAAAACATGTCTGCTCGACAAGCGATGTACACAGAAAACATGTCTGCTCGACAAGCGATGTACACAGAAAACATGTCTGCTCGACAAGCGATGCAGACAGAAAACATGTCTGCTCGACAAGCCATGTACACAGAAAACATGTCTGCTCGACAAGCGATGTACACAGAAAACATGTCTGCTCGACAAGCGATGTACACAGAAAACATGTTTGCTCGACAAGGCAAGTATATTTACTGTCAATGTGAGAATGGAAGAGGTGAATTGTAATAATTCGATGTTTTTGTCTGTAATCCCATCAATTTGTCCCTCAACTTGTTGGTGTAATGGTGTATTGTCGATATGATTTTGATATCACATGTAATACATCATAATTACTGGATGCCAGACTCCGATAATGTGATTTTCTGGGACCTGCCATCCCACTCACTCCCCTGAGTGATCGATAAACTCATGGTTTGGATTCATATGATGTTCATGTATATCAGGCGCCCATGATCATGATTGGCTTCTTCATGTGTCCAGGTTTCTTGTCTACCATTGTATTTGCTGTGTCCATTAAGTTCCTTGTCTAACCTTGTATTTCCTGTGTCCAAGTTGCTAGTCTACCCTTGTATTTGCTGTGTCCATTAAGTTCCTTGTCTAACATTTTATTTCCTGTGTCCAACTTGCTTGTCTACCCTTGTATTTGCTGTGTCCATTAAGTTCCTTGTCTAACCTTGTATTTCCTGTGTCCAAGTTCCTTGTCTAACATTTTATTTCCTGTGTCCAAGTTGCTAGTCTACCCTTGTATTTGCTGTGTCCATTAAGATCCTTGTCTAACCTTGTATTTCCTGTGTCCAAGTTCCTTGTCTAACATTGTGTTTCCTGTGTCCAAGTTCCTTGTCTAACCTTGTATTTCCTATGTCCAGGTTCCTTGTCTAACATTTTATTTCCTGTGTCCAAGTTCCTTGTCTACCCTTGTATTTCCTGTGACCAAGTTGCTAGTCTACCCTTGTATTTGCTGTGTCCATTAAGTTCCTTGTCTAACCTTGTATTTCCTGTGTCCAAGTTCCTTGTCTACCCTTGTATTTCCTGTGACCAACTTGCTTGTCTAACATTGTGTTTCCTGTGTCCAAGTTGCTAGTCTACCCTTGTATTTGCTGTGTCCATTAACTTCCTTGTCTAACCTTGTATTTCCTGTGTCCAAGTTCCTTGTCTAACATTTTATTTCCTGTGCCCAAGTTCCTTGTCTACCCTTGTGTTTCCTGTGTCCAAGTTGCTAGTCTACCCTTGTATTTCCTGTGACCAACTTGCTTGTCTAACATTGTGTTTCCTGTGTCCAAGTTGCTAGTCTACCCTTGCATTTGCTGTGTCCATTAAGTTCCTTGTCTAACCTTGTATTTCCTGTGTCCAAGTTCCTTGTCTACCCTTGTATTTCCTGTGTCCAAGTTCCTTGTCTACCCTTGTGTTTCCTGTGTCCAAGTTGCTAGTCTACCCTTGTATTTGCTGTGTCCATTAAGTTCCTTGTCTAACCTTGTATTTCCTGTGTCCAAGTTCCTTGTCTACCCTTGTATTTCCTGTGTCCAAGTTCCTTGTCTACCCTTGTGTTTCCTGTGTCCAAGTTGCTAGTCTACCCTTGTATTTGCTGTGTCCATTAAGTTCCTTGTCTAACCTTGTATTTCCTGTGTCCAAGTTCCTTGTCTACCCTTGTATTTGCTGTGTCCATTAAGTTCCTTGTCTAACCTTGTATTTCCTGTGTCCAAGTTGCTAGTCTACCCTTGTATTTGCTGTGTCCATTAAGTTCCTTGTCTAACATTTTATTTCCTGTGTCCAGGTTCCTTGTCTAACATTTTATTTCCTGTGTCCAAGTTGCGAGTCTACCCTTGTATTTCCTGTGTCCATGTTCCTTGTCTACCCTTGTATTTGCTGTGTCCATTAAGTTCCTTGCCTACCCTTGTATTTCCTGTGTCCAAGTTGCTAGTCTACCCTTGTATTTGCTGTGTCCATTAAGTTCCTTGTCTAACCTTGTATTTCCTGTGTCCATGTTCCTTGTCTACCCTTGTATTTGCTGTGTCCATTAAGTTCCTTGTCTACCCTTGTATTTCCTGTGTCCAAGTTGCTAGTCTACCCTTGTATTTGCTGTATCCATTAAGTTCCTTGTCTACCCTTGTATTTCCTGTGTCAAAGTTCCTTGTCTAACATTGTGTTTCCTGTGTCCAAGTTGCGAGTCTACCCTTGTATTTGCTTTGTCCATTAAGTTGCTCGTCTCACCTTGTATTTCCTGTGTCCAAGTTGCTAGTCGAGTCTACCCTTGTATTTGCTGTGTCCATTAAGTTCCTTGTCTAACATTGTGTTTCCTGTGTCCAAGTTGCTAATCTACCCTTGTATTTGCTGTGTCCAAGTTGCTAGTCTACCCTTGTATTTGCTGTGTCCATTAAGTTCCTTGTCTCACCTTGTATTTCCTGTGTCCAAGTTCCTTGTCTAACATTTTATTTCCTGTGTCCAAGTTGCTAGTCTACCCTTGTATTTGCTGTGTCCATTAAGTTGCTTGTCTAACCTTGTATTTCCTGTGTCCAAGTTCCTTGTCTAACCTTGTGTTTCCTGTGTCCAAGTTGCTAGTCTACCCTTGTATTTGCTTTGTCCATTAAGTTCCTTGTCTAACCTTGTATTTCCTGTGTCCAAGTTGCGAGTCTACCCTTGTATTAGCTGTGTCCATTAAGTTCCTTGCCTAACCTTGTATTTCCTGTGTCCAAGTTGCTAGTCTACCCTTGTATTTGCTGTGTCCAAGTTCCTTGTCTAACCTTGTGTTTCCTGTGTCCAGGTTCCTTGTCTAACATTTTATTTCCTGTGTCCAAGTTGCGAGTCTACCCTTGTATTTGCTGTGTCCATTAAGTTGCTTGTCTAACCTTGAATTTCCTGTGTCCAAGTTCCTTGTCTAACATTGTGTTTCCTGTGTCCAAGTTGCTAGTCTACCCTTGTATTTGCTGTGTCCAGGTTCCTTGTCTAACATTGTGTTTCCTGTGTCCAAGTTGCTAGTCTACCCTTGTATTTGCTTTGTCCATTAAGTTCCTTGTCTAACCTTGTATTTCCTGTGTCCAAGTTGCTAGTCTACCCTTGTATTTGCTGTGTCCATTAAGTTCCTTGTCTAACATTTTATTTCCTGTGTCCAAGTTGCTAGTCTACCCTTGTATTTGCTGTGTCCAAGTTCCTTGTCTCACATTTTATTTCCTATGTCCAAGTTGCTAGTCTACCCTTGTATTTGCTGTGTCCATTAAGTTCCTTGTCTAACCCTGTATTTCCTGTGTCCAAGTTCCTTGTCTAACATTTTATTTCCTGTGTCCAAGTTCCTTGTCTACCCTTGTATTTGCTGTATCCATTAAGTTCCTTGTCTAACCTTGTATTTCCTGTGTCCAAGTTCCTTGTCTAACATTGTGTTTCCTGTGTCCAAGTTGCTAGTCTACCCTTGTATTTGCTTTGTCCATCAAGTTCCTTGTCTCACATTTTATTTCCTGTGTCCAAGTTCCTTGTCTAACATTTTATTTCCTGTGTCCAAGTTGCTAGTCTACCCTTGTATTTGCTTTGTCCATTAAATTCCTTGTCTAACCTTGTATTTCCTGTGTCCAAGTTGCTAGTCTACCCTTGTATTTGCTGTGTCCATTAAGTTCCTTGTCTCACATTTTATTTCCTGTGTCCAAGTTGCGAGTCAACCCTTGTATTTGCTGTGTCCATTAAGTTCCTTGTCTCACCTTGTATTTCCTGTGTCCAAGTTCCTTGTCTAACATTTTATTTCCTGTGTCCAAGTTGCTAGTCTACCCTTGTATTTGCTGTGTCCATTAAGTTCCTTGTCTAACCTTGTATTTCCTGTGTCCAAGTTCCTTGTCTAACATTTTATTTCCTGTGTCCAAGATGCTAGTCATACCTTGTATTTGCTGTGTCCATTAAGTTCCTTGTCTCACATTTTATTTCCTGTGTCCAAGTTCCTTGTCTACCCTTGATTTGCTGTGTCCATTAAGTTCCTTGTCTAACATTTTATTTCCTGTGTCCAAGTTCCTTGTCTACCCTTGTATTTGCTGTGTCCATTAAGTTCCTTGTCTAACCTTGTATTTCCTGTGTCCAAGTTCCTTGTCTAACATTTTATTTCCTGTGCCCAAGTTGCTAGTCTACCCTTGTATTTGCTGTGTCCATTAAGTTGCTTGTCTAACCTTGTATTTCCTGTGTCCAAGTTGCTAGTCTACCCTTGTATTTGCTGTGTCCATTAAGTTCCTTGTCTAACATTTTATTTCCTGTGTCCAAGTTCCTTGTCTACCCTTGTATTTGCTGTGTCCATTAAGTTCCTTGTCAACATTTTATTTCCTGTGTCCAAGTTCCTTGTCTACCCTTGTATTTGCTGTGTCCATTAAGTTCCTTGTCTAACCTTGTATTTCCTGTGTCCAAGTTCCTTGTCTAACATTTTATTTCCTGTGTCCAAGTTGCTAGTCTACCCTTGTATTTGCTGTGTCCATTAAGTTGCTTGTCTAACCTTGTATTTCCTGTGTCCAAGTTGCTAGTCTACCCTTGTATTTGCTGTGTCCATTAAATTCCTTGTCTAACCTTGTATTTCCTGTGTCCAAGTTGCTAGTCTACCCTTGTATTTGCTGTGTCCATTAAGTTCCTTGTCTAACCTTGTATTTCCTGTGTCCAAGTTGCTAGTCTACCCTTGTATTTGCTGTGTCCATTAAGTTCCTTGTCTAACATTGTATTTCCTGTGTCCAAGTTCCTTGTCTCACATTTTATTTCCTGTGTCCAAGTTGCTAGTCTACCCTTGTATTTGCTGTGTCCATTAAGTTCCTTGTCTAACATTGTGTTTCCTGTGTCCAAGTTGCTAGTCTACCCTTGTATTTGCTTTGTCCATTAAGTTCCTTGTCTAACCTTGTATTTCCTGTGTCCAAGTTGCTAGTCTACCCTTGTATTTGCTGTGTCCATTAAGTTCCTTGTCTAAC
This sequence comes from Myxine glutinosa, assembly GCF_964187855.1. Lineage (NCBI taxonomy): Eukaryota > Metazoa > Chordata > Myxini > Myxiniformes > Myxinidae > Myxine > Myxine glutinosa. The sequence goes on from NC_136265.1 coordinate 114,941,130, forward strand.
ATTTTATTTCCTGTGTCCAAGTTGCTAGTGTCGTGGAAGTGTAGGGTGAGACTCAAGACGCCAATGGTCGGAAACAGGTTTTACAAAAGGTCACAACTTTATTAACTGGTTATTCACTTCATTCCAATACCAAATAATACCGTTTAACTCAATGGACCAGGTAACTCTATCCGCATAGTCCCTCTTTCGTGGCTGCAGCGCCGAACCCGTGGTACGCGTTCATTCCGTCGGGCAGGGCTTCTCGTGGCAAGTGCCCCCTGACTCCAAGTCTCTTCTGCTTATATCGGCAAACTTCAGTTAATCCTCTGTCCGCTGAAATCGTAATCCCTTCTCCGCTGCTTCTAATCCGTTCTCCGCAAACGTTACTGGTCGCCTCACTGGCACCAGCTCGCTCTCCTCCCTGCTGGGAATTTGCTTCATCCACTTTGCATCCCGATGAAAGACAATAGTACGGGCTTGGGAATGTGTGTTAGCCCGGGGTTGTGCTAAAGCTACACAACAGGACTCCCAGCTTCGACAGGGCGAGATGCATTCCTGACATTCTTACGACCACCTGTTCGTACCTTGGTTCGTTACCAGTTCCAACCAATAAGTTACACTGAGTTACACTTCCACAATTCCCTCATCTTTTTGTTTTTGTTTATATTAACCATTAATCTAAACATCAATATAAGTAAACAATCAATCACTACAAGTAAACATCAATACAAGTATAAGTAAATAATCAATCACTGCAAGTAAACATCATTACAAGTATAAGTAAATAATCATAACTTTGGTAATCAAATTCCCTTAGGCATACACCGTCATCCTGCAAGAATCACAAAACATTTCGTTGGTCATTGACTCCTTCCATATTGTTCAATCTATTGCATTTGCATCACAAATATCTTTTCAAAACAACACTTCACCATCACCAAGATACAACAATTTCACTTCATTTTCAAGTTTTGTAAAGCATCTGCACCATCTGGCAAAAACGTTTGCCTCCACACAAATGTTGACTTTGTTTGAAAGGAAGGGCTGATCACTTGTGTTTGAATCCAGGTATGAAACATTTTCTCCTAATGTCTTCATAGCTCCTGCACTACTTCATGTAGGATTTCGCTGTTGTGGTAACATTGCGGAGTCATAGACTGACCCTGCTCTCCATGTAGCATTCTTGCCACTTTTTTTGCTGTGAACCATAATGATTCCTTGAACAAGGCCTTCGCCCAGTTGTAGTCGACTTGCCTCCTCCCTCATTATGAGTGGGCAGCAAGTATTGGTGTGACGTTGATTGGCCAGCAAGATGTGGAACAGGGATGCCGGATGCATCCACAATGATGTTGGGACCATGGTGTTCAGGTCATCCATGGTCCATACCAGGAGTGGCCTGCAGAATCGTGCACAGCTGTTGTGAAAAGGCACAGCCATTGGTTTGCAGCTCCATGCTGGCTCCCCAGAAGTTGGTGAAGTAATAACATATGTCCCCGCATTTCACAGAGGTTGCGGGTAAAATGTCGTTGTCCTGCAACTTCTGATGTGATGAATGTTCGAAGCCTTCGAACAAGAGTAAGCGATCGCCTTTCTTTCATATGTTGCAGTGTGATCCAGGCAAATGGTCACATAAATTTCCTTGGTGACGGTAAGCATTCATCTCCAAGTTACACGGGAGAATGTCTTCATCATTCTTTGAGAAAGAGGGTGTATGCCACGATTAACTTCATTTTTTAGCCACAAATTTTCTTTCTCGAACTTCTTCCCAATTCCGTTAGCACTCCCTTCAAAATGTGATCTCGTCTTATCCTTATGCTCAGTCACATCTGAATCTGCTTTCCACACACACTGAATCAGATAGGGTACATCTTACCATGAAATCAGCATAATCATGTATATCTTCCGACAGTTTCACCTTCAACAATTTGTTGTTTTCCCTTACAACATTCAAAAAGTTATATTCATTTATATGCGTCACACAAATAATATTCAATCAGGTATGTATTTCACTACTAAACTAAGAATAGCATCCACAATTGCTTTCAGGTTAATATAGTTCAAAAATTAACTTGTGCAGGTATTTTAGCACTACTCTAAGAAAATAAATTGTATATGATTACAATCACAAACAGGAATATCTAATTCCCAACAAAAATTTTCCCAAACCAACAAATTAAGCATAATGTATTATTACCATAATTCCTCTCCCCTTTTTTTTTTTTTTTTTAACAGTGTGTCACTCGTGGTGATATGAGTTCACTGATATTGTAATTGACACAACTCATAACATTGTCGTTATGCCATTATCTTAATTCTACTGTATTCATTTGCAACATCACTTGATTTAATCTTTTAATCTCAGTATTTATGTCGCCATAAAAGTCTTCCTTTTCTGGTTCCACATTTCTTTCCTCATTTGTCACTTCATGCGTTATCATCGTGTTGTTGGTTACCTTATTCAAACACACCGTCACTAAGGCTTTCAAGCAAGCCACCACTAAAACAATTGCCAATATAACTACTAAACCAACAAACAAGTTTGCTACTCCTTGTATATATTCATACCTATGACATAATTATATGTCGATGACATTCAACATTATATACCAAACTAACAAGCTTCCTAAAAGGTAAATAAAGAAAATCCCTTAATATGTAACATAAATCAGATTATTTGTCTTACCCTGATCCCCCTATCTCCCGGGGTTGAACTCAATCCCCTGATCATGAGTGTAGTTGTGATACATTTTTCACTCATGTTGTATTAATATCAGCAGGTAATTGTATGTCATGTAGGCAAATAAATGTCACTAACCCAAGTAGGAATATCACATGTTGAAAATGTAATGTTTATCAATGCAAGGGGTGTTAAAATGTAATTCAAATGACTGTAAATCACGACTATCATTTATCTGCCACTGAATGTTCTGCTGGGCTGCTAGGTGCAGCCTCATTTTCTGTGGGATCGTCCACCTTAGCCCCATGTGCTTGCTTGCAATGAGAGGCATGAATCCAACTTTCTATTTTGGGTCCATATTTGTTTCTATTCTTATCAATCTCCTATGGTTTATTATTTCGTTCCAAGATACCGCAACCAAAGGTTTTAACCAAAGCTCTACCAAACTATTTCCAATTTGAACAAAAAATGCCAGTGAAACAATGATTCGAAGAATTAACTTCAAGGGGTCAATAAATTTATTCTATAGCCAGATCTAATTTTCCCATCCAATAGTTTGCCTTGCCACATGTCATATTATAACACTTTAATAAACCTTCGAAAAATGTTTCCCATCTCAACAAATTTCCTTTTTACAAATAGCCATGTGTAACTTACGTATTTAACTACAATTTCCTCTCAATTTGTTTGGCCTAGCTGGCCGCAAAAGTGGCTGCCAGCATGCAGTACCGTTCTTTATCTACCAAGGAAGTGCTCGTCCACACAAGACCTCTACCAAAATGTTGTTTGTAAAAACAAATCTGGGATTTCTGATTACATGGATGCACACTCTCAGGACATTTTCAGGCTGCTGTTAACAATCCACTACGATAAATTAATTCCTTTACCCACAATCAAATAATTAGTACAAATTGAGGATATTATCCCTATCACATTCTTTTATAGATTCATTATGTTGGATCTAATTTTTTCCAATAATTTACCACTGCTGTAAGGAAGAACAATAGCTCTCATAAGTCTTAGTAATATCGTACTTAATTTGCCCAGCATCGAATAATTTATTTACTATCCTTTCTCATCTGTTAACCAGTGACTTTGTTTGAACTCCAGAACTGAAAACCCACAATAGTTCAAACCAGCAAAATTTTCTTTACTATTTTCCCATATCATCTATGCCTAAACCACATCCATACATACAGCACAATTTATATGCTGATAAAATTCAAGTTTATATATATAAAAATCCATGAGCAGAGTACTCTGGGAAGTCAGTGTAAGACCTCTCCAAAATTTGGCTAATTTTGTACTCCCACATTTTTATGAAGCTCATATCCATAAATAGCTTTGATTCTCATATAAATTCGATCACAATGGAATCCCAAGATTACTTCCAATTTTTTACTATTAATGAATAGCTGCTCATAACTCAGCAAATCAAATCTTTATTCTCCATCTCCCTTGACAAAAGTGATAATTTTCATAATCAAATTATATTTCTATTTTTTATTTTTTATTTTTTTTATTTTATGAATTCTCTCGATATGCGATCCCATCCCCATGGAACTATCTATTTTTCAGACAAGGCACACTGTCGGTGTCAACAATCTTGTAAGATTGATACACAAAAACAAAAACAACAAACACAAACATTGATACACAAAACACGCACACACGCATGCATTATGCATATTTGTTTGCGTTGGAACCATTATTTACAGATCAGGATGGGTGTCAGTTTTATTTCATTTTCATAAAATTTGTCCTTCAATTTTATAAATGCTAATACGCAAATGGACCAAAAAGTTTATTTTTAGAAAACCCCTATGATGTCACATTGAAATTACCCTTTCAGTTCCCACCATAATTTATCCACATTTGACTTCACACCCATTTGCATGTCAGTCGACCACTGACCTATCAATCATGCGGAACACTAGTCCGAAATTCCCACCTGATCATCATGTGACTCTTGTCACTTGGTTTCAAAAATTTGCAAAGCAATTGTTCCAACTTTGTAAATTTAAAATTTTGTGCCCAACATAAAAGATCCAATTTCGGCATTTGATCAATTAATTACTAATTTGCTTACAAGCAAAAGAAAAAATGAATAATTCTTGCTCCGAAAACCTTTTCAGACACAAGAATCATTGACAGTTATTCATGTTTGTCCAGTAATCTAATCTGTTGAGGCCAATCGTCATTTGGGATTTGCCGCAATGAAGGCCTAATCATTGTCTGAGGTATCGGTCAGCACTGGTACCCTTGATCTTAGTTTACCCTATGAACTTGTCTTCCTTTTGGTATACGGCCATCCTCTTTTCCAATGTCCCATCCGTCCACATTTGAAACACCGGTTTCTGTCGTTGCCTGGTCTGTGCACCTGTGCACTTGTATTGCTGGGCTGCATCTCTACATCCCTGAGTTGCCACTGCAATCTCTCGTTATCTCCCGAAACACGAAAAAATTCTCTGTACCGTCCTTTTTGGGGAGACAACTGGAAATCAGATGGGACAACTGTCCCTTTCATTCCTAATTTCGAGGGCAGTTGTGCATTTGTCTCCTCCACTGTATCCTGTATCCTTTTTATTTTAAGTTCTAGATCCGTTATCCGTTCTTGCTGTTCCCGTTGTCTGGATTCACCATCCCAAAGATGGAATGCAAGCCAGTCTACCATTAGATTCTGTCTCTTCCTGGCTTTCAATCTTTGTTCCAATCTTTCCAATCGACTTCGCTCAAATGTACCATCTCTTGGAAACTCCTCATCATGTCCCTTTGTCCACAAATACCAATTCTCGACCTGCCTTATAGCTTCGGCACCATAACGGTCGTACATATGATGTGTACAAGTACCTTTTTGTGGAATCTCTGGTTGTCCTTGTGTATTCTTGCAGGCTCCATTTCCCATTCTGCCTTTTATCAAAGTAGCGTTGGATGTGTTGTAGTTTGTTCCTCTAAAGCTTCACTCGTACCTCCAGGAAGGATCTCTCCACCTGTTCAAACGGTGATTTCCAGAGAATCTCTCTCACCTGTGGCTTTTGCACAATCCAATCTCACAGATCAGTATTTGCAGATGAGCCAGAGGGTCAGTATGAAATGGGTGAATCCTCAGGTGTCCGCTCTGTTGAAGGGGAAATCACACAATGGTAACCGCACATATATATCTATATATAAACTCACCACCTTGCTCAATTTTCCAAGGTTGTCTTCACATTGATAATATCTCACAAAGATATTAAAGCTTCTTTCTTGAGACCGCATTTTCATCAATCAAACGATCAATATATTCAATTTAATTTATTCAATTCAATTTATCCAGTTAAATTTATTCAATTAAATTCAATCAATTAGATTCAATCAATCAACAATTCAATCAATTATTCAATTTCAATTAATTCATCAATATTCATCAATAAATCAAATTAATCATTTTGGATGACTCCTTGCATAAGCCCTTTCCCCAATGATGTCAGGACAGGTCCATCCATTGACTGAGATCGAATCTCATCGGTCGTCACCTCTGGTTCATACCTCATGTCAATTGATGAATCACCGTACTGTCCTAGGGTCATATCTGACATATTTCCCCATTTTGCCTGGTCTCCACAAATTTTCTTTGCAACCACTAAAGGCAACTCATCCTTCATTCGTGAGACAGCCAAAATGGATGGCAGATATTAAAGTTCATTGGGAAAAATATCTCATCATTTTTCTTTTAATAGTACCCAAAATCTCTTGGCAATAGAAATTTCGTAAAACTCCTGAAATAAGACTGTAAAATTCCTTCAATCATGCTAAATTTTGAAACTCCATCGCTTGTAACACCCAATTTATCCCATAGGGCTTGAAAGTTCTTTCCCAAGTTCATGCAATCATTCTGCATTTGAACCCTATGATATCATTCATAATAATCATCATGATTTTATAGTCATGGTCCTATCATAATCATCTATTTAAAACGAACATTTCCTTTATCACCACAGCTATGTGGTATAATCAACAATAGAATAAAACTGTACATAGCAACAGGCTACCTCATGGCCACTTAGTATACCTATTGACAATAAGTCATAACAATATCGAATAATCATTGAACAATTCAAAAAATCGCTTCCACTGCTCCAGCCGCAGCATTCGTCATTTTGTCTGCTCATCCGCATGACCAAAACGAAATAAAGGGAGCTCAACCATTACACAGCGCTTTTAATGGCGCATGCCATAGGAACTCAACGCAATTTCGACTCGGCCAGAAAAACGAGCAAATTTTGCAGGATGTTAACTGGAATTAGCCGTGAAAATATATACAAAATACACAAAAATACACACCCACAAAAATAAACAACAAAACCCAAACAAACCCAAGGTCGACCCTCTTACACAGTAAATTACATAATTTCAGCATCGTATTGATTGCTGAAATATTCCAGGGTTTATACACACCTTAAAAGAGGTATGCGTGGTGTTGCCCCCTCCCACGTTTATTCCAGGGTTTATACACACCTTAAAAGAGGTATGCGTGGTGTTGCCCCCTCCCACTTTTAATTCCTCATTAAATTCCTCATTAAATTACTCATTAAATTCCTCATTAAATTACTCATTAAATTACTCATTAAATTACTCATTAAATTACATATTAAATTACTCATTAAATTACTCATTAAATTACTCATTAAATTAATTATTAAATTACTCATTAACTTACCCATTAAATTACTCATTAAATTACTCATTAAATTACTCATTAAATTACATATTAAATTACTCATTAAATTACTCATTAAATTACTCATTAAATTACTCATTGTTACTCATTAAATTACTCATTAAATTACTTATTAAATTACTCATTAAATTACTCATTAAGTTACTCATTAAATTACTTATTAAATTACTCATTAAATTACTCATTAAATTACTCATTAAATTACTCATTAAATTACTCATTAAATTACATATTAAATTACTCATTAAATTACTCATTAAATTACTCATTAAATTACTCATTAAATTACTCATTAAGTTACTCATTAAATTACTCATTGAATTACTTATTAAATTACTCATTAAATTACTCATTAAGTTACTCATTAAATTACTCATTAACTTAACTTACATAGTTTCAGCATTGTATTGATTGCTGAAATATTCCAGGGTTTATACACACCTTAAAAGAGGTATGCGTGGTGTTGCCCCCTCCCACGTTTATTCCAGGGTTCATACACACCTTAAAAGAGGTATGCGTGGTGTTGCCCCCTCCCACTTTTAATTACTCATTACATCGTTTCAATTAAAAACATCGCTTCTACTGCTCCAGCCGCAGCATTCGTCATTTTGTCTGCTCATCCGCGTGACCAAAACGAAATAAAGGGAGCTCAACCATTACACAGCGCTTTTAATGGCGCATGCCATAGGAACTCAATGCAATTTCGACTCGGCCAGCAAACGAGCAAATTTGCAGGATGTTAACTGGAATTAGTCGTGAAAATATATCCAAAATACACAAAAAATACACACCCACACAAATAAACAACATTTATTCCGTTCAACAGAACAAACATTTCCTATATCATGACATGCATGTCTTCCAAATTATATGACCAAGAGAAAAAGTAAAACTAATTAAAACTGCGGGCAGTGATAATCCGGGGACCATACCGCTCCATCGTGATTGGACGGGTGCGTGCTAGAGTCGTTAATAACGACAGTCCAGATCCGATTGTTCAAAATTTCAACTCAATCGATCGAAAAATGAACGCAGGGATGCATTTTAAAGGTGCAGTGGCACTAACTGAGTTGCCACGAATATGGCCACGAGATTGCCAAAATGGCCATCACAAAATATTTTCCTTAATCAAATGGCTCATAGCATAACCAATCTGCAAGTATCTCATCCGAAGATGTATCTCTGAGGAATTGTAATTAAATAAGTCATTTATAAATCAACGAGTTAATTTATTAAATGATTAATCAATAAATCAAAATTTTCCTTGACAGCCACATCACTTGGTCAGTGTCATGTCCAAATATCAGCTTCCTTACTCAAAAGATGCCTGAGTTAATGTAATGTAATTACTGTAATAAGATTACTGCAATTACTGTAATTACCGGAACTGTAATTACTGTAATTACCTCAGGCAATTACTGTAATGTAATTACTGTAATGTAATAAGAAATGTAATTAATTAAATAAGTACTTCATTAATCGCTAATAATTAAATAACTCGTGAATTCTTATCCGATTTACTTAACATTTGAGTGTCCCCAAAACGTTGCAACAACGAAAGTGAAACGTTGTGGCGACGTTGTGGAAACGTTAGCAAAACCCAACATTTGAATGTTCCCAAAACGTTGGAGCAAAACGTTGCAACAACGAAAGTGAAACGTTGTGGCGACGTTGTGGAAACGTTAGCAAAACCCAACATTTGAATGTTCCCAAAACGTTGGAGCAAAACGTTGCAACAACGAAAGTGAAACGTTGTAGCGACGTTGTGGAAACGTTAGCAAAACCCAACTTTGAACAAAACTTCCAAAACTTCCAACAACAAGTTCCAACAACAAGTTCCAACAACAAGTTCCAACAACAAGTTCCAACAACAAGTTCCAACAACAAGTTCCAACAACAAGTTCCAACAACAAGTTCCAACAGCAAGTTCCAACAACAAGTTCCAACAAGTTCCAACAACAAGTTCCAACAGCAAGTTCCAACAACAAGTTCCAACAACAAGTTCCAACAACAAGTTCCAACAGCAAGTTCCAACAACAAGTTCCAACAGCAAGTTCCAACAACAAGTTCCAACAACAAGTTCCAACAACAAGTTCCAACAACAAGTTCCAACAGCAAGTTCCAACAACAAGTTCAAACAACAAGTTCCAACAACAAGTTCCAACAACAAGTTCCAACAACAAGTTCCAACAAGTTCCAACAACAAGTTCCAACAACAAGTTCCAACAAGTTCCAACAGCAAGTTCCAACAGCAAGTTCCAACAAGTTCCAACAGCAAGTTCCAACAACAAGTTCCAACAGCAAGTTCCAACAACAAGTTCCAACAACAAGTTCCAACAGCAAGTTCCAACAACAAGTTCCAACAACAAGTTCCAACAACAAGTTCAAACAACAAGTTCCAACAGCAAGTTCCAACAACAAGTTCCAACAACAAGTTCCAACAACAAGTTCCAATAGCAAGTTCCAACAACAAGTTCAAACAACAAGTTCCAACAACAAGTTCCAACAACAAGTTCCAACAACAAGTTCCAACAACAAGTTCAAACAACAAGTTCCAACAACAAGTTCCAACAACAAGTTCCAACAACAAGTTCCAACAAGTTCCAACAGCAAGTTCTAACAACAAGTTCCAACAACAAGTTCCAACAACAAGTTCCAACAACAAGTTCCAACAACAAGTTCCAACAGCAAGTTCCAACAACAAGTTCCAACAACAAGTTCCAACAGCAAGTTCCAACAACAAGTTCCAACAAGTTCCAACAACAAGTTCCAACAGCAAGTTCCAACAACAAGTTCAAACAACAAGTTCCAACAACAAGTTCCAACAACAAGTTCCAACAACAAGTTCCAACAAGTTCCAACAGCAAGTTCCAACAAGTTCCAACAAGTTCCAACAGCGAGTTCCAACAACAAGTTCCAACAAGTTCCAACAGCAAGTTCCAACAACAAGTTCCAACAACAAGTTCCAACAACAAGTTCAAACAACAAGTTCCAACAACAAGTTCCAACAACAAGTTCCAACAAGTTCCAACAGCAAGTTCTAACAACAAGTTCCAACAACAAGTTCCAACAACAAGTTCCAACAACAAGTTCCAACAACAAGTTCCAACAACAAGTTCCAACAACAAGTTCCAACAGCAAGTTCCAACAACAAGTTCAAACAACAAGTTCCAACAACAAGTTCCAACAACAAGTTCCAACAACAAGTTCCAACAACAAGTTCCAACAGCAAGTTCTAACAACAAGTTCCAACAACAAGTTCCAACAACAAGTTCCAACAACAAGTTCCAACAACAAGTTCCAACAACAAGTTCCAACAGCAAGTTCCAACAACAAGTTCAAACAATAAGTTCCAACAACAAGTTCCAACAACAAGTTCCAACAACAAGTTCCAACAAGTTCCAACAGCAAGTTCCAACAACAAGTTCCAACAAGTTCCAACAGCAAGTTCCAACAACAAGTTCCAACAACAAGTTCCAACAAGTTCCAACAACAAGTTCCAACAACAAGTTCCAACAACAAGTTCCAACAACAAGTTCCAACAACAAGTTCCAACAAGTTCCAACAGCAAGTTCTCAACAAGATCAAACAACAAGTTCCAACAACAAGTTCCAACAACAAGTTCCAACAACAAGTTCCAACAAGTTCCAACAGCAAGTTCCAACAGCAAGTTCCAACAAGTTCCAACAGCAAGTTCCAACAACAAGTTCCAACAGCAAGTTCCAACAAGTTCCAACAACAAGTTCCAACAACAAGTTCCAACAGCATGTTCCAACAACAAGTTCCAACAAGTTCCAACAACAAGTTCCAACAACAAGTTCAAACAACAAGTTCCAACAGCAAGTTCCAACAACAAGTTCCAACAACAAGTTCCAACAACAAGTTCCAACAACAAGTTCCAACAGCAAGTTCCAACAACAAGTTCAAACAACAAGTTCCAACAACAAGTTCCAACAACAAGTTCCAACAACAAGTTCCAACAAGTTCCAACAGCAAGTTCCAACAGCAAGTTCCAACAACAAGTTCCAACAACAAGTTCCAACAACAAGTTCAAACAACAAGTTCCAACAACAAGTTCCAACAACAAGTTCCAACAACAAGTTCCAACAAGTTCCAACAAGTTCCAACAGCAAGTTCCAACAACAAGTTCCAACAAGTTCCAACAGCAAGTTCCAACAACAAGTTCCAACAGCAAGTTCCAACAACAAGTTCCAACAACAAGTTCCAACAACAAGTTCCAACAACAGTTCCAACAACAAGTTCAAACAACAAGTTCCAACAACAAGTTCCAACAACAAGTTCCAACAGCAAGTTCTAACAACAAGTTCCAACAACAAGTTCCAACAACAAGTTCCAACAACAAGTTCCAACAACAAGTTCCAACAGCAAGTTCCAACAACAAGTTCCAACAACAAGTTCCAACAACAAGTTCCAACAACAAGTTCCAACAACAAGTTCCAACAACAAGTTCCAACAGCAAGTTCCAACAACAAGTTCAAACAACAAGTTCCAACAACAAGTTCCAACAACAAGTTCCAACAACAAGTTCCAACAAGTTCCAACAACAAGTTCCAACAGCAAGTTCCAACAACAAGTTCCAACAACAAGTTCCAACAACAAGTTCAAACAACAAGTTCCAACAACAAGTTCCAACAACAAGTTCCAACAGCAAGTTCCAACAACAAGTTCCAACAACAAGTTCCAACAACAATTTCAAAATCCTCAATTTCCATCCGATTTACTTGGCATTCGAATGGGATTTAAATATCAAGCACAGGGAGCAGAGGAAAAACACGAAAAAGCAACAGCCCTGGCTTTGCTTCCTGGAAGCTTCCTGCAAAACGCTTTGCTTCTCGCAAAACGTCCGCCAATGGGAACTAGAGGGAGGGGAGGGAGAAGGAGCGGGAGCAAGAGACAGGTAACCGAAATGGAAATGAGGGACAATGAGGGACAGTGAGGGAGTGTCGGTATGCAATTTTCATCCAATCGCCATCTTTCACAATAATTCTGGACCGGCATGAGATGGCGTTGTCTGTCATTAATTTATATTGTAATCAAACGAGTTTTAGACATGGCGGGAAAACTGAAAAAAAATTATTTATTTATTTATTTAAAACGGGTGTACACGATTGTACATGTGTACGGACCTTACCGAACCTTACCGAACCGGCAAACAAATCGCCTCATGGTGCACTTCATGAGCCGATTTGCCTGCAGACCAGAGCAAGGCTCTTCACACCGAGCGTATAACGTACATATCCTCGCAAGCACACGAATAATAGAATCATTTAAAACGTTCCATCCGTGACTTTTACCTCGGACGGTCGTGACAAAAATACGTTTACACTCCTTGGATTACCTATGGAATGCAAGTCCCACACACACATCCTCCACCATGATTCGAAGAATTAACTTCAAGTTCGTATTTCGTAATGGACCATCCCAAGACGCCATGCTTACCTTGGCGACGTCCACTCGAAATCTCAGCGGTGCCTCCAGATTGTCGTGGAAGTGTAGGGTGAGACTCAAGACGCCAATGGTCGGAAACAGGTTTTACAAAAGGTCACAACTTTATTAACTGGTTATTCACTTCATTCCAATACCAAATAATACCGTTTAACTCAATGGACCAGGTAACTCTATCCGCATAGTCCCTCTTTCGTGGCTGCAGCGCCGAACCCGTGGTACGCGTTCATTCCGTCGGGCAGGGCTTCTCGTGGCAAGTGCCCCCTGACTCCAAGTCTCTTCTGCTTATATCGGCAAACTTCAGTTAATCCTCTGTCCGCTGAAATCGTAATCCCTTCTCCGCTGCTTCTAATCCGTTCTCCGCAAACGTTACTGGTCGCCTCACTGGCACCAGCTCGCTCTCCTCCCTGCTGGGAATTTGCTTCATCCACTTTGCATCCCGATGAAAGACAATAGTACGGGCTTGGGAATGTGTGTTAGCCCGGGGTCGTGCTAAAGCTACACAACAGGACTCCCAGCTTCGACAGGGCGAGATGCATTCCTGACATTCTTACGACCACCTGTTCGTACCTTGGTTCGTTACCAGTTCCAACCAATAAGTTACACTGAGTTACACTTCCACACTAGTCTACCCTTGTATTTGCTTTGTCCATTAAGTTCCTTGTCTAACCTTGTATTTCCTGTGTCCAAGTTGCTAGTCTACCCTTGTATTTGCTGTGTCCAAGTTCCTTGTCTCACATTTTATTTCCTATGTCCAAGTTGCTAGTCTACCCTTGTATTTGCTGTGTCCATTAAGTTCCTTGTCTCACCTTGTATTTCCTGTGTCCAAGTTGCTAGTCTACCCTTGTATTTGCTGTGTCCATTTAGTTCCTTGTCTAACCTTGTATTTCCTGTGTCCAAGTTCCTTGTCTAACATTTTATTTCCTGTGTCCAAGTTCCTTGTCTGCCCTTGTATTTGCTGTATCCATTAAGTTCCTTGTCTAACCTTGTATTTCCTGTGTCCAAGTTCCTTGTCTCACCTTGTATTTCCTGTGTCCAAGTTGCTAGTCTACCCTTGTATTTGCTGTGTCCATTAAGTTCCTTGTCTAACATTGTATTTCCTGTGTCCAAGTTCCTTGTCTAACATTTTATTTCCTGTGTACAAGTTGCTATTCTACCCTTGTATTTGCTGTGTCCATTAAGTTCCTTGTCTAACCTTGTATTTCCTGTGTCCAAGTTCCTTGTCTAACATTGTATTTCCTGTGTCCAAGTTGCTAGTCTACCCTTGTATTTGCTTTGTCCATTAAGTTCCTTGTCTCACATTTTATTTCCTGTGTCCAAGTTCCTTGTCTAACATTGTATTTCCTGTGTCCAAGTTGCTAGTCTACCCTTGTATTTGCTGTGTCCATTAAGTTCCTTGTCTCACATTTTATTTCCTGTGTCCAAGTTGCTAGTCTACCCTTGTATTTGCTGTGTCCATTGAGTTCCTTGTCTCACATTTTATTTCCTGTGTCCAAGTTGCTAGTCTACCCTTGTATTTGCTGTGTCCATTAAGTTCCTTGTCTCACCTTGTATTTCCTGTGTCCAAGTTCCTTGTCTAACATTTTATTTCCTGTGTCCAAGTTCCTTGTCTACCGTTGTATTTGCTGTGTCCATTAAGTTCCTTGTCTCACCTTGTATTTCCTGTGTCCAAGTTCCTTGTCTAACATTGTGTTTCCTGTGTCCAAGTTGCTAGTCTACCCTTGTATTTCCTGTGTCCAGGTTCCTTGTCTAACATTTTATTTCCTGTGTCCAAGTTGCTAGTCTACCCTTGTATTTGCTGTGTCCATTAAGTTGCTTGTCTAACCTTGTATTTCCTGTGTCCAAGTTGCTAGTCTACCCTTGTATTTGCTGTGTCCATTAAGTTGCTTGTCTAACCTTGTATTTCCTGTGTCCAAGTTGCTAGTCTACCCTTGTATTTGCTTTGTCCATTAAGTTCCTTGTCTAACCTTGTATTTCCTGTGTCCAAGTTCCTTGTCTAACATTTTATTTCCTGTGTCCAAGTTGCTAGTCTACCCTTGTATTTGCTGTGTCCATTAAGTTCCTTGTCTAACCTTGTATTTCCTGTGTCCAAGTTCCTTGTCTAACATTTTATTTCCTGTGTCCAAGTTGCTAGTCTACCCTTGTATTTGCTGTGTCCATTAAGTTGCTTGTCTAACCTTGTATTTCCTGTGTCCAAGTTGCTAGTCTACCCTTGTATTTGCTGTGTCCATTAAGTTGCTTGTCTAACCTTGTATTTCCTGTGTCCAAGTTGCTAGTCTACCCTTGTATTTGCTTTGACCATTAAGTTCCTTGTCTAACGTTGTATTTCCTGTGTCCAAGTTCCTTGTCTAACATTGTGTTTCCTGTGTCCAAGTTGCTAGTCTACCCTTGTATTTGCTGTGTCCATTAAGTTCCTTGTCTAACATTGTATTTCCTGTGTCCAAGTTCCTTGTCTAAAATTTTATTTCCTGTGTCCAAGTTGCTAGTCTACCCTTGTATTTGCTGTGTCCATTAAGTTCCTTGTCTAACCTTGTATTTCCTGTGTCCAAGTTCCTTGTCTAACATTGTATTTCCTGTGTCCAAGTTGCTAGTCTACCCTTGTATTTGCTTTGTCCATTAAGTTCCTTGTCTCACATTTTATTTCCTGTGTCCAAGTTCCTTGTCTAACATTGTATTTCCTGTGTCCAAGTTGCTAGTCTACCCTTGTATTTGCTTTGTCCATTAAGTTCCTTGTCTAACCTTGTATTTCCTGTGTCCAAGTTGCTAGTCTACCCTTGTATTTGCTGTGTCCATTAAGTTCCTTGTCTCACATTTTATTTCCTGTGTCCAAGTTGCGAGTCTACCCTTGTATTTGCTGTGTCCATTAAGTTCCTTGTCTCACCTTGTATTTCCTGTGTCCAAGTTCCTTGTCTAACATTTTATTTCCTGTGTCCAAGTTCCTTGTCTACCCTTGTATTTGCTGTGTCCATTAAGTTCCTTGTCTCACCTTGTATTTCCTGTGTCCAAGTTCCTTGTCTAACATTGTGTTTCCTGTGTCCAAGTTGCTAGTCTACCCTTGTATTTCCTGTGTCCAGGTTCCTTGTCTAACATTTTATTTCCTGTGTCCAAGTTGCTAGTCTACCCTTGTATTTGCTGTGTCCATTAAGTTGCTTGTCTAACCTTGTATTTCCTGTGTCCAAGTTGCTAGTCTACCCTTGTATTTGCTTTGTCCATTAAGTTCCTTGTCTAACCTTGTATTTCCTGTGTCCAAGTTCCTTGTCTAACATTTTATTTCCTGTGTCCAAGTTGCTAGTCTACCCTTGTATTTGCTGTGTCCATTAAGTTCCTTGTCTAACCTTGTATTTCCTGTGTCCAAGTTCCTTGTCTAACATTTTATTTCCTGTGTCCAAGATGCTAGTCTACCCTTGTATTTGCTGTGTCCATGAAGTTCCTTGTCTCACATTTTATTTCCTGTGTCCAAGTTCCTTGTCTACCCTTGTATTTGCTGTGTCCATTAAGTTCCTTGTCTAACATTTTATTTCCTGTGTCCAAGTTCCTTGTCTACCCTTGTATTTGCTGTGTCCATTAAGTTCCTTGTCTAACCTTGTATTTCCTGTGTCCAAGTTCCTTGTCTAACATTTTATTTCCTGTGCCCAAGTTGCTAGTCTACCCTTGTATTTGCTGTGTCCATTAAGTTGCTTGTCTAACCTTGTATTTCCTGTGTCCAAGTTGCTAGTCTACCCTTGTATTTGCTGTGTCCATTAAGTTCCTTGTCTAACATTTTTTTTCCTGTGTCCAAGTTCCTTGTCTAC
The DNA here is from genome assembly GCF_964187855.1 of Myxine glutinosa. Lineage (NCBI taxonomy): Eukaryota > Metazoa > Chordata > Myxini > Myxiniformes > Myxinidae > Myxine > Myxine glutinosa. The sequence goes on from NC_136265.1 coordinate 114,957,763, forward strand.
CCTTGTATTTGCTGTGTCCATTAAGTTCCTTGTCTAACATTTTATTTCCTGTGTCTAAGTTCCTTGTCTACCCTTGTATTTGCTGTGTCCATTAAGTTCCTTGTCTAACCTTGTATTTCCTGTGTCCAAGTTCCTTGTCTAACATTTTATTTCCTGTGTCCAAGTTGCTAGTCTACCCTTGTATTTACTGTGTCCATTAAGTTGCTTGTCTAACCTTGTATTTCCTGTGTCCAAGTTGCTAGTCTACCCTTGTATTTGCTGTGTCCATTAAGTTGCTTGTCTAACCTTGTATTTCCTGTGTCCAAGTTGCTAGTCTACCCTTGTATTTGCTTTGTCCATTAAGTTCCTTGTCTAACCTTGTATTTCCTGTGTCCAAGTTCCTTGTCTAATCGTGTGTTTCCTGTGTCCAAGTTGCTAGTCTACCCTTGTATTTGCTGTGTCCATTAAGTTCCTTGTCTAACCTTGTATTTCCTGTGTCCAAGTTGCTAGTCTACCCTTGTATTTGCTGTGTCCATTAAGTTCCTTGTCTAACCTTGTATTTCCTGTGTCCAAGTTCCTTGTCTCACATTTTATTTCCTATGTCCAAGTTGCTAGTCTACCCTTGTATTTGCTGTGTCCATTAAGTTCCTTGTCTCACCTTGTATTTCCTGTGTCCAAGTTGCTAGTCTACCCTTGTATTTGCTGTGTCCATTAAGTTCCTTGTCTAACCTTGTATTTCCTGTGTCCAAGTTCCTTGTCTAACATTTTATTTCCTGTGTCCAAGTTCCTTGTCTGCCCTTGTATTTGCTGTATCCATTAAGTTCCTTGTCTAACCTTGTATTTCCTGTGTCCAAGTTCCTTGTCTCACCTTGTATTTCCTGTGTCCAAGTTGCTAGTCTACCCTTGTATTTGCTGTGTCCATTAAGTTCCTTGTCTAACATTGTATTTCCTGTGTCCAAGTTCCTTGTCTAACATTTTATTTCCTGTGTACAAGTTGCTATTCTACCCTTGTATTTGCTGTGTCCATTAAGTTCCTTGTCTAACCTTGTATTTCCTGTGTCCAAGTTCCTTGTCTAACATTGTATTTCCTGTGTCCAAGTTGCTAGTCTACCCTTGTATTTGCTTTGTCCATTAGGTTCCTTGTCTCACATTTTATTTCCTGTGTCCAAGTTCCTTGTCTAACATTGTATTTCCTGTGTCCAAGTTGCTAGTCTACCCTTGTATTTGCTGTGTCCATTAAGTTCCTTGTCTCACATTTTATTTCCTGTGTCCAAGTTGCTAGTCTACCCTTGTATTTGCTGTGTCCATTGAGTTCCTTGTCTCACATTTTATTTCCTGTGTCCAAGTTGCTAGTCTACCCTTGTATTTGCTGTGTCCATTAAGTTCCTTGTCTCACCTTGTATTTCCTGTGTCCAAGTTCCTTGTCTAACATTTTATTTCCTGTGTCCAAGTTCCTTGTCTACCCTTGTATTTGCTGTGTCCATTAAGTTCCTTGTCTCACCTTGTATTTCCTGTGTCCAAGTTCCTTGTCTAACATTGTGTTTCCTGTGTCCAAGTTGCTAGTCTACCCTTGTATTTCCTGTGTCCAGGTTCCTTGTCTAACATTTTATTTCCTGTGTCCAAGTTGCTAGTCTACCCTTGTATTTGCTGTGTCCATTAAGTTGCTTGTCTAACCTTGTATTTCCTGTGTCCAAGTTGCTAGTCTACCCTTGTATTTGCTGTGTCCATTAAGTTGCTTGTCTAACCTTGTATTTCCTGTGTCCAAGTTGCTAGTCTACCCTTGTATTTGCTTTGTCCATTAAGTTCCTTGTCTAACCTTGTATTTCCTGTGTCCAAGTTCCTTGTCTAACATTTTATTTCCTGTGTCCAAGTTGCTAGTCTACCCTTGTATTTGCTGTGTCCATTAAGTTCCTTGTCTAACCTTGTATTTCCTGTGTCCAAGTTCCTTGTCTAACATTTTATTTCCTGTGTCCAAGTTGCTAGTCTACCCTTGTATTTGCTGTGTCCATTAAGTTGCTTGTCTAACCTTGTATTTCCTGTGTCCAAGTTGCTAGTCTACCCTTGTATTTGCTTTGACCATTAAGTTCCTTGTCTAACGTTGTATTTCCTGTGTCCAAGTTCCTTGTCTAACATTGTATTTCCTGTGTCCAAGTTGCTAGTCTACCCTTGTATTTGCTTTGTCCATTAAGTTCCTTGTCTAACCTTGTATTTCCTGTGTCCAAGTTGCTAGTCTACCCTTGTATTTGCTGTGTCCATTAAGTTCCTTGTCTCACATTTTATTTCCTGTGTCCAAGTTGCGAGTCTACCCTTGTATTTGCTGTGTCCATTAAGTTCCTTGTCTCACCTTGTATTTCCTGTGTCCAAGTTCCTTGTCTAACATTTTATTTCCTGTGTCCAAGTTCCTTGTCTACCCTTGTATTTGCTGTGTCCATTAAGTTCCTTGTCTCACCTTGTATTTCCTGTGTCCAAGTTCCTTGTCTAACATTGTGTTTCCTGTGTCCAAGTTGCTAGTCTACCCTTGTATTTCCTGTGTCCAGGTTCCTTGTCTAACATTTTATTTCCTGTGTCCAAGTTGCTAGTCTACCCTTGTATTTGCTGTGTCCATTAAGTTGCTTGTCTAACCTTGTATTTCCTGTGTCCAAGTTGCTAGTCTACCCTTGTATTTGCTGTGTCCATTAAGTTGCTTGTCTAACCTTGTATTTCCTGTGTCCAAGTTGCTAGTCTACCCTTGTATTTGCTTTGTCCATTAAGTTCCTTGTCTAACCTTGTATTTCCTGTGTCCAAGTTCCTTGTCTAACATTTTATTTCCTGTGTCCAAGTTGCTAGTCTACCCTTGTATTTGCTGTGTCCATTAAGTTCCTTGTCTAACCTTGTATTTCCTGTGTCCAAGTTCCTTGTCTAACATTTTATTTCCTGTGTCCAAGATGCTAGTCTACCCTTGTATTTGCTGTGTCCATGAAGTTCCTTGTCTAACATTTTATTTCCTGTGTCCAAGTTCCTTGTCTACCCTTGTATTTGCTGTGTCCATTAAGTTCCTTGTCTAACATTTTATTTCCTGTGTCCAAGTTCCTTGTCTACCCTTGTATTTGCTGTGTCCATTAAGTTCCTTGTCTAACCTTGTATTTCCTGTGTCCAAGTTCCTTGTCTAACATTTTATTTCCTGTGCCCAAGTTGCTAGTCTACCCTTGTATTTGCTGTGTCCATTAAGTTGCTTGTCTAACCTTGTATTTCCTGTGTCCAAGTTGCTAGTCTACCCTTGTATTTGCTGTGTCCATTAAGTTCCTTGTCTAACATTTTATTTCCTGTGACCAAGTTCCTTGTCTACCCTTGTATTTGCTGTGTCCATTAAGTTCCTTGTCTAACATTTTATTTCCTGTGTCTAAGTTCCTTGTCTACCCTTGTATTTGCTGTGTCCATTAAGTTCCTTGTCTAACCTTGTATTTCCTGTGTCCAAGTTCCTTGTCTAACATTTTATTTCCTGTGTCCAAGTTGCTAGTCTACCCTTGTATTTGCTGTGTCCATTAAGTTGCTTGTCTAACCTTGTATTTCCTGTGTCCAAGTTGCTAGTCTACCCTTGTATTTGCTGTGTCCATTAAGTTGCTTGTCTAACCTTGTATTTCCTGTGTCCAAGTTGCTAGTCTACCCTTGTATTTGCTTTGTCCATTAAGTTCCTTGTCTAACCTTGTATTTCCTGTGTCCAAGTTCCTTGTCTAATCGTGTGTTTCCTGTGTCCAAGTTGCTAGTCTACCCTTGTATTTGCTTTGTCCATTAAGTTCCTTGTCTAACCTTGTATTTCCTGTGTCCAAGTTGCTAGTCTACCCTTGTATTTGCTTTGTCCATTAAGTTCCTTGTCTCACATTTTATTTCCTGTGTCCAAGTTCCTTGTCTAACATTGTATTTCCTGTGTCCAAGTTGCTAGTCTACCCTTGTATTTGCTGTGTCCATTAAGTTCCTTGTCTCACATTTTATTTCCTGTGTCCAAGTTGCTAGTCTACCCTTGTATTTGCTGTGTCCATTGAGTTCCTTGTCTCACATTTTATTTCCTGTGTCCAAGTTGCTAGTCTACCCTTGTATTTGCTGTGTCCATTAAGTTCCTTGTCTCACCTTGTATTTCCTGTGTCCAAGTTCCTTGTCTAACATTTTATTTCCTGTGTCCAAGTTGCTAGTCTACCCTTGTATTTGCTGTGTCCATAAAGTTCCTTGTCTAACCTTGTATTTCCTGTGTCCAAGTTCCTTGTCTAACATTTTATTTCCTGTGTCCAAGTTGCTAGTCTACCCTTGTATTTGCTGTGTCCATTAAGTTGCTTGTCTAACCTTGTATTTCCTGTGTCCAAGTTGCTAGTCTACCCTTGTATTTGCTTTGTCCATTAAGTTCCATGTCTAACCTTGTATTTCCTGTGTCCAAGTTCCTTGTCTAACCTTGTGTTTCCTGTGTCCAAGTTGCGAGTCTACCCTTGTATTTGCTGTGTCCATTAAGTTCCTTGTCTAACCTTGTATTTCCTGTGTCCAAGTTGCTATTCTACCCTTGTATTTGCTGTGTACAAGTTGCTATTCTACCCTTGTATTTGCTGTGTCCATTAAGTTCCTTGTCTAACCTTGTATTTTCTGTGTCCAAGTTCCTTGTCTAACATTGTATTTCCTGTGTCCAAGTTGCTAGTCTACCCTTGTTTTTGCTTTGTCCATTAAGTTCCTTGTCTCACATTTTATTTCCTGTGTCCAAGTTCCTTGTCTAACATTGTATTTCCTGTGTCCAAGTTGCTAGTCTACCCTTGTATTTGCTGTGTCCATTAAGTTCCTTGTCTCACATTTTATTTCCTGTGTCCAAGTTGCTAGTCTACCCTTGTATTTGCTGTGTCCATTGAGTTCCTTGTCTCACATTTTATTTCCTGTGTCCAAGTTGTTAGTCTACCCTTGTATTTGCTGTGTCCATTAAGTTCCTTGTCTCACCTTGTATTTCCTGTGTCCAAGTTCCTTGTCTAACATTTTATTTCCTGTGTCCAAGTTCCTTGTCTACCCTTGTATTTGCTGTGTCCATTAAGTTCCTTGTCTCACCTTGTATTTCCTGTGTCCAAGTTCCTTGTCTAACATTGTGTTTCCTGTGTCCAAGTTGCTAGTCTACCCTTGTATTTCCTGTGTCCAGGTTCCTTGTCTAACATTTTATTTCCTGTGTCCAAGTTGCTAGTCTACCCTTGTATTTGCTGTGTCCATTAAGTTGCTTGTCTAACCTTGTATTTCCTGTGTCCAAGTTGCTAGCCTACCCTTGTATTTGCTGTGTCCATTAAGTTGCTTGTCTAACCTTGTATTTCCTGTGTCCAAGTTGCTAGTCTACCCTTGTATTTGCTTTGTCCATTAAGTTCCTTGTCTAACCTTGTATTTCCTGTGTCCAAGTTCCTTGTCTAACATTTTATTTCCTGTGTCCAAGTTGCTAGTCTACCCTTGTATTTGCTGTGTCCATTAAGTTGCTTGTCTAACCTTGTATTTCCTGTGTCCAAGTTGCTAGTCTACCCTTGTATTTGCTGTGTCCATTAAGTTCCTTGTCTAACCTTGTATTTCCTGTGTCCAAGTTGCTAGTCTACCCTTGTATTTGCTTTGACCATTAAGTTCCTTGTCTAACGTTGTATTTCCTGTGTCCAAGTTCCTTGTCTAACATTGTGTTTCCTGTGTCCAAGTTGCTAGTCTACCCTTGTATTTGCTGTGTCCATTAAGTTCCTTGTCTAACATTGTATTTCCTGTGTCCAAGTTCCTTGTCTAAAATTTTATTTCCTGTGTCCAAGTTGCTAGTCTACCCTTGTATTTGCTGTGTCCATTAAGTTCCTTGTCTAACCTTGTATTTCCTGTGTCCAAGTTCCTTGTCTAACATTGTATTTCCTGTGTCCAAGTTACTAGTCTACCCTTGTATTTGCTTTGTCCATTAAGTTCCTTGTCTCACATTTTATTTCCTGTGTCCAAGTTCCTTGTCTAACATTGTATTTCCTGTGTCCAAGTTGCTAGTCTACCCTTGTATTTGTTTTGTCCATTAAGTTCCTTGTCTAACCTTGTATTTCCTGTGTCCAAGTTGCTAGTCTACCCTTGTATTTGCTGTGTCCATTAATTTCCTTGTCTCACATTTTATTTCCTGTGTCCAAGTTGCGAGTCTACCCTTGTATTTGCTGTGTCCATTAAGTTCCTTGTCTCACCTTGTATTTCCTGTGTCCAAGTTCCTTGTCTAACCTTGTATTTCCTGTGTCCAAGTTCCTTGTCTACCCTTGTATTTGCTGTGTCCATTAAGTTCCTTGTCTCACCTTGTATTTCCTGTGTCCAAGTTCCTTGTCTAACATTGTGTTTCCTGTGTCCAAGTTGCTAGTCTACCCTTGTATTTCCTGTGTCCAGGTTCCTTGTCTAACATTTTATTTCCTGTGTCCAAGTTGCTAGTCTACCCTTGTATTTGCTGTGTCCATTAAGTTGCTTGTCTAACCTTGTATTTCCTGTGTCCAAGTTGCTAGTCTACCCTTGTATTTGCTGTGTCCATTAAGTTGCTTGTCTAACCTTGTATTTCCTGTGTCCAAGTTGCTAGTCTACCCTTGTATTTGCTTTGTCCATTAAGTTCCTTGTCTAACCTTGTATTTCCTGTGTCCAAGTTCCTTGTCTAACATTTTATTTCCTGTGTCCAAGTTGCTAGTCTACCCTTGTATTTGCTGTGTCCATTAAGTTCCTTGTCTAACCTTGTATTTCCTGTGTCCAAGTTCCTTGTCTAACATTTTATTTCCTGTGTCCAAGATGCTAGTCTACCCTTGTATTTGCTGTGTCCATGAAGTTCCTTGTCTAACATTTTATTTCCTGTGTCCAAGTTCCTTGTCTACCCTTGTATTTGCTGTGTCCATTAAGTTCTTTGTCTAACATTTTATTTCCTGTGTCCAAGTTCCTTGTCTACCCTTGTATTTGCTGTGTCCATTAAGTTCCTTGTCTAACCTTGTATTTCCTGTGTCCAAGTTCCTTGTCTAACATTTTATTTCCTGTGCCCAAGTTGCTAGTCTACCCTTGTATTTGCTGTGTCCATTAAGTTGCTTGTCTAACCTTGTATTTCCTGTGTCCAAGTTGCTAGTCTACCCTTGTATTTGCTGTGTCCATTAAGTTCCTTGTCTAACATTTTATTTCCTGTGTCCAAGTTCCTTGTCTACCCTTGTATTTGCTGTGTCCATTAAGTTCCTTGTCTAACATTTTATTTCCTGTGTCTAAGTTCCTTGTCTACCCTTGTATTTGCTGTGTCCATTAAGTTCCTTGTCTAACCTTGTATTTCCTGTGTCCAAGTTCCTTGTCTAACATTTTATTTCCTGTGTCCAAGTTGCTAGTCTACCCTTGTATTTGCTGTGTCCATTAAGTTGCTTGTCTAACCTTGTATTTCCTGTGTCCAAGTTGCTAGTCTACCCTTGTATTTGCTGTGTCCATTAAGTTGCTTGTCTAACCTTGTATTTCCTGTGTCCAAGTTGCTAGTCTACCCTTGTATTTGCTTTGTCCATTAAGTTCCTTGTCTAACCTTGTATTTCCTGTGTCCAAGTTCCTTGTCTAATCGTGTGTTTCCTGTGTCCAAGTTGCTAGTCTACCCTTGTATTTGCTGTGTCCATTAAGTTCCTTGTCTAACCTTGTATTTCCTGTGTCCAAGTTGCTAGTCTACCCTTGTATTTGCTGTGTCCATTAAGTTCCTTGTCTAACCTTGTATTTCCTGTGTCCAAGTTGCTAGTCTACCCTTGTATTTGCTGTGTCCATTAAGTTCCTTGTCGAACATTGTATTTCCTGTGTCCAAGTTCTTTGTCTAACATTTTATTTCCTGTGTCCAAGTTGCTAGTCTACCCTTGTATTTGCTGTGTCCATTTAGTTCCTTGTCTAACATTGTGTTTCCTGTGTCCAAGTTGCTAGTCTACCCTTGTATTTGCTTTGTCCATTAAGTTCCTTGTCTAACCTTGTATTTCCTGTGTCCAAGTTGCTAGTCTACCCTTGTATGTGCTGTGTCCAAGTTCCTTGTCTCACATTTTATTTCCTATGTCCAAGTTGCTAGTCTACCCTTGTATTTGCTGTGTCCATTAAGTTCCTTGTCTCACCTTGTATTTCCTGTGTCCAAGTTGCAAGTCTACCCTTGTATTTGCTGTGTCCATTAAGTTCCTTGTCTAACCTTGTATTTCCTGTGTCCAAGTTCCTTGTCTAACATTTTATTTCCTGTGTCCAAGTTCCTTGTCTGCCCTTGTATTTGCTGTATCCATTAAGTTCCTTGTCTAACCTTGTATTTCCTGTGTCCAAGTTCCTTGTCTCACCTTGTATTTCCTGTGTCCAAGTTGCTAGTCTACCCTTGTATTTGCTGTGTCCATTAAGTTCCTTGTCTAACATTGTATTTCCTGTGTCCAAGTTCCTTGTCTAACATTTTATTTCCTGTGTCCAAGTTGCTATTCTACCCTTGTATTTGCTGTGTCCATTAAGTTCCTTGTCTAACCTTGTATTTCCTGTGTCCAAGTTCCTTGTCTAACATTGTATTTCCTGTGTCCAAGTTGCTAGTCTACCCTTGTATTTGCTTTGTCCATTAAGTTCCTTGTCTCACATTTTATTTCCTGTGTCGAAGTTCATTGTCTAACATTGTATTTCCTGTGTCCAAGTTGCTAGTCTACCCTTGTATTTGCTTTGTCCATTAAGTTCCTTGTCTAACCTTGTATTTCCTGTGTCCAAGTTGCTAGTCTACCCTTGTATTTGCTTTGTCCATTAAGTTCCTTGTCTCACATTTTATTTCCTGTGTCCAAGTTCCTTGTCTAAAATTGTATTTCCTGTGTCCAAGTTGCTAGTCTACCCTTGTATTTGCTGTGTCCATTAAGTTCCTTGTCTCACATTTTATTTCCTGTGTCCAAGTTGCTAGTCTACCCTTGTATTTGCTGTGTCCATTGAGTTCCTTGTCTCACATTTTATTTCCTGTGTCCAAGTTGCTAGTCTACCCTTGTATTTGCTGTGTCCATTAAGTTCCTTGTCTCACCTTGTATTTCCTGTGTCCAAGTTCCTTGTCTAACATTGTGTTTCCTGTGTCCAAGTTGCTAGTCTACTCTTGTATTTCCTGTGTCCAGGTTCCTTGTCTAACATTTTATTTCCTGTGTCCAAGTTGCTAGTCTACCCTTGTATTTGCTGTGTCCATTAAGTTGCTTGTCTAACCTTGTATTTCCTGTGTCCTAGTTGCTAGTCTACCCTCGTATTTGCTGTGTCCATTAAGTTGCTTGTCTAACCTTGTATTTCCTGTGTCCAAGTTGCTAGTCTACCCTTGTATTTGCTTTGTCCATTAAGTTCCTTGTCTAACCTTGTATTTCCTGTGTCCAAGTTCCTTGTCTAACATTTTATTTCCTGTGTCCAAGTTGCTAGTCTACCCTTGTATTTGCTGTGTCCATTAAGTTGCTTGTCTAACCTTGTATTTCCTGTGTCCAAGTTGCTAGTCTACCCTTGTATTTGCTGTGTCCATTAAGTTGCTTGTCTAACCTTGTATTTCCTGTGTCCAAGTTGCTAGTCTACCCTTGTATTTGCTTTGACCATTAAGTTCCTTGTCTAACCTTGTATTTCCTGTGTCCAAGTTCCTTGTCTAACCTTGTGTTTCCTGTGTCCAAGTTGCGAGTCTACCCTTGTATTTGCTGTGTCCATTAAGTTCCTTGTCTAACCTTGTATTTCCTGTGTCCAAGTTGCTAGTCTACCCTTGTATTTGCTGTGTCCATTAAGTTCCTTGTCTAATCTTGTATTTCCTGTGTCCAAGTTGCTAGTCTACCATTGTATTTGCTGTGTCCATTAAGTTCCTTGTCTAACATTTTATTTCCTGTGTCCAAGTTCCTTGTCTACCCTTGTATTTGCTGTGTCCATTAAGTTCCTTGTCTAACATTTTATTTCCTGTGTCCAAGTTCCTTGTCTACCCTTGTATTTGCTGTGTCCATTAAGTTCCTTGTCTCACCTTGTATTTCCTGTGTCCAAGTTCCTTGTCTAACCTTGTATTTCCTGTGTCCAAGTTGCTTGTCTACCCTTGTATTTCCTGTGTCCAAGTTGCTTGTCTAACCTTGTGTTTCCTGTGTCCAAGTTGCGCGTCTACCCTTGTATTTGCTGTGTCCATTAAGTTCCTTGTCTAACCTTGTATTTCCTGTGTCCAAGTTCCTTGTCTAACATTTTATTTCCTGTGTCCAAGTTCCTTGTCTGCCCTTGTATTTGCTGTATCCATTAAGTTCCTTGTCTAACCTTGTATTTCCTGTGTCCAAGTTCCTTGTCTCACCTTGTATTTCCTGTGTCCAAGTTGTTAGTCTACCCTTGTATTTGCTGTGTCCATTAAGTTCCTTGTCTAACATTGTATTTCCTGTGTCCAAGTTCCTTGTTTAACATTTTATTTCCTGTGTCCAAGTTGCTATTCTACCCTTGTATTTGCTGTGTCCATTAAGTTCCTTGTCTAACCTTGTATTTCCTGTGTCCAAGTTCCTTGTCTAACATTGTATTTCCTGTGTCCAAGTTGCTAGTCTACCCTTGTATTTGCTTTGTCCATTAAGTTCCTTGTCTCACATTTTATTTCCTGTGTCCAAGTTCCTTGTCTAACATTGTATTTCCTGTGTCCAAGTTGCTAGTCTACCCTTGTATTTGCTTTGTCCATTAAGTTCCTTGTCTAACCTTGTATTTCCTGTGTCCAAGTTGCTAGTCTACCCTTGTATTTGCTTTGTCCATTAAGTTCCTTGTCTCACATTTTATTTCCTGTGTCCAAGTTCCTTGTCTAACATTGTATTTCCTGTGTCCAAGTTGCTAGTCTACCCTTGTATTTGCTGTGTCCATTAAGTTCCTTGTCTCACATTTTATTTCCTGTGTCCAAGTTGCTAGTCTACCCTTGTATTTGCTGTGTCCATTGAGTTCCTTGTCTCACATTTTATTTCCTGTGTCCAAGTTGCTAGTCTACCCTTGTATTTGCTGTGTCCATTAAGTTCCTTGTCTCACCTTGTATTTCCTGTGTCCAAGTTCCTTGTCTAACATTTTATTTCCTGTGTCCAAGTTGCTAGTCTACCCTTGTATTTGCTGTGTCCATTAAGTTCCTTGTCTAACCTTGTATTTCCTGTGTCCAAGTTCCTTGTCTAACATTTTATTTCCTGTGTCCAAGTTGCTAGTCTACCCTTGTATTTGCTGTGTCCATTAAGTTGCTTGTCTAACCTTGTATTTCCTGTGTCCAAGTTGCTAGTCTACCCTTGTATTTGCTGTGTCCATTAAGTTGCTTGTCTAACCTTGTATTTCCTGTGTCCAAGTTGCTAGTCTACCCTTGTATTTGCTTTGTCCATTAAGTTCCTTGTCTAACCTTGTATTTCCTGTGTCCAAGTTCCTTGTCTAACCTTGTGTTTCCTGTGTCCAAGTTGCGAGTCTACCCTTGTATTTGCTGTGTCCATTAAGTTCCTTGTCTAACCTAACCTTGTATTTCCTGTGTCCAAGTTGCTAGTCTACCCTTGTATTTGCTGTGTCCATTAAGTTCCTTGTCTAACATTTTATTTCCTGTGTCCAAGTTGCTAGTCTACCCTTGTATTTGCTTTGTCCATTAAGTTCCTTGTCTAACCTTGTATTTCCTGTGTCCAAGTTGCTAGTCTACCCTTGTATGTGCTGTGTCCAAGTTCCTTGTCTCACATTTTATTTCCTATGTCCAAGTTGCTAGTCTACCCTTGTATTTGCTGTGTCCATTAAGTTCCTTGTCTCACCTTGTATTTCCTGTGTCCAAGTTGCAAGTCTACCCTTGTATTTGCTGTGTCCATTAAGTTCCTTGTCTAACATTGTATTTCCTGTGTCCAAGTTCCTTGTCTAACATTTTATTTCCTGTGTCCAAGTTGCTATTCTACCCTTGTATTTGCTGTGTCCATTAAGTTCCTTGTCTAACCTTGTATTTCCTGTGTCCAAGTTCCTTGTCTAACATTGTATTTCCTGTGTCCAAGTTGCTAGTCTACCCTTGTATTTGCTTTGTCCATTAAGTTCCTTGTCTAACCTTGTATTTCCTGTGTCCAAGTTGCTAGTCTACCCTTGTATTTGCTTTGTCCATTAAGTTCCTTGTCTCACATTTTATTTCCTGTGTCCAAGTTCCTTGTCTAACATTGTATTTCCTGTGTCCAAGTTGCTAGTCTACCCTTGTATTTGCTGTGTCCATTAAGTTCCTTGTCTCACATTTTATTTCCTGTGTCCAAGTTGCTAGTCTACCCTTGTATTTGCTGTGTCCATTGAGTTCCTTGTCTCACATTTTATTTCCTGTGTCCAAGTTCCTTGTCTCACATTTTATTTCCTGTGTCCAAGTTGCTAGTCTACCCTTGTATTTGCTGTGTCCATTAAGTTCCTTGTCTCACCTTGTATTTCCTGTGTCCAAGTTCCTTGTCTAACATTTTATTTCCTGTGTCCAAGTTCCTTGTCTACCCTTGTATTTGCTGTGTCCATTAAGTTCCTTGTCTCACCTTGTATTTCCTGTGTCCAAGTTCCTTGTCTAACATTGTGTTTCCTGTGTCCAAGTTGCTAGTCTACCCTTGTATTTCCTGTGTCCAGGTTCCTTGTCTAACATTTTATTTCCTGTGTCCAAGTTGCTAGTCTACCCTTGTATTTGCTGTGTCCATTAAGTTGCTTGTCTAACCTTGTATTTCCTGTGTCCTAGTTGCTAGTCTACCCTTGTATTTGCTGTGTCCATTAAGTTGCTTGTCTAACCTTGTATTTCCTGTGTCCAAGTTGCTAGTCTACCCTTGTATTTGCTTTGTCCATTAAGTTCCTTGTCTAACCTTGTATTTCCTGTGTCCAAGTTCCTTGTCTAACATTTTATTTCCTGTGTCCAAGTTGCTAGTCTACCCTTGTATTTGCTGTGTCCATTAAGTTGCTTGTCTAACCTTGTATTTCCTGTGTCCAAGTTGCTAGTCTACCCTTGTATTTGCTTTGACCATTAAGTTCCTTGTCTAACCTTGTATTTCCTGTGTCCAAGTTCCTTGTCTAACCTTGTGTTTCCTGTGTCCAAGTTGCGAGTCTACCCTTGTATTTGCTGTGTCCATTAAGTTCCTTGTCTAACCTTGTATTTCCTGTGTCCAAGTTGCTAGTCTACCCTTGTATTTGCTGTGTCCATTAAGTTCCTTGTCTAATCTTGTATTTCCTGTGTCCAAGTTGCTAGTCTACCCTTGTATTTGCTGTGTCCATTAAGTTCCTTGTCTAACATTTTATTTCCTGTGTCCAAGTTCCTTGTCTACCCTTGTATTTGCTGTGTCCATTAAGTTCCTTGTCTAACATTTTATTTCCTGTGTCCAAGTTCCTTGTCTACCCTTGTATTTGCTGTGTCCATTAAGTTCCTTGTCTCACCTTGTATTTCCTGTGTCCAAGTTCCTTGTCTAACCTTGTATTTCCTGTGTCCAAGTTGCTAGTCTACCCTTGTATTTCCTGTGTCCAAGTTGCTTGTCTAACCTTGTGTTTCCTGTGTCCAAGTTGCGCGTCTACCCTTGTATTTGCTGTGTCCATTAAGTTCCTTGTCTAACCTTGTATTTCCTGTGTCCAAGTTCCTTGTCTAACATTTTATTTCCTGTGTCCAAGTTCCTTGTCTGCCCTTGTATTTGCTGTATCCATTAAGTTCCTTGTCTAACCTTGTATTTCCTGTGTCCAAGTTCCTTGTCTCACCTTGTATTTCCTGTGTCCAAGTTGTTAGTCGACCCTTGTATTTGCTGTGTCCATTAAGTTCCTTGTCTAACATTGTATTTCCTGTGTCCAAGTTCCTTGTCTAACATTTTATTTCCTGTGTCCAAGTTGCTATTCTACCCTTGTATTTGCTGTGTCCATTAAGTTCCTTGTCTAACCTTGTATTTCCTGTGTCCAAGTTCCTTGTCTAACATTGTATTTCCTGTGTCCAAGTTGCTAGTCTACCCTTGTATTTGCTTTGTCCATTAAGTTCCTTGTCTCACATTTTATTTCCTGTGTCCAAGTTCCTTGTCTAGGATTGTATTTCCTGTGTCCAAGTTGCTAGTCTACCCTTGTATTTGCTTTGTCCATTAAGTTCCTTGTCTAACCTTGTATTTCCTGTGTCCAAGTTGCTAGTCTACCCTTGTATTTGCTTTGTCCAATAAGTTCCTTGTCTCACATTTTATTTCCTGTGTCCAAGTTCCTTGTCTAACATTGTATTTCCTGTGTCCAAGTTGCTAGTCTACCCTTGTATTTGCTTTGTCCAATAAGTTCCTTGTCTCACATTTTATTTCCTGTGTCCAAGTTCCTTGTCTAACATTGTATTTCCTGTGTCCAAGTTGCTAGTCTACCCTTGTATTTGCTGTATCCATTAAGTTCCTTGTCTAACCTTGTATTTGCTGTGTCCATTAAGTTCCTTGTCTCACCTTGTATTTCCTGTGTCCAAGTTCCTTGTCTAACCTTGTATTTCCTGTGTCCAAGTTGCTTGTCTACCCTTGTATTTCCTGTGTCCAAGTTGCTTGTCTAACCTTGTGTTTCCTGTGTCCAAGTTGCGCGTCTACCCTTGTATTTGCTGTGTCCATTAAGTTCCTTGTCTAACCTTGTATTTCCTGTGTCCAAGTTCCTTGTCTAACATTTTATTTCCTGTGTCCAAGTTCCTTGTCTGCCCTTGTATTTGCTGTATCCATTAAGTTCCTTGTCTAACCTTGTATTTCCTGTGTCCAAGTTCCTTGTCTCACCTTGTATTTCCTGTGTCCAAGTTGTTAGTCTACCCTTGTATTTGCTGTGTCCATTAAGTTCCTTGTCTAACATTGTATTTCCTGTGTCCAAGTTCCTTGTTTAACATTTTATTTCCTGTGTCCAAGTTGCTATTCTACCCTTGTATTTGCTGTGTCCATTAAGTTCCTTGTCTAACCTTGTATTTCCTGTGTCCAAGTTCCTTGTCTAACATTGTATTTCCTGTGTCCAAGTTGCTAGTCTACCCTTGTATTTGCTTTGTCCATTAAGTTCCTTGTCTCACATTTTATTTCCTGTGTCCAAGTTCCTTGTCTAACATTGTATTTCCTGTGTCCAAGTTGCTAGTCTACCCTTGTATTTGCTTTGTCCATTAAGTTCCTTGTCTAACCTTGTATTTCCTGTGTCCAAGTTGCTAGTCTACCCTTGTATTTGCTTTGTCCATTAAGTTCCTTGTCTCACATTTTATTTCCTGTGTCCAAGTTCCTTGTCTAACATTGTATTTCCTGTGTCCAAGTTGCTAGTCTACCCTTGTATTTGCTGTGTCCATTAAGTTCCTTGTCTCACATTTTATTTCCTGTGTCCAAGTTGCTAGTCTACCCTTGTATTTGCTGTGTCCATTGAGTTCCTTGTCTCACATTTTATTTCCTGTGTCCAAGTTGCTAGTCTACCCTTGTATTTGCTGTGTCCATTAAGTTCCTTGTCTCACCTTGTATTTCCTGTGTCCAAGTTCCTTGTCTAACATTTTATTTCCTGTGTCCAAGTTGCTAGTCTACCCTTGTATTTGCTGTGTCCATTAAGTTCCTTGTCTAACCTTGTATTTCCTGTGTCCAAGTTCCTTGTCTAACATTTTATTTCCTGTGTCCAAGTTGCTAGTCTACCCTTGTATTTGCTGTGTCCATTAAGTTGCTTGTCTAACCTTGTATTTCCTGTGTCCAAGTTGCTAGTCTACCCTTGTATTTGCTGTGTCCATTAAGTTGCTTGTCTAACCTTGTATTTCCTGTGTCCAAGTTGCTAGTCTACCCTTGTATTTGCTTTGTCCATTAAGTTCCTTGTCTAACCTTGTATTTCCTGTGTCCAAGTTCCTTGTCTAACCTTGTGTTTCCTGTGTCCAAGTTGCGAGTCTACCCTTGTATTTGCTGTGTCCATTAAGTTCCTTGTCTAACCTAACCTTGTATTTCCTGTGTCCAAGTTGCTAGTCTACCCTTGTATTTGCTGTGTCCATTAAGTTCCTTGTCTAACATTTTATTTCCTGTGTCCAAGTTGCTAGTCTACCCTTGTATTTGCTTTGTCCATTAAGTTCCTTGTCTAACCTTGTATTTCCTGTGTCCAAGTTGCTAGTCTACCCTTGTATGTGCTGTGTCCAAGTTCCTTGTCTCACATTTTATTTCCTATGTCCAAGTTGCTAGTCTACCCTTGTATTTGCTGTGTCCATTAAGTTCCTTGTCTCACCTTGTATTTCCTGTGTCCAAGTTGCAAGTCTACCCTTGTATTTGCTGTGTCCATTAAGTTCCTTGTCTAACATTGTATTTCCTGTGTCCAAGTTCCTTGTCTAACATTTTATTTCCTGTGTCCAAGTTGCTATTCTACCCTTGTATTTGCTGTGTCCATTAAGTTCCTTGTCTAACCTTGTATTTCCTGTGTCCAAGTTCCTTGTCTAACATTGTATTTCCTGTGTCCAAGTTGCTAGTCTACCCTTGTATTTGCTTTGTCCATTAAGTTCCTTGTCTAACCTTGTATTTCCTGTGTCCAAGTTGCTAGTCTACCCTTGTATTTGCTTTGTCCATTAAGTTCCTTGTCTCACATTTTATTTCCTGTGTCCAAGTTCCTTGTCTAACATTGTATTTCCTGTGTCCAAGTTGCTAGTCTACCCTTGTATTTGCTGTGTCCATTAAGTTCCTTGTCTCACATTTTATTTCCTGTGTCCAAGTTGCTAGTCTACCCTTGTATTTGCTGTGTCCATTGAGTTCCTTGTCTCACATTTTATTTCCTGTGTCCAAGTTCCTTGTCTCACATTTTATTTCCTGTGTCCAAGTTGCTAGTCTACCCTTGTATTTGCTGTGTCCATTAAGTTCCTTGTCTCACCTTGTATTTCCTGTGTCCAAGTTCCTTGTCTAACATTTTATTTCCTGTGTCCAAGTTCCTTGTCTACCCTTGTATTTGCTGTGTCCATTAAGTTCCTTGTCTCACCTTGTATTTCCTGTGTCCAAGTTCCTTGTCTAACATTGTGTTTCCTGTGTCCAAGTTGCTAGTCTACCCTTGTATTTCCTGTGTCCAGGTTCCTTGTCTAACATTTTATTTCCTGTGTCCAAGTTGCTAGTCTACCCTTGTATTTGCTGTGTCCATTAAGTTGCTTGTCTAACCTTGTATTTCCTGTGTCCTAGTTGCTAGTCTACCCTTGTATTTGCTGTGTCCATTAAGTTGCTTGTCTAACCTTGTATTTCCTGTGTCCAAGTTGCTAGTCTACCCTTGTATTTGCTTTGTCCATTAAGTTCCTTGTCTAACCTTGTATTTCCTGTGTCCAAGTTCCTTGTCTAACATTTTATTTCCTGTGTCCAAGTTGCTAGTCTACCCTTGTATTTGCTGTGTCCATTAAGTTGCTTGTCTAACCTTGTATTTCCTGTGTCCAAGTTGCTAGTCTACCCTTGTATTTGCTTTGACCATTAAGTTCCTTGTCTAACCTTGTATTTCCTGTGTCCAAGTTCCTTGTCTAACCTTGTGTTTCCTGTGTCCAAGTTGCGAGTCTACCCTTGTATTTGCTGTGTCCATTAAGTTCCTTGTCTAACCTTGTATTTCCTGTGTCCAAGTTGCTAGTCTACCCTTGTATTTGCTGTGTCCATTAAGTTCCTTGTCTAATCTTGTATTTCCTGTGTCCAAGTTGCTAGTCTACCCTTGTATTTGCTGTGTCCATTAAGTTCCTTGTCTAACATTTTATTTCCTGTGTCCAAGTTCCTTGTCTACCCTTGTATTTGCTGTGTCCATTAAGTTCCTTGTCTAACATTTTATTTCCTGTGTCCAAGTTCCTTGTCTACCCTTGTATTTGCTGTGTCCATTAAGTTCCTTGTCTCACCTTGTATTTCCTGTGTCCAAGTTCCTTGTCTAACCTTGTATTTCCTGTGTCCAAGTTGCTAGTCTACCCTTGTATTTCCTGTGTCCAAGTTGCTTGTCTAACCTTGTGTTTCCTGTGTCCAAGTTGCGCGTCTACCCTTGTATTTGCTGTGTCCATTAAGTTCCTTGTCTAACCTTGTATTTCCTGTGTCCAAGTTCCTTGTCTAACATTTTATTTCCTGTGTCCAAGTTCCTTGTCTGCCCTTGTATTTGCTGTATCCATTAAGTTCCTTGTCTAACCTTGTATTTCCTGTGTCCAAGTTCCTTGTCTCACCTTGTATTTCCTGTGTCCAAGTTGTTAGTCGACCCTTGTATTTGCTGTGTCCATTAAGTTCCTTGTCTAACATTGTATTTCCTGTGTCCAAGTTCCTTGTCTAACATTTTATTTCCTGTGTCCAAGTTGCTATTCTACCCTTGTATTTGCTGTGTCCATTAAGTTCCTTGTCTAACCTTGTATTTCCTGTGTCCAAGTTCCTTGTCTAACATTGTATTTCCTGTGTCCAAGTTGCTAGTCTACCCTTGTATTTGCTTTGTCCATTAAGTTCCTTGACTCACATTTTATTTCCTGTGTCCAAGTTCCTTGTCTAGGATTGTATTTCCTGTGTCCAAGTTGCTAGTCTACCCTTGTATTTGCTTTGTCCATTAAGTTCCTTGTCTAACCTTGTATTTCCTGTGTCCAAGTTGCTAGTCTACCCTTGTATTTGCTTTGTCCAATAAGTTCCTTGTCTCACATTTTATTTCCTGTGTCCAAGTTCCTTGTCTAACATTGTATTTCCTGTGTCCAAGTTGCTAGTCTACCCTTGTATTTGCTTTGTCCAATAAGTTCCTTGTCTCACATTTTATTTCCTGTGTCCAAGTTCCTTGTCTAACATTGTATTTCCTGTGTCCAAGTTGCTAGTCTACCCTTGTATTTGCTGTGTCCATTAAGTTCCTTGTCTCACATTTTATTTCCTGTGTCCAAGTTGCTAGTCTACCCTTGTATTTGCTGTGTCCATTGAGTTCCTTGTCTCACATTTTATTTCCTGTGTCCAAGTTGCTAGTCTACCCTTGTATTTGCTGTGTCCATTAAGTTCCTTGTCTAACCTTGTATTTCCTGTGTCCAAGTTCCTTGTCTAACATTTTATTTCCTGTGTCCAAGTTGCTAGTCTACCCTTGTATTTGCTGTGTCCATTAAGTTGCTTGTCTAACCTTGTATTTCCTGTGTCCAAGTTGCTAGTCTACCCTTGTATTTGCTTTGTCCATTAAGTTCCTTGTCTAACCTTGTATTTCCTGTGTCCAAGTTCCTTGTCTAACCTTGTGTTTCCTGTGTCCAAGTTGCGAGTCTACCCTTGTATTTGCTGTGTCCATTAAGTTCCTTGTCTAACCTTGTATTTCCTGTGTCCAAGTTGCTAGTCTACCCTTGTATTTGCTGTGTCCATTAAGTTCCTTGTCTAACCTCGTATTTCCTGTGTCCAAGTTCCTTGTCTAACATTTTATTTCCTGTGTCCAAGTTGATTGTCTACCCTTGTCCACTCAATTCTTCCTTGTAACACACCTAACCTGTCCACTAAGTTTCGTCCATGTCCATCCAAACCTTTTTGAGACATCGTCATATATATCGTTGTTTGTCCGATCTCTCAATGGTGAAGAATCACTTTTAAAATTCTCGGATCGGGATCGGGATCTTCACAAAAATCTCATCATTTCGTCCGTGTCGCAAACCCAACCTGTCCACCAAATGTAGTCAAAATCCGTTCACAACTTTTTGAAATATCCTGTTCACAAACAAACAAACAAGTATTTGTCGTGCAGAGCACGACACTTGCAAAATCTATCCTCGATCCCCCAGAAAGGTTGCCATGGATACATCAACTTGTCTGGTTCATTAACATTAAAATTAACGATCTTAATCAATGCTCAGGTCAATCGGATGAAAATTGATTATTTTTCAGATGAAAATTCATGGTTTTAGGAGTTTGACCTTGAGTTGAACTTGAAATCTGACTGTAAAAATAGTTGGTTTCCCAATTCAATGACTCGATATTCAAATCCTGTTCAACATCCAAGTCATTCAAATAGAAAATGACGATTTTAGAAATTTGACCTCAAGAGGACCTTTGACCTTTGACCTCAAAATCAATAGGCTTCTCAGTTCTGACTACCTCCACAACTTGATAAAGTCTCATGACGATCGGTTGGACGATCGGACGATTGTGACTTGCAGGTGGTTGACAGACAAACAGACAGACAGACAGACATACAGACAAAACAACAAGAAAAAGTCATATAATGTCATAGCCCCCGTGGTTTTAGTAATTTTGCCGAACTGAGTTAAAGGCCGTCAGTTGGCCATCTTTGCTCAGATTACAAAACAAAATCTTCTGCATATTTATACTCTCGTGTGTTGTCTTTGTGCCAAATTTGAACAAAATCAGTCGATGCATGTCCAAGAAATGGCTTCGGACACATTTAAGTAACAAAATGGCCACCAGTCGGCCAACTTGGATCTGATCTTGAAACAAAATGACGTGCATATGTAAGCCACAATTCATTATCTGTGTGCCTAGTTTGAACAGCATCGGTAAATGCATGTCTGAGAAATGGTTGAGGACGTGTTCAACATTGGCTTTTGTACAACTAAAATGGCTAGCAGTCGGCCATCTTGGATCTGATATCGAAACAAAATGATTTGCATATGTATAACATCATGTGTTGTCTTTGTGCCAAGTATTAACAAAATCGGTCCATAATTCTCCTACATATGGTATATATATATATATATATATATATATATATATATATATATATATATATATATATATATATATATATATATAGTAACGGTTTTGAGAAGTGTAACGAATTTGAGAAGTGTAACGGTTTTGAGAAGTGTAACAATTTTGGAGAAAGTGTAACGAATGTGAAAAGTATGGTTTTGTTATGTGTAACACCCTCGTAATGTAAATAATGGTCGCAGCCGTCCTCCTAGTTAATTCCATGAAACTTACACACAGGCCACGATATATCTTTTTAAATAGTGTATTTCCTTATTCCATGTAGGCTAAATATGTGTTTCCCACTAGATTGACTCTGCATTGTATCAAACGAAATAAGCGTAGGCCCTTCCAATTTCCCCAATCATCTCCGCTCTCCAAAGTTCCTTTCAAAAGCGGTGCGAGTGGTGTTCAATCCCGCAAGCCGCCATTGCCCATGTGCTAATCTCGGAGAAGAAAGGCGTGTCTCCACCTCGTCATAGAGGGGAGGAGTGAGCCAACCCCACTTGGCCAATCAGCACCGCGGTGAGCAACCCGGTAGGCGTGCCCTCGCAGCCGGCGGCTTGATTCCGCCCGGAGTAATAAAAGGGACTGGAAGGGACTGCTTCGGAGATGAGCAGATGACCTGGGAGATGAGCGAAGAGGTGACATACGAGAGGAGCGGTGAGATGCGAGACGCTCCAAGCCAAAGAGGAGAGGTACTCGGAGAGGAAACCAGCGTTGGAGAGACGCACTGAGAGGAGGGAGACGGCTCCACCAGAAGGAGAGGAGCAGGTGTGACCGAGCCAGCGCGTGACGTCTACAGCATCGGCAGCGGATACGCGACGGAGGGTTTTCCCGCCAAAAACGCGAGGAATTGAGAGCTGCTGCCTCCGACCCTGCCTCCCTCTCCAGCAATCCACCTCAAGCCCTACCTGCCTGCAATATCCCCCGTGTAAGTGTGAACGTCGTCTGTCCTACTCGTTGTCTTGGGGTTAAGTAAATTGAATAGGATAAGCTAACGATGCACTGTGTGACTGCTTCTTCCATCCATTGCTGTAAATAATTTTGGTCGCTCTTTCTTTTTGCTTGTGTGTGTATAATAAATCTGTTCTTCCTCCGTACTCTGTCTTCTTCTCTTTTCATTCTCTTTCGGTCGCTTTAGAGGTTTCCCGATTGAATATCTGTAGTGCGATCTGGTCAACGTCGGGTGGAATCGGGTTCTAATCGGGGAGTAACTGTTCGGTCGCGGTTGGACCATCCGCTCGGCCCATCATAACATCAAAACCGCGTCTGTAACAATTGGTGTCAGGAGTGGGATTCGGACCTGGGACTAAATTTGTTAGGCCCAAATTTTGGAACACCAATTGTGTTATTAAGTAACAATTGATGTCTGGGAGTGGGATTCGAGGCCCGAACCAAATTTTTAAAACGTGTAGAAAAAAATTTTTTGGTCAAAATTACGAGCTGACGAAATTTGTTTTGTTTTAAAGCAAAACCCGAATTTTGAGATCGCGCCATGGACAATCAAGGCGATCGGATGTCGGTGGGAGAGATAGACAGGGTGGAATCTACCCAGGACCTCGGGGAAATGTATGTGGAGGAAAGGGAGGAGGAGAAAAATAGCAATGTGGTTGCGGAGGTTTCAGACGCACAAAATGGCGCTCTTGCGCACGAGGTTGGGGCAGCTGCGGCCGCACCCTTGGTACTACCAACGGTGGCCCAAATGCAAGCCTTCATGGCCCAATTCATGGTGGAAATGCAGAGAGAAAACGACATTATGGAACGAATGGAAAGCAGAATGATAGGGGTAATGAGGGCCGATAGGGAGGAAAGGGAGCAGAGGGACAGAGACCGCAAGTTGGGCGAAAGGGTCCCACGGGTGCACGACGAGGTAACGCGGGTCGAGAAGCACTGGTTGAACGAAGCGGAGAAAAGCACGGGTACAATGACCGGGGTAGAAATCGCGACCCGGGGTTTGGAAAAGCCGGCGACCGATGAGGTAGAGGGAATTTTATTAAAGCCAACGGTCGTCGAGGTGAACAAAGAAATTATGGGTATAGTTGAAATTGGAGAGACCGGGGACTTAAAGTTAAAAGAGCAACAATCGGAGGAAGGAATGGAAATTGCTCAAAGTCTAAATGCACATCCTGATGCCGTACTTGCTAATCCATATAAAGATTTGCAGGTTTTGGTGCAGGGAGGAAGAAGAACCCCAAAGGTGAGACGTGCTGTGTATTGTGCGGGGAGATTTTGTAAGAGGATGTTTGGCGACAAAATAATTTTCGCGCGCTTGGGATCGAGGAGGCATCCGGGCGTTGGTGAAGGGTCCCGTGTGAGTGGAAATGGCACGCGTGTGGAAAAAAAGTGTGCGTCGGCGAGTGGGTGTGTTATAAAGCGCGAGTGTGAAACCGAGTGCGAGCGAGAATGCACGTCGGGGTGTACGGAGTGTGACACGAATAGTGAGTTGGTGATGGCGCAGGTGCGAGAGGGCACATCGGAGCGCGAGTGTGAAACCGAGTGCGAGCGAGAATGCACGTCGGGGTGTACGGAGTGTGACACGAATAGTGAGTTGGTGATGGCGCAGGTGCGAGAGGGCACATCGGAGCGCGAGTGTGAAACCGAGTGCGAGCGAGAATGCACGTCAGGGTGTACGGAGTGTGACACGAATAGTGAGTTGGTGATGGCGCAGGTGCGAGAGGGCACATCGGAGCGCGAGTGTGAAACCGAGTGCGAGCGAGAATGCACGTCGGGGTGTACGGAGTGTGACACGAATAGTGAGTTGGTGATGGCGCAGGTGCGAGAGGGCACATCAGAGCGCGAGTGTGAAACCGAGTGCGAGCGAGAATGCACGTCGGGGTGTACGAAGTGTGACACGGAGAGTAAGGTGGTGGTGGAACGTGTGCGAGAAAGCACACCTGAATTGGTGGTAGCGCGGGTGTGGGAGAGCCAATGTGAGCGCATTAGTGGGTGGATGCAAGAGTGCACGCCCATGGTGAGTGTTACGGAGGACGTAACGGAGGAGAGGTGTGGACCAAAGTGTGCGCAAGAGTGTGCGCGAGAGGTGTGGTGTGTAACAGGGAGAGCGTTGGTGGATTGTACGGACGGCGTTGGAACGCCGGGTTTTGTGAGGGTGAAAGGGGTAGCGTATGCGTGTGAGCATGCAAGTAAAGCATCGACGGTAACCGGGTTAGCGGTTAGGGCGACGGATAGCCGATGCGAGCACTCGGGGCGCGGGGTGCTTTGTTGGGTGCGAGGCCCGGCGCGGGTCGATGCTGCGTCACTTCTCTTCGAAGCGTCGTTGCCGATTCGGGCTTGGCCCCGCCCCGCACGGTCGAGTCCGGGCTTTGGCGGGCGAGGCGACCGGTCCGGTTCAAGGGCGAGTGGGAGGAAGCGGAACGGTGCCCCCTCGTGGACGGGGTTCCGACCGGGGGAGATTGAGCCATCGGGCCCGGGACCGCAAGGTGCCGCGCCGAGATGGTGCGTGGAATCTCGGCCCAACCAAACCACCTCCCTTGAACCGAAAGCCGGACGGATTCAACCTGCAGGCGACCAAACCACCCGAATTCATTGCTCGGCTTTACGAACCGAGTTTAATGATGTCACGACGCACCGAGGCTAGGATATAGCGGACTGTGATGATGATGGTAGTGATTTGATACGAAATTTATAATAGTGGGTAGAATTGGCAGTAAATGGAAAATTTTTGAATTGGTTGGAATTTGGACGAGCAAAATTGATAGTGGAGAGACCCCCGATGTGGTGGGATGGCAAATCCACCATCCCTCACGGAGTGGGGGGCAAATGCGCTATAGTTTATGGGGTTGATGGCAGTGAAAACTAGCCCGGGTGGGTTAGGATATATCGTGTGTAGGGATCTAGCGAAGATGACATTAGGTAACGTTAAGTTTAGTTAGTGACTGATACCTGTAGTGGGGACGCAGGTAGTTTAGTGTGGATGATAATGACGTGGGAGCGCAATAGTTTAAAGGGACGACTGGGAAGCGCAAGTTTCAGAGGGGAGTAGTTAGCTGAGATGATGCCGTGTGTTTGAAGATTGAACAGGTGTGATTGAACAGGTGTGATTGCACAGGTGTGCAACTGAACAGGTGTGTGGAGCAGTGTATGAGGGAGTAGTGGTGATTGCGTGTTGTGTTGACCAAATGGTCCAGGAAGAAAGGAGGGTGCAGGTGGCACCAGGTGTGAGTGCACAGGTGTGCAACAACAGGTATGGAGAATGGTTGTGTGGAATAAATGGTATGGGATATATGGCGTATTGGGATGGATGGTCGTGGAGTGGGTATGGTGGAAATGTGGAGTGGAGTGGATGGTGCGAAGGTGTGAATGGGGGAAGAGTGGACCCCCATCACGGATACCCGGGGCGGGTAGTGTAAGTGTTAGGTAGAGGGTACAGGTAAATTGTGGTTGGATATTGGCATCCGTGGTGCGGGTGAAAGAATGGTCTTTGGATGGGTGCATTAGTGTTGTGGAAATGGCTGGGCGTGTAGCCTGTTAGTGTGTGTAGTTGGTTTGGGCACTCCACCACTGTGAGGATGTCGGCCAGGTGAGGCCGCAGGTGGGCTCTGGGAGCCGGTAGTAGTTGTTGTGGATGGGGCCCGAGGATCCGGAGGATGGACCCGGGTAGCCCAGTGCCAGAGGGCACCGAGTGGGGTGACAGAGCCAGGAGGGGCTTTCCCCAGTTAGTTAGGTTAGGGTGAGGAGCTAGGTAAGCTCGGGTGGCAACTACAGTGGTGGAGGTGTGCAGGTGGGTAGACCTGCTGGGAGAGCTACACGTCGCAGCCCAGAAATTGTGCGAGGGCACCGGGAGATGAATCGGGGGAGTGAGACCCCAAATTGAGAAGCACCACAGTTTGGTCAATGGGAATTGGTTTTTAGAACCCATAGTGTAAGTGGCCAATGGATTGGCAGGGAAAGACCCCGGGTAGTGTAAAGTGTGTTAAAGTCATTTAGAGGATAGTTAGGATTGGAGTCTCCTCGCACCATCTGCATCCACTCACCTGAGGTGACAGGTACCTCCACACCATGCCAGGTTGTTTTATTATTTTTATTGTGCAAATGTTTTGGATTGTGAGACGCATCATGACGTGGGTGTGACATTGTGCGTAATTCCATCTCTCCCTCCTTATGAGGATTGATGACGAATTGGGGGATGGCAAATTTTGAAGTCGAGGGATTGTGGAGACGAATTTGGTATAGGAGAAATATGGGGAAGACGTGACAGTAGTGACGAATTTGTAAATGGGTAGATTTTGTAAATATGGGGTAAGGGCAAGGGTAGTGTAGGTGACAGGGGGGTGACGTACGGTAGGGACGAGCTTTCTCACTTCGCCCTCCGTACGCATTTCGCCTTGCATTGCCTTATTGATGTGTACCCTTGTGACCTTACCCCTCGCTCAATTGTCTCTTTTGTCTCCCACATGACCTGTGCGCCATTGGGTGCCGAGGGGAGCGTGCGTGAGGTGGCCATTGTGCGCACGAGATTCCCAGAACCAGCATGCATTGCGTTGATGTACCACTTTATGGACCGCTGTTCTGCGGCCAAGTACCACTTGATGGACCCCAGATTCTGGGGCAGGGCACCTCTGTTGGAGACCGGCCATAGTGGCCAGGGAATCTTGCTTGCGGACCTCGGTAAGGTGGCACCTATGCCAAACAGGTGGACCACCCTTATTTGGCCCCTGAGGCCCTAAATAAAAAATGAACACAAGTTGTGCTTTTTAAAAATTATTTCCAAGTAGGACGCATGAAGCCAGAAGACGTCGGGAAGAACATCGGCCCAGCAGAGAAAGAGAAGACCACCACCAGTTGTTTCGTTGTGTTTATTATAAACCGTGGTGACTGTGCACCGAGTGGTGCTTTTGGTGCGTTGTGGTGCTTTTGGTGCTTTGTGGTGCTTTTGGTGCTTTTGGGTGCTTTGGTGGTATTGGTACTGGTGCATCGATGCAATGCGTGCTGTCTCCTCCCTCCCAACAGGAATTTCTTTTTCTTGTTCCCTAAAAAAAAAAAAAAAAAAAAACACAGGTCCTGGGTTGCGTTGTAAATAAGAAATCACGTCATTGTAAATAATGCTCCCCACCGTAAATGTATAGTTTGAGAATAATTCCGTAATTCGGTTAGCTGTGGGCTTGAGTCTGTTAGACAGGGTGCAATGCAATAGGGGGACATACTTATTTGTGTTTTAAGATTGTCACACTCAGGGTCAGGTTAATTGTAGAGGGAATTACACCTACGTGTCACACTAAGTTAAAGTTTTGTAGGCCCGAGACGGGCCTGAAGAAAGGAGGGTGCAGTGTAACGGTTTTGAGAAGTGTAACGAATTTGAGAAGTGTAACGGTTTTTGAGAAGTGTAACAATTTTGGAGGAAGTGTAACGAATGTGAAAAGTATGGTTTTGTTATGTGTAACACCCTCGTAATGTAAATAATGGTCGCAGCCGTCCTCCTAGTTAATTCCATGAAACTTACACACAGGCCACGATATATCTTTTTAAATAGTGTATTTCCTTATTCCATGTAGGCTAAATATGTGTTTCCCACTAGATTGACTCTGCATTGTATCAAACGAAATAAGCGTAGGCCCTTCCAATTTCCCCAATCATCTCCGCTCTCCAAAGTTCCTTTCAAAAGCGGTGCGAGTGGTGTTCAATCCCGCAAGCCGCCATTGCCCATGTGCTAATCTCGGAGAAGAAAGGCGTGTCTCCACCTCGTCATAGAGGGGAGGAGTGAGCCAACCCCACTTGGCCAATCAGCACCGCGGTGAGCGACCCGGTAGGCGTGCCCTCGCAGCCGGCGGCTTGATTCCGACCGGAGTAATAAAAGGGACTGGAAGGGACTGCTTCGGAGATGAGCAGATGACCTGGGAGATGAGCGAAGAGGTGACATACGAGAGGAGCGGTGAGATGCGAGACGCTCCAAGCCAAAGAGGAGAGGTACTCGGAGAGGAAACCAGCGTTGGAGAGACGCGCTGAGAGGAGGGAGATGGCTCCACCAGAAGGAGAGGAGCAGGTGTGACCGAGCCAGCGCATGACGTCTACAGCATCGGCAGCGGATACGCGACGGAGGGTTTTCCCGCCAAAAACGCGAGGAATTGAGAGCTGCTGCCTCCGACCCTGCCTCCCTCTCCAGCAATCCACCTCAAGCCCTACCTGCCTGCAATATCCCCCGTGTAAGTGTGAACGTCGTCTGTCCTACTCGTTGTCTTGGGGTTAAGTAAATTGAATAGGATAAGCTAACGATGCACTGTGTGACTGCTTCTTCCATCCATTGCTGTAAATAATTTTGGTCGCTCTTTCTTTTTGCTTGTGTGTGTATAATAAATCTGTTCTTCCTCCGTACTCTGTCTTCTTCTCTTTTCATTCTCTTTCGGTCGCTTTAGAGGTTTCCTGATTGAATATCTGTGGTGCGATCTGGTCAACGTCGGGTGGAATCGTGTTCTAATCGGGGAGTAACTGTTCGGTCGCGGTTGGACCATCCGCTCGGCCCATCATAACACCAAAACCGCGTCTGTAACAATATATATATATATATATATATATATATATATATATATATATATATATATATATATATATATATATTGTTACAGACGCGGTTTTAGATGTTAGTTTACCGAGCGGTTTGGTATTACCGCGTCCGCACAGTTACTCCCCGATTAGAACCCTATCCCGCCCGATTCCACTCGACGTTGACCAAGTCGCGCTATGCTAAATCAATGAAGGAAAGGACACAACGGCTGGGATAAATGCAACGACACAAGGGGTACAGTTCTCAAGACCTCCGGAGGAGGATATAATATTGGTGATGCAGAAACGGGTAGATTACACGGTAAGAGGTAAAGCACAGAAAGATGGGCACTTAGACACAGTCTTATCTTATCCCCGACAGACCACAGACAAACGGGACAAGACTGACTTACACAGGGATTGATGGCAAGGAAGGACAGGCAGTCGATAGCTCAAGGTGCACCTTGGCTCAGGGGCAGAATCGACCCGGTCCGGTCCAGAGATGCGGGGAGGTATTGTCGCGCTCGCAGGTGGCGTCCTTTTCTCTCCAAGCTGAGGCGCATCTGACGTCACCTCCCTCTTCCTGCACATGTCCAGCGGGGAGTGACACGCCCTCGGCTCGTTAGCTCCGCCCCAGATGGAATCGGTCCGCCGCTCCTATTGGGTGCGGGGGGTTACCGGGCTCCGCCCTTGACGAGGAGCTGACAGCGAGCCCCTGCGTGGTAACCCCGTCGGAGCACATGTTCAATGGCGGCTAACCAAGCCGGAGTGAGGACGCACACTCCCCGCGCCGCCGCCGCTGTTGTTGTTGTTGTTGTACCATGAGGAAGAGCTGCGGGGAGGTATTGGGAGGTCCTAAACTTTCTAACGGCGCCATACAATCACATTCTGGTGCAACGAAGAGTCAGAATTAATGGAAACGAGTCCTTAACTGACATAGACTAAGAATAACTAGCAAGATGTCCTATAGTTGTCTACGTGAGATGCGGTGAACCTGGATGCGACATTTAATGGGGGAAATAGGGGAAGGTCGGGGCTACAGAGTGTTGTTTACAGACAATGGGACTAGGGAATGGGGGATTGGGGATAGTTGGGAAGTATTGGGGAAATAGGGGAATATTTACAAGCGGATATGGATGGATCCAAATCCCATATCCGCAACATTGCACCCTTCTCTACCTCGGGGCGTCCCGACCCGATAAATTTTTACCTACGTTAGTGTGGCACTCAGATGTAGTTCCCTCTACTATTAACTCAACCCTGAGTGCGACAGTTTTACAGATGTTCACAAATGAGTAAATATGTCCCCCTGCGACGTTGCACCCTTCTCCTCACAGAAACACACCCACAGGATAACCGAATCGCGGAAAGAATCCTCAAACTAAACATACAGCCGGTAGGGAGCATTATTTACACAAGACTACACTGATATTTACACTACGATCCAGGACCTGTTTTTGGAGGAACACATGCAGATGTTATGCATAGAGAGAGCACGCATGCCAGCATCGATACACCAACCCACGAGTGCTCTGTGGCCCTACGGCTTTTAATATTGTGCAGAGCACCCCATCCAAGCACCAAAAGCACCACCCCATCCATACAGTCAGCACCATCCGGTGCACCAATAAAGTGTTCATAGTCACCGGTGGTGTCGCAGCCGGCCGATGTTCTGCCGCTGGTCTTGCCTTCATGTGGTGTACTTGGCCTTCTGGCTTCTTTAAAGATAAAGAAAGGCGCCAACCGCGTCCATTTCTCAATTGTGGCCATCAGGGGGCCAACTAAAAGTGGTTCACCTGTATGGCATAGGTGCCACGTTGACCCATAGGTCCATCAACGGGTGGTGCTTGCCCGCAAGAGAACTGCGGTCCATGGTGGGCGGCCACAAAAATTGCGGTCCATATGGTGTATCGATCCAGGCAGCAAGCAGCGAAAGTACAGGCCCACAACTGCGGAGCCAGCACCTCTCTCTCCTCTCTCTCTGCCCCAAAGCCAGATCCTCGGAGGTGGGAGACAAAAGAAGAGACAAGTGAGTAAGGTGGTAAGGGCGCAACAGTGCACGCAATACAAGGTGATGCACACTGGGGGCACATGGGAACCAGGTGAGACAGGTACGTTCCTACCGTACGCCCCCCCCCCCCCCCCACCAGGTAACCTACATTGCCCCTCCCTTACCCCTTACTGTATCCACAAAACACAACACTACCCATAAACATCTACTTTACAAATCAACAAACGTCCCTACTGTCTTCCCCGTTCCTCCCATAAACCAAATTCGTCTTCTCTCCCTCCTAACCAATCAAATTTGCCATCTCCAACTCAACAGCAAAATTTGCCATCACCAATTCATCATCAGTCCCTCCTAAGGAGGGAGAGATGGAATCACCCCATTGTCTCATCCACGTCGTGATGCGTCTCACCAATCCACACAGCAATTCTCATTTCCTGCAACACAGAACAAAGAAAACACAGGTGTGGAGTCATCATCATCCCCTCAGGTAAGTGGCTGCGTATGGTGCGACAGGTTCATCAATCCTAACTATTTCCTAAATGACTTTAACAACTTTACATTACCCGGGGTCTTTCCCTGCCAATCCATTGGCCAACTTACACTATGGGTTCTAAAAACCAATTCCCATTGACCAAACTGTGGTGCCTCTCAATTTGGGGTCTCACTCCCCCGATTCAACACTCGGTGCTCTCGCACAATTTCTGGGCTGTGACGTGTAGCTCTCCCAGCAGGTCTACCCACCTGCACACCTCCACCACTGTAGTTGCCACCCGAGCTTACCTGCTCCTCACCCTAACCTAACTAACTGGGGAAGGCCCTTTCACACTCTCACCCCCTCAGTGCCCTCTCTGGCACGGGCTGCCCGATCCACACCCGGGATCCTCAGGCACCCACTGACACTAACGGCTCCCAGAGCCCACCTGCGGCCTCACCTGGCCGACATCCTCACAGTGGTGGAGTGCCCAAACCAACTACACACACTAACAGGCTACACGCCCAGCCATTTCCACAACACTAATGCACCCATCCACAATACCATTCTGCAACCGCACCACAAATGCCAATATCCAACCACAATTTACCTATACCCTCTACCTAACACTTACACTACCCGCCCCGGGTATCCGTGAAAGGGGTCCACTCTTCCCCCATCCACACCTTCGCACCATGCACACCACTTCCTACCACTTACTCCAACTCTCTCCACACCACTCATTCTCTGCTCCATGTATTCCACACACCTGTACTTGCACACCTGTGCTCTCACACCTGGTGCCACCTGCACCCTTCTCTCCCCAAGCGCATTCGCGCTGATCCACAACACTCACTACTCATACACTGCTCCACACACCTGTCCAGTTCTCACACAGCATCATCTCATCTAACTACTCCCCTCTGAAACTGGCGCTTCCCAGTCGTCCCTTTAAACTAGTGCGCTCCCTCGTCATTATCATCCATACTAATCTACCTGCGTCCCCACTACAGGTATCAGTCACTAACTAACCTTAACGTCACCTAATGTCATCTTCGCTAGATCCCTATCAATATCCTAACCGACCCGGGCTAGTTTTCACTGCCATACACCCCATAAACTATAGCGCATTTGCCCCACCATGGGAAGGGTGGCAGGGATGCCACCCTTACCCACCGTCATACGGCGCGAGTGGGACCTTGTGGGACCACCTCGTATGTGAGTCGTTGCCCGCCTGCCGGACCCCGTGCGTCGCCCCTTGCGGGGTCAGCGCGGGGCCGAACCGGCCGGGCCCCCACAGTACATTACCCCCAAGGGGCTCTCGTGCCTCCCCTGTCCCTCTAACAACTACCCCTGTTGGTGTCGATGCATTGGTCACACTTCCGCAACCCGCTACCCATTCCATACCACCACAACCTTGCTCACCCACACCTCGCACCTCTCGTTCCATACCCTCCGGACCAGCCATACACCTCACTCTTGGCCTCTCACGAACATCCGGGTCTATCTCGACCCCCAAGCTTATTAAATCACCTGGCGCATCATACGCACGACCATATTGGTCACCACTTACACCGGGTCCTCTTTCTCTTCGCTTCTCCTCCATCACCTGCGAATCCCTCATCCGGTTAATGAGCACATCATCACGATCCAACACAGACTTTGGACCAATTCTTTTACTTCCTCCTTTATCTCTTTCTTATCCTCTCTCCGTCACTTCTTAATTTCGCTCACCCCTTCTTCCACTTCTTCTAATTTCTGCTTCACCTCTTTTATTTCCCGGTACGTCTCCTCAAGTTCGTCCTCTAAGGCTACCTTGACCGTTTCCATGTGCGTCCTCACCTGCCGGTCCTTCGTCTCCATTACCTCTGTCACCTCGTCCAACCTCGTTGTCAGTCCCTCACGTACCATCTGACATTCCCTCTTCGTCGCTATCAAGTCGTCTTTTAGTTCTTTCTGTGTCGCTTTTAACCCTCCTAGTACCGCAGTGTTCCTTTGAACCTGCTCCGTTAGTCCTTTTTGTCCCTCCGTCAGCTGTTCCACCTCCTGCGTCAGGTCCTCTATGCCCCCTTGTAACTTTACAGTCCCCTTTCTCACCTCCTTCTCCATGCGCTCCTTACAGTGCCTCACGTCCTCGCGCACTCCTCCGACCTCCTCACTCACACCTCTTCTGATCTCTTCTCCCATCACTTGCATCTCCTGCCCAGATGCCACCCTCATCTGCTCCATTTCCTCCCTGTGAGCATCCAATTTAGTTTCTACCCCCATTCTGACCCCCTCTATCTGCTGCCCCATTTTTATAACTTCCCTTTCCGCTTGGTCCCTCATGTCCCTCAATTTGCCTTCCATACTGTTTTCTAACCCCTCTAACCCATTTTTCACTCCCTCTATCTGATTCTCCTGGGCAGCCATTCTATTTTCCACCCCCATTAACCCATCCTGTATTTCCCCTAATCTATTGTCTAATCCCTCTATTCTACTCCCTAACCCTCCGATCTGGGCCCCCATGTCCTCCCTCAATTTCTCGCTATTGGACCCCATTTCGCCCCCCATGACCCCCATTTTGCCCCCCAATTCGTCCCTCATTGCCCCCATTTGCTCACTCTGAGCCCTCGCTTCGTCCCTCATTATCCCCATTTGGCCCTCCAATCGCTCACCCAATCGCTCACTATCAGCCCTCATTTGCTCACTATTCTGGGCCATAAGGGCCTTCATTTGTATTTAAAAAAGGTCCAAATCTACCAGCGGCGCTGCTACGGTCGCGGGCGCGGTCGCCGTGGCCATGTGCGAGGCGCCATTTTGCGCGCCCGTAACCTCGTGCGCGAGGACGCGATTTTGTGACCCTGCCACCCTCACTGCTTCGCTCTCCTCATGTCCCTCAATTTGGTCCTGGATCGACCCTGCCTCACTCTCCTCTACCGGAACCCAGCCGTCTTGATCCGCCATAGCGCGACTTTCGAAATTCGGGTTTTTATTTTTGTAAAACACAATCAAATTTCGCCGTTATAATTTCGAGCGCGTGAAGCGCGCTTCGGGTCCGATCTCACTCCTCGACACCAATTGTTACTCTAATAGTACAATTGGTGTTCCAAAATTTGGGCTAAATGAATTTAGTCCCAGGTCCGAATCCAACTTCTGACAACCAATTGTTACAGACGCGGTTTTAGATGTTAGTTTACCGAGCGGTTTGGTATTACCGCGTCCGCACAGTTACTCCCCGATTAGAACCCTATCCCGCCCGATTCCACTCGACGTTGACCAAGTCGCACTATGCTAAATCAATGAAGGAAAGGACACAACGGCTGGGATAAATGCAACGACACAAGGGGTACAGTTCTCAAGACCTCCGGAGGAGGATATAATATTGGTGATGCAGAAACGGGTAGATTACACGGTAAGAGGTAAAGCACAGAAAGATGGGCACTTAGACACAGTCTTATCTTATCCCCGACAGACCACAGACAAACGGGACAAGACTGACTTACACAGGGATTGATGGCAAGGAAGGGCAGGCAGTCGATAGCTCAAGGTGCACCTTGGCTCAGGGGCAGAATCGACCCGGTCCGGTCCAGAGATGCGGGGAGGTATTGTCGCGCTCGGAGGTGGCGTCCTTTTCTCTCCAAGCTGAGGCGCATCTGACGTCACCTCCCTCTTCCTGCGCATGTCCAGCGGGGAGTGACACGCCCTCGGCTCGTTAGCTCCGCCCCAGATGGAATCGGTCCGCCGCTCCTATTGGGTGCGGGGGGTTACCGGGCTCCGCCCTTGACGACGAGCTGACAGCGAGCCCCTGCGTGGTAACCCCGTCGGAGCACATGTTCAATGGCGGCTAACCAAGCCGGAGTGAGGACGCACACTCCCCGCGCCGCCGCCGCTGTTGTTGTTGTTGTTGTTGTACCATGAGGAAGAGCTGCGGGGAGGTATTGGGAGGTCCTAAACTTTCTAACGGTGCCATACAATCACATTCTGGTGCAACGAAGAGTCAGAATTAATGGAAACGAGTCCTTAACTGACATAGACTAAGAATAACTAGCAAGATGTCCTATAGTTGTCTACGTGAGATGCGGTGAACCTGGATGCGACATTTAATGGGGGAAATAGGGGAAGGTCGGGGCTACAGAGTGTTGTTTACAGACAATGGGACTAGGGAATGGGGGATTGGGGATAGTTGGGAAGTATTGGGGAAATAGGGGAATATTTACAAGCGGATATGGATGGATCCAAATCCCATATCCGCAACAATATATATATATATATATATATATATATATATATATATATATATATATATATATATATATATATATATATATATATATATATATATATATATATATATACAGTCACGTGAAAAAGTAAGTACACCCCATGTAAAGTTTTGACTTTTGCAACATATTTCAACATACAGCTATTTGATCTTCATTTCAACAATATTGATAGATAAAGGTGATATAATATAACAAATATCATGAAACATTTACATTTTGTAGTCCATTGTATAATTTAAATAAACATAAATGCAAATTTCGCATGTGGAAAAAGTAAGTACACCCCTACATTTATCACTACTTCAAATACCTAAAATTAGAATCAGGTGCACCAGCTCAGGTGCAAATGATTAGAACATCGTTGGAGAGGATCTTGGAGGAACCTGTCTTATTTAAACCTCAGACATTTAGTTTGGTTTGCTCTTTGTTGTTGAAGTGTGTGGCGTCACCATGCCGAGATCAAAAGAGCTCTCTGAGGCCTTCAGAAAGAAAGTTATAATAATAATAATAATAATGCATTTATTTTATATAGCGCTTTTCAGGAAGCCCAAAGACGCTTTGACAGAGTGCAAAACATAATGCATAGCAAAACATAAAAACAATTGCAAAAAAAGAAGAATCAATAGGGAAATATTCAAAGCACAAAGGAGGGAGAAGGAAAGGAGATAGTCAGGGGTTAGATGCTGTGGGTTAAATGTTGAATGCAGTTGTTATAGATGTTACTTGCCTTGTTATAGTTATGTTATATATTATAGTTATAGTTATAGATGCCTACGAGTCTTGGAAGGGATTTAAAAAGATCTCCAAGCAATTTGAAATCAATCATTTGACTGTCTGGAAGATCATCTACAAGTGGAGAAGATTCCAAACAACTGCCAACTTGTTCAGGCCAGGCCGCCCCAGCAAGTTCAGCCCGAGAGCAGACCGAAAGATGCTGAAAGAAGTCTCGAAGAACCCCAGAATATCATCACGGGCCCAACAGGTAGCTCTTGCCACTGTTGATGTCAAAGTGCACGAGTCTTCCATTAGAAAGAGGCTGCACACATTTGATCTACATGGGAGGTGTGCCAGGAGGAAACCTTTGCTGTCCAGAACGAACATCAGGGCAAGAATAAAGTTTGCCAATGAACACCTCGGCAAAGACCAGCACTTCTGGAACCATGTGCTCTGGACAGATGAGTCAAGGTAGAGCTATTTGGCCACAGTGCCAGAAGACATGTTTGGCGAAAACCAAAGACAGCATTTGACCACAAGAACCTGATACCAACTGTAAAGCATGGTGGTGGAAATATTATGGTTTGGGGCAGCTTTGCTGCATCAGGGCCTGGGCCACTCACCATCATAGAATCCACTATGAATTCTTCATTGTACCAGAGGGTGCTTGAGGATAATGTGAGGCCATCTGTCGGATAGTTGAAGCTCAACCGAAGGTGGACCTTGCAACATGACAATGACCCTAAACATACCAGTAAATCCACCAAGGAATGGCTGAAAAGAAAGAAATGGAGGGTTCTGGAATGGCCAAGTCAAAGCCCGGATCTAAATCCCATCGAGATGTTGTGGGGGGATTTGAAACGAGCTGTGCATGCAAGAAACCCCTCAAACATCGCACAGCTGAAAGAATTCTGCATGGAGGAGTGGGTGAAAATTTCTCCCAGTCGATGTCAGAGACTGGTAGACAGTTATAAGAAACGCCTACTTGAGGTTGTTTCTGCCAAAGGGGGCAATACCACCTATTAGAGCCAAGGGTGTACTTACTTTTTCCACGAGCGAAATTTGCATTTATGTTTATTTAAATTATACAATGGACTACAAAATGCGAATGTTTCATGATATTTGTTATATTATATCACCTTTATCTATCAATATTGTTGAAATGAAGATCAAATAGCTGTATGTTGAAATATGTTGAAAAAGTCAAAACTTTACATGGGGTGTACTTACTTTTTC
Source organism: Myxine glutinosa (assembly GCF_964187855.1). Taxonomy (NCBI): domain Eukaryota; kingdom Metazoa; phylum Chordata; class Myxini; order Myxiniformes; family Myxinidae; genus Myxine; species Myxine glutinosa. The sequence goes on from NC_136265.1 coordinate 114,994,441, forward strand.
ACGTGACTGTATATTGTCACGGTTTCACAATAAAGGACACCCCGTCTAGTTAATTACACGACAACATGTAGCCTGCAGTAGTCAGTTATCTCTTATTAAATGTAAAGATTTGCTCCCTTTCCATTGTGTAGTAATTCAAGCAGATATGCATTGAGTTAGGCAGGATTCCAACCCTCCGTTTGGTTGAAAGAAGACCTTGGTTTGTGGGTGGGGGAAGAACGGGCCGTGAAACCTTCCCGAAGGAGGTAGGGCTGAACAACCGCACGTGCCCAACAAGCGACCAATCGTAGGTCGTGGAACCTTCCAGAAGGAGGTGGGGGGGGGGGGGGGGGGATGACCGCACGTGACCAACCTCGACTAATGGGAGGCCGTGGAACCTTCTTGAAGGACATTCCACCCGATAAAGGCCCGTGCTGATCGTGCTTCGAGCTCTCTCTCCTCGTTCGTCGTTCAAGCTTGTTATGTTCCAAGCTGGTTCGTCCGTGCTGCCCTTCTCCTTCGTCCTCCAAGCTGGTTCTTCATCTGTGCTGGGCCATCCTCCATGCGATCCTCCTTCGTGCTGTCTGCCAGATCGATCCGTACGCTGCACACAGGAGCAGCCCCCGCCCGAGCCAGCATCCGCACGTCCACCGGTACGAGTCTAACCGGTGTGTGTGTGTGTGTGTGTGTGTGTGTGTGTGTGTGTGTGTGTGTGTGTGTGTGTGTGTGTGTGTGTGTGTGTGTGTGTGTGATTCACCCCATGTGTGAGTGTGCCAGACGCCTCTGTTGGGATTAAGATAGGTAAGAATTGTTAAGTCTGCTTCTCGTCCTTTTTGTTCTGTGCCATTGTAAATAAAAGACGTGTACATTTTGTTTCCTTTCGACCTGCTCGTGTGCGTCCTTTAATCTATTGGCCCAGCACCAAATCCGGTTGCTCAATTAGGTCCATAGATC
>NC_136265.1:115000373-115212873 GCF_964187855.1 Myxine glutinosa
TAATCGGGTAAACTGTGCGAACACGGCGGCCATTCCGCTCGGTCAAGCAACATCTTTAGCCGTGTCCGTAACAATATATATATATATATATATGTGTGTTCAAAACACACCTGGTCACAAGTGTGCCGCACTGACCGGGTCCTCAGTCGAGGTCCTCAGCATCATCCCATTTCGGCCCTTCAACCTCGATACGGTCAGCTAAGGTGGGCCAGTAGGGGCACATACACATCCACATGCAGCAACTACACCTGGATGCATACATACCCCCACCCCCAGCCAGTGCGAACGCAGACTACAACAACAACAACACCTCCGCATCCAGAATCCACAGCACCAAACAAACACGGTGGAACACTCAAACACCCACCTTTATACCCTTCACCACTCACCAACAAAACACACCAGATCATTCATACACACCCATACACACACATCACCAACCAACCAACCACCTACCCTTACATCATACACCACTCAACACACAAAAACACACTCATGCAAAAATTAATTCATGCAAAAAACACACCCTCACCCACTCACTCATATCCACAAAATAATAAATAATAATAGTAACAAAAAAAAAAAAACACACACAACCAACCTACACCGTTCGACGTGCCTCCATAAACTTCCTCCATATCCAAAATCATAATATAATATCATATTGGTAGAGTACCCACCCTCTGGGCAAGTCGAGTTTGCGAATTGAATCACCGTAGACCCTCTGGAGGTCATTCACCACCGTTCATTTGAAGAAATCACGACATTGGGGATGACGAGAGACCGGCCGGTTTATGCCTTGGTGTCCGTTGCCTATATTGGCTGTTTCCATATCGATAGGGTGATGGAAGATGAAATGAGCATGATTTAGGACGTGATGACATCGACTAATCAATCTGCTAATTTCCCTGAATATGGGACAATAAAGATTTATTATTATTATTACTATAGAGATTATCCATCTGGTACCATTACTTACACTTAGCTTAGCCTATAAACGTATCATGTCTGTGGAAAATACCAAATACTACCATTAACTGGGTTCATTGGGATCAATCCTCTTGGATATCCCATTAACATTTTGGGTGATTTATCATCCAGCAGTTTCACTGATCAGCTCATTTAAGATTGATCATCTTGCATCCAATACTGTGTCCTTCAGGAGCAATCATGAAAAACACCACATTGATTGTTTTTTTTCGATCAAATAAACCAACGCAACCCACCGATTGGTTGTGTAAGGATAAATTATTCGATACATCTCATTGATTGATTGATACATTGGAATCAATAACCAACACATTATCGATTGGTTGTGTAAGGATAAATGATTCGATACATCTCATTGATTGATTGATATGTTGGAATCAATAACCAACACATTATCGATTGGTTGTGTAAGAATAAATGATTCGATACATCTCATTGATTGATTGATACATTGGAAACAATAACCAACACATTATCGAATGGTTGTGTAAGAATAAATGATTCGATACATCTCATTGATTGATTGATATGTTGGAATCAATAACCAACACATTATCGATTGGTTGTGTAAGAATAAATGATTCGATACATCTCATTGATTGATTGATACATTGAAATCAATAACCAACACATTATCGAATGGTTGTGTAAGAATAAATGATTCGATACATCTCATTGATTGATTGATACATTGGAAACAATAACCCAACACATCCCATTGATTTGTTGTGTAAGAATAAATGATTTGATATATTGGGATCAATAACCAAATACATCCCAATGATTGGTTGTGTGAGGATAAATGATTCGATACATCTTATAAATTAATTGATTGATTGATATATTGGGATCAATAACCCAACGCATCCTATTCATTGATTGCATGAGAATCGATGATTTTTTTTTTTTTTTTACATCTCGTTGATTGATTTTTGTATTGGAATCAATACCCCCAACACATCCCATTGATTCGCTGTTTGGATTGATGTTGAAGAGACCATGGTGTCTTGTCTCCCTCTTGTGACAACACCATGAATTACACACAGAGTGAACCCTCAACAGATCATTTAAACAATAGGATTGTTACCTTTGTTGGTGAAATAGAAACGATCAAATAAAACAAAGGGATTGTCAACTTTGTTGGTGAAATGGAAACAACCATATAAAGAATAAGATTGTAACCTTTGTTGGTGAAATGGAAACAACCATATAAAACAATAGGATTGTTACCTTTGTTGGTGAAATGGAAACAACCATATAAAACAATAGGATTGGTACCTTTGATGGTGAAATAGAAACAACCATATAAAACAAAGAGATTGTTACCTATGTTGGTGAAATGGAAACAATCATATAAAACAATGGGGATGTTACCTTTATTGGTGAAATGGAAACAATCATATAAAGAATAGGATTGTAACCTTTGTTGATGAAATGGAAACAACCATACAAAACAAAGAGATTGTTACCTTTGTTGGTGAAATGGAAATAACCATATAAAACAATAGGATTGGTACCTTTGTTGGTGAAATGGAAACAATCATAGAAAACAATAGAATTGGTACCTTTGTTGGTGAAATGGAAACAATCATATAAAACAAAGGGATTGTCACCTTTGTTGGTGAAATGGAAACAATCATATAAAACAAAGATTGTTACCTTTGTTGGTGAAATGGAAATAACCATATAAAACAATAGGATTGGTACCTTTGTTGGTGAAATGGAAACAACCATATAAAACAAAGGGATCGTCATTGTCACCTTTGTTGGTGAAATGGAAACAATCATATAAAACAAAGGGATTGTCACCTTTGTTGGTGAAATGGAAACAATAATATAAAACAATAGGATTGTTACCTTTGTTGGTGAAATGGAAACAATCATAGAAAACAATAGGATCGTTACCTTTGTTGGTGAAATGGAAACAATCATAAAAAACAAAGGGATTGTCACCTTTGTTGGTGAAATGGAAACAATCATATAAAACAAAGATTGTTACCTTTGTTGGTGAAATGGAAATAACCATATAAAACAATAGGATTGGTACCTTTGTTGGTGAAATGGAAACAGTCATATAAAACAAAGGGATTGTCGCCTTTGTTGGTGAAATGGAAACAATCATATAAAACAAAGGGATTGTCACCTTTGTTGGTGAAATGGAAACAACCATATAAAACAATAGGATTGGTACCTTTGTTGGTGAAATGTAAACAATCATATAAAACAATAGGATTGTTAACTTTGTTGGTGAAATGGAAACAATCATATAAAACAATAGGATTGGTACCTTTGTTGGTGAAATGGAAACAATCATACAAAACAATGTGATTGTTACCTTTGTTGGTGAAATGGAAACAATCATAGAAAACAATAGGATTGGTACCTTTGTTGGTGAAATGAAAACAACCACATAAAACAAAGGGATTGTCACCTTTGTTGTTGAAATGGAAACAATCATACAAAACAATGTGATTGTTACCTTTGTTGGTGAAATGGAAACAATCATAGAAAACAATAGGATTGTTAACTTTGTTGGTGAAATGGAAACAATCATAGAAAACAATAGGATTGGTACCTTTGTTGGTGAAATGTAAACAATCATATAAAACAATAGGATTGGTACCTTTGTTGGTGAAATGGAAACAACCATATAAAACAATAGGATTGTTACCTTTGTTGGTGAAATGGAAACAACCATATAAAACAATGTGATTGTTACCTTTGTTGGTGAAATGGAAACAATCATATAAAACCATAGGCTTGTCACCTTTGTTGGTGAAATGGAAACAATCATATAAAACAAAGGGATTGTCACCTTTGTTAGTGAAATGGAAACAATTGACAAAAAACAAAGGGATTGTCACCTTTGTTGGTGAAATGGAAACAACCATATAAAACAATAGGATTGGTACCTTTGTTGTTGAAATGTAAACAATCATATAAAACAATAGGATTGTTACCTTTGTTGGTGAAATGGAAACAATCATATAAAACAATAGGATTGGTACCTTTGTTGTTGAAATGTAAACAATCATATAAAACAAGGGGATTGTGACCTTTGTTGGTGAAATGGAAACAATCATATAAAACAATAGGATTGGTACCTTTGTTGGTGAAATGGAAACAATCATATAAAACCATAGGCTTGTCACCTTTGTTGGTGAAATGGAAACAATCATATAAAACAAAGGGATTGTCACCTTTGTTGGTGAAATGGAACCAATCATATAAAACAATAGGATTGGTACCTTTGTTGGTGAAATGGAAACAACCATATAAAACAATAGGATTGTTAACTTTGTTGGTGAAATGAAAACAACCATATAAAACAATAGGATTGTTAACTTTGTTGGTGAAATGAAAACAACCACATAAAACAAAGGGATTGTCACCTTTGTTGGTGAAATGAAAACAACCATATAAAACAATAGGATTGGTACCTTTGTTGGTGAAATGAAAACAACCATATAAAACAATAGGATTGTTAACTTTGTTGGTGAAATGAAAACAACCATATAAAACAATGGGATTGTTAACTTTGTTGGTGAAATGAAAACAACCATATAAAACAAAGGGATTGTCACCTTTGTTGTTTAAATGGAAACAATCATACAAAACAATGTGATTGTTACCTTTGTTGGTGAAATGGAAACAATCATAGAAAACAATAGGATTGTTAACTTTGTTGGTGAAATGAAAACAACCACATAAAACAAAGGGATTGTCACCTTTGTTGGTGAAATGGAAACAACCATATAAAACAATAGGATTGGTACCTTTGTTGGTGAAATGTAAACAATCATATAAAACAATAGGATTGTTAACTTTGTTGGTGAAATGAAAATAACCACATAAAACAAAGGGATTGTCACCTTTGTTGTTGAAATGGAAACAATCATAGAAAACAATAGGATTGTTACCTTTGTTGGTGAAATGGAAACAATCATATAAAACAATAGGATTGGTTCCTTTGTTGGTGAAATGGAAACAATCATATAAAACAAGGTGATTGCAACCTTTGTTGGTGAAATGGAAACAACCATATAAAACAATAGGATTGTTAACTTTGTTGGTGAAATGAAAACAACCATATAAAACAATAGGATTGTTAACTTTGTTGGTGAAATGAAAACAACCACATAAAACAAAGGGATTGTCACCTTTGTTGTTGAAATGGAAACAATCATACAAAACAATGTGATTGTTACCTTTGTTGGTGAAATGGAAACAATCATAGAAAACAATAGGATTGTTAACTTTGTTGGTGATATGAAAACAACCACATAAAACAAAGGGATTGTCACCTTTGTTGGTGAAATGGAAACAACCATATAAAACAATAGGATTGGTACCTTTGTTGGTGAAATGTAAACAATCATATAAAACAATAGGATTGTTAACTTTGTTGGTGAAATGAAAACAACCACATAAAACAAAGGGATTGTCACCTTTGTTGTTGAAATGGAAACAATCATAGAAAACAATAGGATTCTTACCTTTGTTGGTGAAATGGAAACAATCATATAAAACAATAGGATTGGTTCCTTTGTTGGTGAAATGGAAACAATCATATAAAACAAGGTGATTGCAACCTTTGTTGGTGAAATGGAAACAACCATATAAAACAATAGGATTGTTACCTTTGTTGGTGAAATGGAAACAATCATAGAAAACAATAGAATTGGTACCTTTGTTGGTGAAATGGAAACAATCACATAAAACAATAGAATTGGTACCTTTGTTGGTGAAATGGAAACAATCACATAAAACAATAGAATTGGTACCTTTGTTGGTGAAATGGAAACAATCACATAAAACAATAGAATTGGTACCTTTGTTGGTGAAATGGAAACAATCACATAAAACAATAGAATTGGTACCTTTGTTGGTGAAATGGAAACAACCACATAAAACAATAGAATTGGTACCTTTGTTGGTGAAATGGAAACAATCACATAAAACAATAGAATTGGTACCTTTGTTGGTGAAATGGAAACAATCACATAAAACAATAGAATTGGTACCTTTGTTGGTGAAATGGAAACAATCATATAAAACAATAGGATTGGTTCCTTTGTTGGTGAAATGGAAACAATCATATAAAACAAGGTGATTGCAACCTTTGTTGGTGAAATGGAAACAACCATATAAAACAATAGGATTGTTACCTTTGTTGGTGAAATGGAAACAACCACATAAAACAAAGGGATTGTCACCTTTGTTGTTGAAATGGAAACAATCATAGAAAACAATAGGATTGTTACCTTTGTTGGTGAAATGGAAACAATCATATAAAACAATAGGATTGGTTCCTTTGCTGGTGAAATGGAAACAATCATATAAAACAAGGTGATTGCAACCTTTGTTGGTGAAATGGAAACAACCATATAAAACAATAGGATTGTTACCTTTGTTGGTGAAATGGAAACAACCATATAAAACAATAGGATTGGTACCTTTGTTGGTGAAATGGAAACAATCATATAAAACAATAGGATTGTTACCTTTGTTGGTGAAATGGAAACAATCATATAAAACAATAGGATTGGTACCTTTGTTGGTGAAATGGAAACAATCATATAAAACCATAAGCTTGTCACCTTTGTTGGTGAAATGGAAACAATCATATAAAACAAAGGGATTGTCACCTTTGTTGGTGAAATGGAAACAATCACATAAAACAAAGGGATTGTCACCTTTGTTGGTGAAATGGAAACAACCATATAAAACAAAGGGATTGTCACCTTTGTTGGTGAAATGGAAACAACCATATAAAACAATAGGATTGGTACCTTTGTTGTTGAAATGGAAACAATCATATAAAACAATAGGATTGTTAACTTTGTTGGTGAAATGAAAACAACCACATAAAACAAAGGGATTGTCACCTTTGTTGTTGAAATGGAAACAATCATACAAAACAATGTGATTGTTACCTTTGTTGGTGAAATGGAAAATCATATCAAACAATAGGATTGTTACCTTTGTTGGTGAAATGGAAACAATCATATCAAACAATAGGATTGTTACCTTTGTTGGTGAAATGGAAACAATCATATAAAACAATAGGATCGTTACCTTTGTTGGTGAAATGCAAACAAAACAACCTTATTGTTCATCACAAAGGCTGTGTCTAACCTGGAGTTTCAGAAACAGCATTACCTTTTTATGGTGTATCGACGAGCAGGTTCCAAGTGATCCCCTATTGCTTTTTTCAGGTGTATCACTGAGCAGGTTTCAACTGATCCCCATTAACTTTTCAGGTATATCACCAAGCAGGTACCAGGTGAGTCCTGGTGGTCCTCGCACGCTGAGCCTTGATGATCCATTCGATGGAATTTTGGATCAAAGTAAAACTCACACACCACCCTGCCAGTGAAACACCGGGATGTGAGGTTATGGCTGGGTCAGGATTCGAACCCAGGCTAAACCGTTCAGAGGTGAGTGTGTGTACGCCTAGGCCATCCTGGAGCCTTACCTATGACTTGAAGTGTTTTTATAAACAAATTGAATGCGCATAATAATTATTTTAGGACAATATGTGGATAATGACGATGCATGCGATCGACGATTTGAGTTTGTAAGAAACAAATGTTAGTGAATGTTATGTTTGAATACATTGAGAGTCTTGGCTTGTCATCAATATCTTGGTGCTGTATAAATGAGAGTTTTGTATGTAAAGAGTGAACCCTGTTCTCATCCATGAAGATGAGCACACATCATCCATGAAAATGAAAAATGGTCCATAAGAACGCTCTTCTGGAATAGTTATGCAAATCATATTTTCTTTTTATCAGCATTGAAACTATCACCCGAGGCAATTGATTTATACTCAAATGGAACATGAGACACTCCAGGTGAAAGTGACATAAATCCTTTGTTTTCAAAATGTTCTTTTCAAAAAACAATGATTGATTAACACGTGATTAAAAATATTTAAAAAACCCTTTCGAGGCCATTTTCCCCGCGAAGCGGGGGTTGGCCTTTTTCGGGCACCGTGGTTGATTGTTGTTTTGTTGGTCCCCTTTTTGAAGCAATGTTTTACGGCCGGATGCCCTTCCTGCCGCCAACCCTTTTTGTCGCCTTTTACGACAAGCAGGGAATTACCAGTGAACTGGTACTCAATTAGCCGACCTCGGAAGGATGACAGGCTGAGTCAACCCCCCTGGCGTTAATTCAGCGATCGACCGGGATTCGAACCCAGGATCCTATGCCGGCACCCTAACCGCTAAGCCAACACCAGGGATTAACGTGATTGCATGGCTGTATTAGAGGTCATCCTTTAAGTCTTCTCTGAATGATTAAGATGTCGTCCAATTGGAGTTCGAGTGAGTTGTCCAAAGTAAGAATACAATCATTTAAACAAGGTAACATTGGGGTACCTACAACGCAACATATGTAATATTACACATTTGGTGGACATGACGATTTCAACTTGTCCACTGTCTTGATTCGATGTAAACTTGATGTAAACTGTAAACTGTAAACTGTAAAAATTCGATGTAAACGATGTAAACTTGATAGTTTACTCAAGTATTTTGATTTATAACCTTAAAAGGCAATAACCTTTCAAATATCACAAAAACATCGACGTGATAGAGGAAAACCAAAACCTGATTTAGAATCAGCATCCCAAGAGCTATGATCTGATGGCCAGTTTGGTCTCGAGAATTAGCACACCTACACCTATAATTATATCTGATGATAAATAGCCCCGTGTGGGACTGACGGTTATTTCCCCACGGTTTCTGAGAACATTTTAAAAGAAATTACCTGAATTTGATGAGAAAACCCCCTTATCAGACTCTTATAGGGGGCGAATCCTTATGGGGAGCACAACCCCATAACACCTTAATGCTCTGATAGATCGTACCAAATTTGGTCCATATCGGTCATGTCATTTGTGAGAAAAGGTTGATTTCTAGAAAATGAGGGATTAGGGGAGGGGGCCTGTGGCCCCCTTTCTGGGGGAGATCTGGTCATGGGCAGCACAACTTAAGGTTACGTCATGGTCACTATGCCCCTTGGCCAGTTTGGTCTCGATCTGGTTGTCGGTTTCTCAGAAGATTTTTTAATGAAATTCCAATATTTGGAGCAAACCCCCCCTTTTACTCCATTTAAATAGGCGGATCCAGATGGGGAGCACAACCCCATGAGACCTTACTGTTCTGATGCATTGTACCAAATTTGGTCGATATTGCTCAGGTAGTTGGGGATAAGAAAATGTTATAGTGAAAATGAGGGATTCAGGTAGGGGCCCATGGCTCCCTTTGCAGGGGAGATATGACCATGGGGAGCACAACTTAAGGTTAGGGCATGGCACCTACGTCTCGTGGCGAGTTTGATCTGGTTCTGTCCTGTGGTTTCTGAAGAGAAGATTTTTGAATGAAATACCAATACAGTATATATAGATATATACAGGGTGAATCAAAAGTAGCGCCTGCGCCCGATTTCTGTTTTTTCGGCTGTCAGATTCTTTCTGGGATGTCATGTTGTTAATAATTGTCTGGCAGATTATTAATTTTCTTATGGACGTCATGTTCGTGAGTGGCTTGATGAAAACTTTCCTGGAAAGTGGATCGGCCGCCGCGGTCCGATCGAGTGGCCGGCACGCTCCCCAGACCTTACACCTCCATATTTCTTTCTTTGGGGGCTCATGAAAGACCTTGTTTATCGTGAAAAGTCTCGTACCATTCAGGAATTGAAGGCTCAAATCACTGCAAAGTTTGAGGAAATTGATATCGAACTCTGCAAGCGTGTGTGCCACTCTGTGCCTGCTCGGCTGCAATTGTGCATCGATCACGAGGGAGGGCACTTTAAAAATTGCAAGTAAAACAGCTTGGTACACTTCCGTAATAATTTTCCCCCGAATAAATGGTTAGATAAACATGTCATTCATGACTCTAAAGGTAGTTAAAGTGTATTCAGGATTGTTTCCTGTCATTGCGCAACGGATATTAAGCCTTAATTTGAAGAAAGCCGGAAGTAGAAAAATAAAACGGAAATATGTCACATTCTTCGTGTGGCCTTCGTTTAACGCTTGAGAGATCGGCCAGCAAAGCAAGATCACATGAGCAAGATGGCGGATCATCGAAGGGACATTTGAAATGACATGAAATTTTGTTCCCAAGGGAATGGGGAATGACAGTGAAATTTTGAATGGATTTACATATATAGACTTGGCATTTAATATGGAATTTTTTTTTTTTTTTCTTGACTTGGGTTTACTTTCTGAACTCGGTACATCAATCTGGTGAGTTTCTTTTACGCTTCGATGATTTCTTTGTTAAAAGAACCATGTCACTGATTGTCTGTCACAGCAAGAAGTCAATAACAGGATTATATCACAGGTGGCATGACAAAATGTACGGACAGGTACATTTGACGATTGGCTTCACAATCGGGTATATAAGGGTTGTTGCGTTCTGTATTAGTGGAAAACAACTGCTGCACGTCTACAAAAGTTATTGCCACTTCCCCTGGAGATGGTCCATCAACTCGACAATGCTGTTTGTCATTTTGTGGTGGCTTTACGAAATTCCGGCATGAAACAGCGTGCTATTGCTCGGCAGTATGGCATCACTCAAGGTCAGGTGTCAAAGATCCTGAAACGAAATGCTCAGAGGGGTGTCCCTACTCCAATACCGAAGTCAGGACGTCCCCGCAGAACCACAAGGAGGGATGATCGCCAGCTGCACCGGTTAGTCCGCAATGGCCGTACCAAGTCAGCTAATCGGCTTAGGGCTGAGTGGCAGCAACTGACAAATGTGCCTGTATCCAGAAGGCTAGTCAACCAACGACTGGTTCAAGCAGGCTATCGTGCCCGGCGTCCCCTGAGAAAGCCACGTCTGACCAGACAACACCGCCAGCGCCGATTGCAGTGGGCCAGAGAGCACCGTCAATGGCAGCCAGGACACTGGAATCACGTGATCTTCAGTGACAAGTCTAGATTTCTGGTCTATCGTCAATATGGCCGCGTCCGAGTGTGCAGACAAGTGCCTGAAGCCTACAACGAAGATTGTATAGTGCCAAGAGTCCAAGCTGGAGGTGGTGGGGTGACCGTTTGGGCTGCTTTTCATGCAGGGGGCAAAACTGACCTGGTTGTTCTGAATGGAAACCTGAACCAGTTCAAGCACAGGGCCATTCTGGAAGAAACATTGCTTCCATTTGTTCGTACAGCCTTTCGAGGAAACTTTGTCTTCCAAGATGACAATGCACGGCCTCATCATGCTCGCATGATCCAACACTTTCTTGCTGACCGTGGTGTCGAGCATATGGAGTGGCCTGCCATGTCCCCGGATATGAATCCGATCGAGAACTTGTGGGCAGAATTAACGCGTCAAATCGACAACTTGGACCAGCAGCCTGCCTCTGTGCGTGAATTGCAGCAGGCTATTGTAACTGCATGGCAAGCGATTCCTGTCCAAACCTTGGCAAATCTTGTGAACAGCATGCCTCGACGTGTACGTGCTCTCCTGAATGCTCGTGGGGGTTACACGACGTACTGAACTGTAATTTTACTGTCCGTAATCCCAGTCGTAATTTAACTTTTGTTTTTGTTAAAAAAAAATTTTGGCTAATGTGCAAAATAAAGACATACTTCTGGAAAACGCACAGAAGTTTAACACAGTACTGTCCGTGAATTGACTTCGATATCAGTTTACATCACTTTCAAGGATCAACTTATTTGTTTCGAAATGTCAAATGTGGGTTTTGTTTCTTTTAAAGGTCACATTAACAAAATCTAGAATAATTTCAACATAATTCCAATGAACTTTTGGTTCTAAGTCATCTTGAAAAGTAAGTTCACCCCCACAAAAAAATATTCCATATTAAATGCCAAGTCTGTACATGCAATTGCCATAGAGGTTCACTTACGAAGCTCTCTATGTCTATGAAGTCGATGTAGATGGCAGAAAACTGAAATCGGAGTACCTGGCTTAAATGAAGTCGGTGTACCTGGCGGAAAACTGAAGCCGGTGTAGCTGGTGGAAAAAAGAAGTCTGTGTAGCTGGCGTAAATGATGAGCGGTTTCGAATTCAAAATCCGTTCTGTACAGTACTGTATTCTAATTTATTGATTTTAATCACCCAGTGAAAATAATTTATCGGTCACGCCAGACCAAAGCAAGATCACGTGAGCAAGATGGCGGATCATGGAAGGGACAAAATGGCTGATCATGGAAGGGACAAGATGGCGGATCATGGAAGGGACATTTGAAATGACAACATTAAATTTTGTTCCCAAGGGAATGGGGAATGAGTGAAATTTTGAATGGATTTACATATACATTCAATTGCCATAGAGGTTCGCTTACGAAGCTCTCTATTATACTGCAATATGAATACGCATTGCGTAGAGTGCGAGCTTCGTCGACAATAGTCAGTCGATCGACTACGCAGCCCTCGCAAACTTCTGTAGGCCTAGGTCTAGCGAGGCTAGGTTGTTTGATCTTGTGCTTAGAATTCAAATTCAAATTAATTTTATTGAATGGATAGATTGGGATAGAACGCAGGACTTACCTACTGGAGGCTATATAGTCTGGACTTCAAGTCGACTGGACCAGGTACGTCGGTCCGACTGGCAGGTACGTACTGAAATCGGTGTACCTGGCTTAAACAAAGTCGGTGTCCCTGGCGGGAAACTGAAGCCGGTGTAGCTGGTGGAAAAAAGAAGTCGGTGTAGCTGGCATAAATGATGAGCGGTTTCGAATTCAAAATCCGTTCTGTACAGTACTGTATTGTAATTTATTGATTTAAATCACCAGGTGAAAATAATTTTAATCAACAGGTGAAAATAATTTATCGGTCGCGCCAGACCAAAGCAAGATCACGTGAGCAAGATGCTTTTATGAAAAAGCGAACAATGAACAATAAATGAATAACAGAATTCATTTATATATATGTATTGATTTTAATCACTATATATATATAAATCAATCAATCATTTAATTGAAATGACAACATAAAATTTTGTTCCCAAGGGAATGGGGAAAAATTTGAATTTTTTTTTTTGTGAAATTTTGAATGGATTTACATATACATGCAATTGCCATAGGGGTTCGCTTACGAAGCTCTCTAAAAGAATAGCGAGGTACCAGTGCTATACATCGCACACGGGACATGTGATCACAAACCCTCTCGTCGCGGGTCAAGGTAAAAGCAAACCACGTGATCAATAACCATCTCAAGTCACGGTTTCTCGGCAGCAGATTCGCTACGGCGGAGTATCACTGATGCCGTCGAAAAGAACATATATCTATCTATCTATAATTCCATTAATCTCTGTGTGTATGTGTGTGTGTATGTATGCGACAACGATTTCTCGACAACTACCGGTCCGATATACTTGAAACTTGCCAGGTATATTGCTGGGGACCCGAGGATGTGCCTTTTCAAGGTTTGAAATTAATCGGACAAGTACTTACCGAGCTATGGCGATTTAGCCGTTCGCCGTTCGCTTTGGCGTTGCGAATGGACCAAACCATTCATGTAAATAGAGGGGGGGGTTCTGTGGTCGTTGCGAATGGACCAAACCATTCATGTAAATAGAGGGGGGGGGGTTCTGTGGTCGTTACTGCCACGTGGTTTCAAAGTTTTTTTTTGTTGTTGTTTGCACGCATGTTTTTTTGCACCCACGTACGGGCACGCCCTAGGATGTTTACACACACACACCCCTACACAAAATTTTTTTTTTTTTTTTTTTTGGCAAGGAACGGGCACCCACGTACGGGCACGTCCTAGCTTATATATAGTACGGGCATGCCCTAGTACATATAAAACACAGTTGTGTGTGTGTGTGTGTGTGTGTGTGTGTGTGTGTGTGTGTGTGTGTGTGTGTGTGTGTGTGTGTGTGCGTGCATGCGTGCGTGTGTGTGCATGCGTGCGTGTGTTTGTGTGTGTGTAATGTTACCGATAGACTCCGAAACGGAGAGGCTCACGTGCTTGATATTTGGCAGAGACATGGCCATTGAGCCTGGGACGAACATGGCCGAGACAATATTTGACGAGATCCATATTTTTTATTCATATTTACCCTCAGCGCATTTCAGCGAAGTACCCGCTAATCTCAGCCAGTGCGAGCAGCTCGCTGATTCACTCAGAGCGATCACGTGATGTTCCATCCCGTCACACGTCACACGTTTGCACGTAATTCAGGGCGAAAAGCCATTGCGTTTTTTCACCTTTATGCGACCGTGTTTTGTGTCGATTTTGTGCGATATGAATTAAATTTTAATTCATATTTCGTGTTTACGAATTCAAATACGAAGGATTTCCCCTTTCGATTTCGAATACGAATCGAATACGAGCTTGAGTCGAGAGGGCGAATGTATGGGTTGGGAATGTGCGGGTCTCCCTTCCCCGCCCGGCAACGCCGGTACTGGAGGACGTGGGTCACAGGATCGGTGAGTCTCCAAAACCCGCTTCATGCTCTTTCGAAGATGCAGGATGATGTCGCGTTGTTGTGCTGCTCTCCGACCATGAGAACTGCAACGTCATTGTTGACTGGCCCTCCCCCTTCCCCCTCCCCCGTCCGTCCTCCCCCTCCCTTCCCCCTCCCCCCATCCGTCCTCCCCCTCCCTTCCCCCTCCGTCCTCCCCCTCCCTTCCCCCTCCGTCCTCCCTCCCCCCTACCCCTTCTCCCCTCCCCCTCCCCCTTCTCCCTCCCCCTCCCCCTTCTCCCCTCCCCCTCCCCCTTCTCCCCTCCCCCTCCCCCCTCCCTTCTCCCCTCCCCCCTCCCTTCTCCCCTCCCCCCCTCCCTTCTCCCCTCCCCCCTCCCTTCTCCCCCTCCCCCCTCCCCCTCCCTTCTCCCCTCCCCCCTCCCCCCTCCCTTCTCCCCTCCCCCCTCCCCCCTCCCCTCCCCCTCCCTACTCCCCTCCCCCTTCTCCCCTCTCCCCCTCCCCCTCCCCCCTCCCTACTCCCCTCCCCCCTCCCCCCTCCCCCTTCCCCCCTCCCCCCTCCCCCTTCCCCCCTCGCTCCCCCTCCCCCCTCACCCCCCTCCCCCCCTCACCCCCTCTCACCCCTCCCCCCCTCCCCCTTCCCCCCTCCCCCTTCCCCCCTCCCCCTTCCCCCTTCCCCCCTCCCCCTTCCCCCCTCGCTCCCCCTCCCCCCTCACCCCCCTCGCTCCCCCTCACCCCCCCCCCTCCCCCTCCCCACCTCCCCCCTCCCTCTCCCCCCCTCCCCCTCCCCCTTACCCCCTCTCCCCCTCCCCCTTACCCCCTCACCCCCCCTCCCCCCCCCTCTTCTCCCCTCCCCTCCCCGCCCGGCAATGCCGGGTACTTCTGCTAGTCTGCTATAAATGGAGGTGTGTGTGTGTGTGTGTGTGTGTGTGTGTGTGTGTGTGTGTGTGTGTGTGTGTGTGTGTGTGTGTGTGTGTGTGTGTGTGTGTGTGTGTGTGTGTGTGTGTGTGTGTGTGTGTATGTGTCATACTTGTTGACGTCAATTAATTAAGTACTATTCAAATGTACCTTTTAACCCTTTAGACTTCTGAGACTCCGTAGACCTGGTAAGACCCTTTAACACAGATGATCCAGATGACCTTTAAGACCCAGATGACCCAAAAGTCCCCAAGGATCCAAATCACCCAAAAATCCCCGAGGACCCAAAAGACACAAAAGTCCCAGAGGACCCAAAAGTCCCCAAGGACCCAAAAAGTCCTTGATAACCCAAAAAGTCCTTGATAACCCAAAAGTCCCTAATGACCCAAATCACCCAAAAGTCCCCAAGGACCCAAATGTCCTTGATGACCCAAAAGACCCAGATCCCCCAAAATACCCTGAGGACCCAAAAGACCCTCGAGGTTCCAAAACACCCAGATGACCCAAAAGTCCATGATGACCCAAAAGACCCAGATCACCCAAAAGTCCACGAGGACCAAAAAGTACCCAAGGAACCAAAAATTCCTTGATGACCCAAAAGTCCCCAAGAACCCAAATCACCCAAAAGTCCCCAAGGACCCAAAAGTTATTGATGACCCAAAATACCCACATGACCCGAAAGTCCCCAAGGACCCAAAATACTTGACCCAAAACACCCAGATGACCCAAAAGTCCTTGATGACCCAAAATATCCAGATCACCCAAAAGACCACGAAGATCCAAAAGCCCCCAAAATACCCAGATAACCAAAAAGTCCCGATGAACCAAAAGTACCAAAAAAACCAGGATGATCCAAAAGTCCCCGACGACCAAAAAGACAAAGCTGACCCTGATGACTCAAAAGTCCCCGAACACCCAAAAGTCACCAAAGACCCAAAAGTTCCCGAAGCTCCTAAAGTCCCCCAATTAAAATTTTGTCCAATGGACCAACAGGCCCCCTAGTTTAATAAGTTTTGAACTGACATTTAGTGATCCTTTCATCTTTGTTTTGGCATATTGCATCGCCTGGAGTGGTCAATGGTCAATTCATTAATGTTTCAATATAAAGATCCTAGTTTCCTTATGTCTATGCCCTCTTACCTATGGCCACTGGGATTGGGGATTTGGGAGAGGAACGTGGAAGCTGGGGGTGGGGTAGAGGGGGGAGAAGGGGGAGGGGTTGTGGGGAAGAGGGAAAATTGTTATTTAAAAAAAATTTTAAATTATGCCAGACACCCTCAGTACACCACTGATGAGTACATCTATAAAGTTTGCACTGCAACATTTGTAAATCAGTAATAGAGCATCATCTACTCAAATAGAACATCATCTACAAGTTTCTCCAGTTCATTTCTACAGTTAAACATTTACAGATACTCTCTGAGAGCGTGTTCTCTCGTATTCAACCGACGCCATCGTAGTTTGGCAAGGCCACGCCCTTCCCCACGCCGACTCGATCAACCCTGAATGCGCAGCTAAGTGCACCCTGAATGCGCAGCGCATGCGCAGCTAAGAAAGCGTGCACAGTGTGTTTGACTAACGTCTTTCTGATGATTTATAGTGATGTGTTTTTGTCTGGCGAGAATCTACTCAAGTATTTACCGAGGTCTTCTGATTTCTCAGAACCAGGATTTGGATACTTCAGATAAATACTTATATTGTGGAGCTATGCTCTCACGAGAAAGCCGGACAAAATGGACGACACCAGGAACGAAGTTTCACTGAGCGATTTATTTCTAGCTCAACTCAAAAGCACTGAAAAGCCCGATAGAACGGGCGGCAATTGATAACCAAAGTTCACCACACAAAAGCCACGCCTCTCAGGCGGGGCGTAGTATGCAAATCGGTAAGCCACGCCTCTCAACGGGGCGTGGTATGCAAACCAAGTGTCCGCCCGGGCAAGGCAAGTCCGGAGGAGCCCGGGCAAGTGACCGCCCGCCGGTTACGTCATCGGCCGGTGCAAGGGGATTGTGTAATGCTTCCGGTAACTGCTACATGTGCCCCCCCAGAATTAACTTGCACCGGGAGAGTCAGTTTGAGGGGGGTCTTGATGACCCGGCCGAAACGACCCCTGGCGATTCGTGTGGGGGTGGTAGGTGGCGTGGCGGTGGATGGTCGGGCGGGGGGCTTGGTTGACGGGGGACGGCCCCGTCGTGGAGGAAGGGCCAACCGTGGAGGTTGGTTGAAGTCCAAATGGGCCGGATTGAGGCGGTCCACGGAGATGTGGTCCGGTTTGCCGCCGATGTCCACGATGAACGACTTGTCGTCCCTCTTCAGCACCCGGAAAGGTCCATCGTATGGCGGCCGGAGCGGTCCCCGGTGTGCGTCGTTCTAGATGAAAACGTACTCCACAGTGCAAAGTGCTGGGGGGACGTGGGGTTGGGGGCAGCCGTGATGGGACGTGGGCACGGGGGAAAACCTCCTGGCGGCCTCCTGGAGGACCGAGCATTGGCGTGCCGCGGACCAGGGGCCGGTGGCGTCGGGGATGAACTCGCCCGGCACGCGCAGTGGCTGGCCGTAGAACAGCTCGGCGGTGAAAGCCTGGAGGTCCTCTTTAGGGGCCGTTCGGAGGCCCAATAGGACCCACCGGAGCCTGTCAGCCCAACCGTCGTCCTGGAGGCTGGCCCTGAGAGCGGCCTTCATCGAGTGGTGGAACCGCTCGCACAAGCCGTTGGCTTGGGGTGGTAGGCCGTGGTGCAGTGTATCTTGACCCCCAAGGCCTGGGCGACCGCGCCCCAAAGCTCAGAAGTGAATTGCGGGCCTCTGTCGGAGGAGATGTCCGAGGGGGCGCCAAAACGGGCAATCCAGTTGACAATGAAGGGCTGCGCCACATCGGCGGATGTTGTTGATGCCAGCGGGATGGCCTCTGGCCACCTGGTGGTCCTGTCCACCATCGTGAGGAGGTGGGTGAAGCCCCGCGAGGAGGGAAGGGGTCCCACCAGATCCACATTGACGTGGTCGAAGCGCCGCGTGGGCACGTCGAATGGTGCCAACGGGGCCTGGGTGTGCCGGTGGACCTTCGTGCGCTGGCAGGCAACACAGGCGTTGGCCCAGTCGCGGACGTCCTTACGGAGCCCGTGCCAGACGAATTTCGCTGCCACAATCTTCTGCGACGCTTTCCGGCCCGGGTGGGAAAGGCCGTGGAGGGCGTCAAAAATGTGCCGCTGCCATCCAGTGGGCACGATGGGGCGAGGTTGGCCCAGGGAAACGTCGCACAGGAGAACTGTGCCTGTGTCCTCGAAGGGGATGTCGGCCAACCGCAGGCCTGTGTCCGCTGTCCGGAGGGCTTGCACCGTGGGGTCGGCGGTCTGGTCGGCCACCATGCGGGCGAAGTCCACACCGAGGTGGACGGCGTTCACGCCGGACCGGGAGAGGCAATCGGCCACAGCGTTGTCCTTGCCCGCGACGTGCCGGATGTCCGTCGTAAATTCGGACACGGCAGAGAGGTGGCGCTGCTGGCGGGCCGACCACGGCTCTGCAACCTTGGCCATGGCGAAGACCAGGGGTTTGTGGTCCACAAACGCCGTGAACGGGCGGCCCTCTAACAGATGGCGGAAGTGGCAAACGGCCAGGTAAAGGCCGAGGAGCTTGCGGTCGAAAGCGCTATACTTGCGCTCGTTAGGGCGAAGCTGTCGGCTGAAGAAGGCCAGGGGTTGCCAAGCCCCGTTCACCCACTGTTCATGCACGGCGCCCTCCGCGTAGTCGGAAGCGTACGTGGTGAGGGCGATGGGTGAGTTGAGCGCCGGGTGCGCCAGCATGGTCGCGTTGGCGAGGGCCAGCTTAGCGCCCGTGAATGCCTCGTCCATCTCTTTGGTCCAGGCGACATTGTGCTTGGCCGGCTTGCCCCGGAGGGCTTCGTACAGGGGGCGCATGACTTGGGCGGCGCAAGGCACGAACCGGTGGTAGAAATTTACCATTCCCAAAAATTCCTGTAGGGCCTTGATGGAGCGGGGGCGCGGGAAACTTGTTACTGCCTCCACCTTGGTCGGCAGCGGAACGGCCCAGCGCTTCGTGATTTTTTTATTTTTTTTGCCCTACAAAGTCGAGGCTCGTGAAAGAGATAACATTTATCAAACAAACAAATCAAACAAACAAGTAAACAAAGTATATAAAAATGGGAGCGGTCGACAAGATGGGGAGAGAAGCGGAGGAAGCACACAAACACAACATTTGAGGGCAGGGACATCGGGAGATGTGTGGGAGGCAGAGGGCCTGGGGGGAGGCAGGATAGGTATGAAACGCAAGGACACCAAGGACTTCCAGGAAAGAAGACAAAAGTCACCTCAAAAAAGTGGATTTGGGGTGAAATTAGCGGGGGTAGAAAAGATCAAGGTTTTGGATTGGGGAAGATAAGAGATGGTGGTGAACAGCCGTTTTAAAGACCTGGAGGGAGGAGTGGGATTGAAGAGAGTGAGGGAGTTTGTTCCAGAGGCGGGAGAAAAGAGGAATGAAGGAGTGAAGGTGAGCAGCGAGTCTTGATTTTGGCAGTTTAACCATAAGAGGGTTGCAGGCAGATCTTGTGCGACCTGCAGGAATATTTGGGGGACAGAGCCCAGAGAGAGCTGGGGGAGCAAGGCCGGAGAGGAGTCGGTAGAAGACGGAAAGACCACCAACCTGCCTGCGGTGAGTAAGTGAAAGGCCCTCGGAGATAGCGTCATCGCGGGAGATTCCAACGATTCTGAACGCTTTGGTTTCAACAGCGTGAAGACGAGCTAGGTGTGAGGCAGGAGCACCAGCCCAGAGGGGAGAGCAGTATTCCATTGAGCTGCGGATGAAAGCCTTGTATGTGGTGAGGAGCTCAGGTGTGCCAAGGAAGGACTTCGCACGACGGAGGATGCCCAGTCGGCGACTAGCTTTGGAGGCCAGCTTGGAAATGTGGTTTTCCCAGGAAAGATCATGGCAGATAGTGAGACCCAAAAGCTTGAGTGACAGAACTTCTTGGAGAGGATTATTCAGAAAGTAGATGGGAGGGTTGTCCAGTCGGTCTTTTCGGAGAGACATCGTAAGAGTGTGAGATTTGTCAGGATTGAAAGACATGTTCCACTTGTTTGCCCAGTCTGTGATTTTGTCCAGGTCTGCAGAGAGTGAGGAGGCTGCAGACTGCCGATCTGAGGGATGAGGAATGGAGCGGCAGAGAGTGGCGTCATCAGCAAAGAGATAGAGAGGATTTTCAAGAGAGTCAGAGAGATCATTGATGAAGACCAGAAAAAGCACAGGGCCCAGAACACTGCCTTGGGGAACTCCAGCCTGAACAGGATGGGGAGATGAGAGAAATCCATTCAGGGCCACACATTGACTACGACTAGAGAGTAAGTCCGCAAGCCATGCGTGGAGATTTCCATGGATACCAAAGGAAGAGAGTTTGGTGAGCAGAGCGGGGTGCCAGACCGTATCGATGGCACGTGATATGTCGAGGGAGACAGCTCTAATTTCCTGTTTGGCATTGAGGACCTCCATCCATTGTTGAGACAGCAGAAGCAGCATGTCCAGAGTAGAGTGACCTGGTCTGAAACCAAATTGATGATCAGCGATCAAGCCATTGGAGAAGAGGAAAGATTTCATATCCGAAGCAATGATGGATTCCATGACTTTGCTGATAATTGGGAGAAGGCTGATTGGTCTGTAGTTGCTAGGATCTGTTTTTGCACCTTTTTTGTGCAAAGCGGTGATGTTGGCTGATTTCCAAGCAGATGGCAGTTGACCTTGAACAAAAGAGAGGGTGAAGAGAACAGAGAGAGGGAGTGAAAGAGCGGAAGCACAGGATTTTAGGACCCATGGGCTGATGCCGTCAGGTCCAGTTGCAGAATCAGAATCAGAGTCGAGGGTTGACAGAAACTTTTCCACCTTGTCAGGAGGAAAGGACACGGAGTCCAGGAGCAGCTGGGTATGACTGGGTACGGTGGGTACAGAGAGGGATGGGTTTGGGACACAAGATTTAGAAGCAAACACAGAGTTGAGGCATTCAGCTTTTTCACGTGCGGAGTCAGCTGTTTAGCCGTTTGTGGTAAGGGAGGGGATGGAGGGGGAACAAACACCAGAAACAGATTTGACCAGATGCCACCAGGATTTGGAAGAGGGAGACAGATAAGAGAGTTCGGTCTTGAGAACGGAGAGATATTGTTTCCTGGCTCTCCTGAGGGTGGACACACACTTGTTTCGGGCTTTGTGAAAGGAAATGAGATTTCCTTCCGTTGGATTTGCTTTCCAGGAGACAAAGGCAAGTTGTTTCTGGGCAACAGCCTCACCACAAGATTCCGTGTACCATGGACGGGAGGAAGGGTATGACAACTGAAGACGAGATGGGATAAATCTGTGCATGAGAGAGAGCAATTTACTTTGGAAGAATTCCCAGGATGAGTTGATGTAAGAGGTGGTAGAGATGGGAGACCAGTCCAGATGATTGATGGCTGCTTGAAGACCGTGCCAGTTGGCCTGAGTGAAATGCCAGACTCGGTGCGGTGATGCGGTGATGCGGTGCCCCAGGAAGTCGACGGCCGTTATGCCAAACTGGCATTTCGCCGGGTTGATGATGAGGCTGTGCTGGCCGAGGTGCTCAAAAAGCATGTGCAGGTGGATGAGGTGCTCCGCCCGGGAAGTGCTGGCGACGAGAATGTCGTCCAAGTAGACGAAAAGGAAGGTGAGGTCGCGCAGCACGCTGTGCATCAGCCGTTGGACGGCCTGGGCCGCGTTCTTAAGGCCGAACGGCATGCGAAGGAACTCGAAGAGGCTAAAAGGTGTAATTACCGCCGTCTTCGGCCCGTCGGCCGGCCGGACGGGTACCTGGTGGTCGACCTGGTGGCCCCGAATGAGGTCGACCTTGGAAAAGATCACCCGCCCCGCCAAACGGGCGGAAAGGTCCTGTATATGTAGTATCGGGTACCGGTCGGTGGTGGTGGCGTCGTTGAGATGGCGGTACTCGCCGCATGGTCGCCATCCGCCACCCTGTTTGGGCACGATGTGCAGGGGCAAGGCCCACACACTATTCGAGCGCCGCACATTGCCCAATCGCTCCAGCGCGTCGAATTCCGCCTTCGCCCCGGCGAGTTTGGCCGGGTTGAGGCGACGAGCCCTGGCGTAGACCGGTGGACCTGTGGTCGGGATGTGGTGTACGACGCCATGTTTGACGGCGATGGCCGAAAACGTCGGCTGCGTGAGGGCGGGAAACTCGGCGAGTAGGCGGGTGAAATCGTCCGTGGTCGGGAGAGCGCAGGCTAGCTAGGTTGGTGCGGAGCCGCTCAATGAGCAAGCGAGCGAACTGAAGGTCTCCGCGTTGATGAGCCGACGCCATTTGACGTCAACCAAAAGCACATGCGCGCAAAGGAAATCTGCACCCAGCAAGGCCATGGGTACGTTCGCCATGATGAAGTCCCACCTGAAGCGCTGGCCCCCGAAGCAGAATGCGACGCTGCGCGAACCGAAGGTGCGGACGGAGGAGCCGTTTCCGGCGTCCAAGGCGGGGACGCAAAGCGCGGCCTGTTTGTCCTGCACCGAGGCGGGTATCACGCTCAGCCGAGCACCGGTGTTGCACAAAAAACGCCGCCCGGACGCTGTGTCCATAATAAACAGAAGGCTGCATGAATGGCCGACGCTCATGGCAGGCAGTGAGCGCCGGCCTGGTAATTTCCCGACCTGCCGAAAGTGCACGGTGGGCGGCACGTTCTGGCCTTCTGCCCGAACCTGGCATGGTAGTAGCATATGGTCAGCTCTGGTGGAGGCTCCGGCAGTCGCGTCGGGTTCAGTCGATGGGGCGTCGTGGTGGCCGCTGCCGCCAGTGGCGCTAACTCGGCCGGTGGTGGCGCCGGTCATGGCGTGGGCATTGCCTCAGCCGGCCCAGGGTTCCAGGCAGCCCCTCCGACGTGTCGCCTGGCCGAGAAAAATTTATCGGCCTCCTTGGCCAGGGCGCAAGGGTCCGTGATGGGCGAATTAGCCAAAGCTAATCATACCTGCCCGGGTAGCCGCCAGAGGAACAGCTCGCGGAAGAGGAAATCTGGGCTGTGGTCACCGAGTCGAGCAAGCATGTGGTCCATGCGTTCGGATGGACGGGCCTCACCCAGCTCCGGGAGGTCGAGCAGTTGTCGCGCGCGTTCGGTCTCCGTGAGTCCAAACGCACCGAGGAGTAGGCCTTTGAGCGCGCCGTATTTGTTGGCGTTCGGCGGGTTCTGTAGGAAGCTCAGGACCCGGGCGGCAGTGGAGGTGTTGAGCGCGGAGACCACGTGGTGGTAGCGCGTCGTGTCCTCCGTAATGTTCCGCAGGACGAATTGAGAATCCGCTTGGGCGAACCAGACGGCTGCGTGCGATTCCCAAAAGCCAGGGAGCTTCAAAGCTACAGATGACTCCCTCGCTGTGTTCTTGAAAAGGGGTCACCAATTGTGGAGCTATGCTCTCACGATAAAGCCGGACAAAATGGACGACACCAGGAACGAAGTTTCACTGAGCGATTTATTTCTAGCTCAACTCAAAAGCACTGAAAAGCCCGATAGAACGGGCGGCAATTTATAACCAAAGTTCACCACACAAAAGCCACGCCTCTCAGGCGGGGCGTGGTATGCAAATCGGTAAGCCACGCCTCTCAACGGAGCGTGGTATGCAAACCAAGTGTCCGCCCGGGCAAGGCAAGTCTGGGCAAGTCCGGACGAGCCCGGGCAAGTGACCGCCCGCCGGTTACGTCATCGGCCGGTGCAAGGGGATTGTGTAATGCTTCCGGTAACCGCTACAATATCTTATCTTGATAAAGTTCTTCATTTAAGTTAATTTTACAAAACTATTATCAGAGATTGTGTTGACACTGTCGACCCTACGCACTAACGTAGGGATAACGTGGATAAAAAGTGTCAGCCCCACCCACTGATACAAAACAAAAGTTGGAGTATCTTTTCGTACTCTCGTAGTAGTTTCTCGAGGACACTTGCAGTTTGAGTGTATAATAAGTTTTATTGACACTAAGTAAACAAAACAGTAAATACCACGAGTGTCTTTCACATCCGGCCGTGTATAAATAAATTCCTCTCGAGAGGCTCCGCCCCTCCCCTCTGTCCCCACCTGAGTTGTTAGAGAGAAACCACACCAGTTAATTTGGCATTTATAAGTGCAGGTCCTTGTGTGGCATGAGGCTGGATGAAGAAGCCTCCCTTCCTGCTCTCTCTCCACTTATCACTGCAACAATAAACTCCTCCCTGTCTACAGGCATCGTCCCACCATCCCTCAAAATTGCTGCTGTTACCCCCATTCTGAAAAAACCTGGACTCAACCCTGACACCCTAAATAACTTCGGATCCATCTCCAACCTACCCTTTCTGTCAAAAGTTTTGGAACGCGCTGTAGCCACTCAACTCAAACATCACCTCTCTGCCAATAACCTGTATGAAACATTCCAATCCGGATTCCACTCCAACCACAGTACTGAAACTGCTCTCCTCAAAATCACCAACGACCTTCTCCTCTCCTCTGACGCTGGCAACCTCAACAATCTCATCCTCCTCGACCTCAGCACCGCCTTTGACACCATCAATCACACCATCCTCCTCACCCGACTTGAAACCACCTTTAACATTACCGGCACTGCCCTCTCTTGGATCAAATCATACCTCTCTGACAGACGCCAGTTCATCTCCATCAATAACTGCAAATCCCCCACTGCTCCCCTCCCCCAAGGTGTCCCCCAAGGTTCAGTTATTGCCCCCCTCCTCTTCATCCTGTACCTGTCCCCCCTTGGGTCACTTGATCCGCCGTCATGGTCTCCAGTTCCACTGCTTCGCCGATGACAGCCAGCTTTTCATCTCCACCAAGTCCATCTCCATCGCCACCCACTCTATCCTGACAAACTGCATCACTGAAATAAAATCCTGGCTTCAAATCAACTTCCTCAAACTTAACTATGATAAATCTGAAATAATCATCATTGGCCCAAAAACGCTCACCAAATCCACCCATAACCTTGCCCTCAACATCGACGGTTTCCCAGTATCCACCTCCCCTCACATCCGGAATCTTGGCATCATCTTTGACCAAACCCTCTCCTTCAACAAATACACTAAACACATCACAAAGACAGCCCTCTTTCACCTGAAAAACATCGCCCGTCTCCGTCCATCCCTCTCCTCCACGGCTGCAGAAACCCTCATCCACGCCTTCATCACCTCCCGTTTGGACTACTGCAATAGCCTCCTCTATGGTTCACCCTCAATAATCACCAATAAACTCCAATACATTCAGAACTCCGCTGCCCATCTACTCACCCATTCCCGGACCCGTGACCACATCACCCCCGTCCTTTACAAGCTTCACTGGCTCCCCATCCCCCAGAGAATCCAGTACAAAATCCTCCTCTTGACCTACAAAGCCCTCCATAACCTGGCCCCATCCTACCTGGCTGACCTCCTCTCCAGACACACTCCCACCCACAACCTCCGCTCTGCTGGTACCAACCTCCTGACGCCCCCCCCCCCCCCATCCGAACCAAATTCAGATCCTGGGGGGACAGGGCCTTCTCCATCGCTGCTCCCACCCTCTGGAACTCACTACCTCACACCATCAGAGACTCCTCCTCACTCACCACATTCAAAACATCACTCAAGACCCACCTGTTCAACATTGCATTCAACATTTAACCCACAGCATTTAACCCCTGACTATCTCTTCTCCTTCTCCTTCCTTTTGCTTTGATTATTTACCTATTGATTTTTGTCTTTTTGCACTTGTTTTTTGTACTCTGTCAAAGCGTCTTTGGGCTTCTTGAAAAGCGCTATATAAAATAAATGTATTATTATTATTATTATTAAAACATTACTCTTTGAGAAACGAGCAATAAGACAGAGCTGCAAGATACAGTCAGGGTTACGTAAGACAATATAGGAACACATGTGCAGTGTTTGACATTGTTGACTCAGGTCCTAAAAATGGTCCTAAGCAAGATAGGGATTATGTTGGTTTAGAGAGTAGCTAACAGTATTGCCATCACATAACAATCCCTACATCACTGCCTCTAGACTATTGTCTAGGGCTAGGCCGAGCTAAAAGTATTAGAAGCTCCTCCAGTGCATTCAGAAAGTATTCAGACCCCTTCACTTTTTTCACATTTTGTTATGTTGCAGCCTCTGCTAAAATCGTTTAAATTCATTTTTTTCCCTCATCAATCTACACTCAATACCCCATAATGACAAAGAGAAAACAGGATTTTACAAAGTTTTGCAAATTTATTTTAAAAAAAATAAAAAATGAAATATCACATTGACATAAGTATTGTCGTGCGAATCCCTCAAGGTTAACACCAGGGACCGCGGATGGACCAAACGGATCTACTGGAGGCGACGACCAAACAGGGATTTTGCTTTTGTAGCGCGGGCAGAAGAAGGGAAGAGGAAGAAGCGGGAGCGCTGACCTGGAGCGCGAACGAACTCAAATGGACACCAGATTTGAAGGGATTGAGAAATAATACAAGGGTTATTTGCAATAAGGATCGGGACAGGGAACCGCGATGATAAATCTAATTCCTAAATTGGGATCCCACACACCGACTTCAGAAACGAACAAGGGAAAATGAATTAATAAAAGAAAACATCGTGTACATGTAAATGCGGGTGTGAGTGGAGCCTTATCTCGTCTGTAGTCTTGTCCATCGTCGTCCCACGTGGCTCCCTCCATCCGCCTCCGAGCACCAATCCAAAAGCACCACGCATCCAACGCACCAAAGCACCACGCATCCAACGCAACAAAAGCACCACGCATCCAACGCAGGCTAGCGAGCTCCACACAATGTCGATCTCCAACATGAGGCACAAAGAGACAGGAATGGAGAGATTGCAGGAGAGAACAGCGTCGAGGAGAGGAACAGAGCCAACAGGAATCCAAGCCAAGCGCAGCGCAAAGCATGATCCAAGCCACGAGGGACGAGAAGGATCCAAGTCAAGCATGAACCGGGCGAAGAGAGCTAGCTTCAATGTCGTCTCTGAGAAAAAGCTCCCGAATCGGTGCAGCGCCCCCTTTTATCACTTCGCCTGGTGACGTCAGACCGAAGCTTCTCGTCGTTCCCCGAACTTTCCAGCATCTTTCCTCCAATTAATCCCCTCCTCCTCAGTTGCGTCCTCGTGCCTCCGGCGCTGATTGGCTGAGGTTCGCACCTTCTGCGCCAACCAATCACAGGCCTCCCTGTGGCGTGGTCACAGCCCCTCCCACACGATGTTGCTATGCAAACAGGTGGTGCAGCTAGAGGCAGCCACCATCGGCGGTGCCCCGATCTGGCTTCCTGCCCGTCTTCCAAAGTCGTTGTGGTAAGGGAAAGGGAATTATTTAATGTTGCACTAAGGGCCTATCTAAGTGTTTGTGTTGGTGTGCATTGCCATAAGGGACAAAAGTTTGATTACCAGGTGTGACACATAAGGGCTGTTATCCTTAATCCCTATAACTACCCAGCACACGAACATCCTGGTATGTTCACAGGTATACTCCTTAACCGACAAACCGGACTAAACACACAGAACTTATTACAGGGCAGATTCTTTATCGCGACATATGAAGCATGTTACCTATTCAGATCTACCTGACTCTAGATATTGCTCTACCCTCCTGACATAACAGTATTCATACCCTTTTCTATGACACTTGAAATTTAGCTCAGGTGCCTCCCATTTCTCTTGGTCATCTTTGAGATGTTTCTACACCTTGATTGGAGTCCACCTGTGGTAAATTCAATTGATTGGACATAATTTGGAAAGGCACACACCTGTCTATATAAGGTCTCACAGCTGACAATTCATATCAGAGCAAAAACCAAGCCATGAGGTTGAAGAAACTGCCTGCAGAGCTCAGAGACAGGATTGTGTCGAGGCACAGATTTGGGGAAGCCAACAAAAAGAATCTCTGCTGCAATGAAGGTTCCCAAGAGCACAGTGGCCTCCATAATTCTTAAATGGAAGAAGTTTGGAACAACCAGGACTCTTCCTAGAGCTGGCCGCCCGGCCAAACTGAGCAATCGGGGGAGAAGGGCCTTGGTAAGAGAGGTGACCAAGAACCCGATGGTCACTCTGGCTGAGCTCCAGAGATCCTGTGTGGAGATGGGAGAAACTTCCAGAAGGACAACCATCACTGCAACACTCCACCGATCTGGGCTTTATGGCAGAGTGGCCAGACGGAAGCCAAACAGTTCAATCTTGGTTTCATCAGACCACAGAATCTTGTTTCTCACAGTCTGAGAGTCCTTTCGGTGCTTTTTTGCAAACTCCAAGCGGGCTTTCGTGTGTCGTTCACTGAGGAGAGGCTTCCGTCTGGGTTCGAATCCCGACCCAGCTATAAACTGTCATCCGGTGATTCATCAATGTGCTGCCGTTCCTCGGATGGACGTTAACCGCGTCCCGTCTGCCAGCATTAGTGGGTGTGGACGACAAAGATCCCACGGTGTCCTTCACCAAGATTAGGCTAGTTATCGCCGGCATCCTGAACGGATTGCTCATTCCTGCTCGAACCTACAGAGAGCAATCACTGCATCCTCGTGCTGTGTACGAAAGAAGAAGGGGTGAGTTGTCCACACGTGTCTGTCTGTACATGTGTTGACATCCTGGAGCTCACTGTGTGTGCACGTTCTGAACAATGGCAGGAAAGGGAAACAGTTTCCTGCCGATATAAATGGCAGAAAGACTCCAAATGCCATGTTGTCAGGACTCAGGAGGCATCGAGACCTTTCCATGTTCCTGCGAGTGTGAATGGAAACACTGTCGATGTGGATGTGGGTATGGATATGGATATGGATATGGATATGGATAGGGGTATGGATATGGATATGGATATGGATAGGGGTATGGATATGGATATGGATAGGGGTATGGATATGGATATGGATATGGATATGGATATGGATATGGATATGGATAGGGATAGGGATATGGATATGGATAGGGATATGGATATGGATAGGGATATGGATAGGGATATGGATATGTATAGGGATATGGATGTGGATGTGAATGTGGATATAAATGTGGATGTGGATGTGAATGTGGATATAAATGTGGATGTGCATGTACGTGTGGATGTGCATAATATGCATGTGAATGTGCATGTGAATGTGGATGTGGATGTGGATGTGGATGTGAATGTGGATATAAATGTGGATGTGCATGTGGATATAAATGTGCATGTGCATGTACGTGTGGATGTGCATGTGCATGTGCGTGTGGATGTGCATAATGTGGATGTGGATGTGGATGTGAATGTGAATGTGGATGTGAATGTGGATGTGGATGTGAATGTGGATGTGAATGTGAATGTGGATGTGAATGTGGATGTGGATGTGAATGTGAATGTGGATGTGAATGTGGATGTGGATGTGAATGTGGATGTGAATGTGGATGTGAATGTGGATGTGAATGTGAATGTGGATGTGAATGTGAATGTGAATGTGGATGTGAATGTGGATGTGGATGTGAATGTGGATGTGAATGTGAATGTGGATGTGGATGTGAATGTGAATGTGGATGTGGATGTGAATGTGAATGTGGATGTGGATGTGAATGTGGATGTGGATGTGAATGTGAATGTGAATGTGGATGTGAATGTGAATGTGAATGTGGATGTGAATGTGGATGTGGATGTGAATGTGAATGTGGATGTGGATGTGAATGTGAATGTGGATGTGAATGTGAATGTGGATGTGAATGTGGATGTGAATGTGGATGTGGATTTGAATGTGAATGTGGATGTGAATGTGGATGTGAATGTGGATGTGGATGTGAATGTGGATGTGGATGTGAATGTGGATGTGAATGTGGATGTGAATGTGGATGTGGATGTGAATGTGGATGTGGATGTGAATGTGAATGTGGATGTGGATGTGAATGTGGATGTGGATGTGAATGTGGATGTGAATGTGGATGTGGATGTGAATGTGAATGTGGATGTGAATGTGGATGTGGATGTGGATGTTCATGCGGAGTTATATATCCTCATGGGTTTTTCTGGGTAGAAGTCACTGACTCTCAAGTTTGATGACTCTTTCACACAAATATCTTTGAATTTTCATCATCCATTAATTTTATGATGTTGGTGTGAACTTTGTACATAAATGGGGGTTTCGCTTTTAAAACGGTGAGGCGGTTCAATATTTGGCAATATCCGTCCTTTGAATGAGGAAGAAGAACCCTGAACCTCCACTGTATTATCTTACTAGAATTCACCAAATGTCCGTCCGTCCGTCCGTCCATCCGTCCGTTCGAAGGTACCGCAAAAACGGCTGAACCGATCGCAACGATATTTTTGGTGGGTAATCCTAGGACCCCCTGGAGTAAAATAGGCTATATTGTTTTTCCAATTTCAGCTTTGGTCTCCAGCATTTTAAGGTTTGGACTCCCGCATAATGTTATTTTCTCGGGTACCGCACAATCGGCTGCAGCGATCACAACCTGACGAATGAAAACACACAGTTAAAAGTAATGACCTTGGACAAATACCTTTTATAAGGACACTAGCAGAAGTACCCGGCGTTGCCGGGCGAGGGAGGGGGGAGGGGATGGGAGGGGAGTAGGGGAGGGGAAGGGGGGAAAGGCGAGGGGAGGGGGGGGAGGAGAGGGGCGGGGGGAGGAGAGGGGAGGGAAGGGGGGGCGAAAGTGGAGGGGGGAGGGGAAAAGAGGCTCTCTGCCCCTCATGAACATACACCATGACTTCACCATATCCCCACATGATGTGTGTGACATTTTCATTCAGAAACACAAGCGCCGTCTATCCAAAATAGCATAATTTAGGATTAATAAAACTAGCAACGGTACCCGCCCAATGGGCGGGGCTTCAATTGAGAGGCCCAAATTAAAAGGCAAAATATCAGAAATTGAAGGCTTTTTTATTTTAAACGATTCATATAAACATTCGTTAAATTATATCACATGCAAATCGTCAAAATCTAAGCAGTACATGGCGCCCATTTTGAAAAAAGATTGAATTCTGCAAAACGGAAGCGGCCGCTGCACGTCTTTCTCAGTCGCACGTTTATGTGTGAAGAGTGCGCGCCGAATCTGTAACACGGAAGCGGTTGCTACACCTGTTTCTCCGCCGCTTTGCACACGCTGCCATGTTATTTCGGAGCCGCACGTTTATATAGGAAGAGTTCGTCAGGAGTCGAGCTACTCTCTCTTGGTACGTAGAATAAACAGTATTTATAGAATTTAAATAAAAGCCACATCACTGGTCATATCGGTAAATAATATTCCATCGTGTTTGGAAAAACTGGAAAATTGGAAAACTTGGAAAAACTGGAAAAACAATATAGCCTATTTTACTCCCAGGGGTCCCAGGAATACCCACCCAAAATATCGTTGAGATCGGTTGAGCCGTTTGTGTGGTACCTTCGAACGGACGGACGGACATTTGGTGAATTATAGTAAGATAATTCACATTCCGCTGTCCTATCTGAGATCTCTTTTGTGGGGAGAACCCCCTGCCTTGAGCTTCACAACCTCGGCGCATGGCTGTGCCGGGCTTTGACCAGCACACCGTGTGTCATCGCCATCATTTCACACTCTGGGAGTGCACAGGTCTTTCATAACTATTAATATGACCCTACTGCAAAGCCGCAATGAGCCGGCGAAGCCAAAGCCTCTTGCCACTATTTTACCCATTACTATGCCTTCAGTACCAGTTCACTGGTAATTCCCTGCTTGTCGTAAAAGGCGACAAAAAGGGTTGGCAGCAGGAAGGGCATCCGGCCGTAAAACATTGCTTCAAAAAGGGGACCAACAAAACAACAACAACCACGGTCCCCGAAAAAGGCCAACCCCCGCTTTGCGGGGAAAAATGGCCTCTAAACGGTGGTTTTTATGCCTTCAGTAGGTTAGGTAGTTGGTAGTAGGTAGTAGGTAGGTGTAGTAGGTACCGTACCTGGTAAGACCTGGTAAAAGAGAAGAGCAGACAGTCCTCCGTCTCAACTTCAGATATTTCCGGCCATGAAAAACTATCCCCTATGGCCGCGAGATTTCTAAAAAATAATTCTTCGTCAATTTTAGAATATTTGACGCCGTTTTCAGCCTCCGAAACGCGGGAATAAGCTTTTTTGAAATATTTTTTCAAATGCTCGAATCTGATTGGTTCCGGTGTTTGGTGAAGATTTTCGTTGAAGATAACCAGGGCCCGAGCTGGCCCGGGGAACGAGGTTGGTTTTGCACTTAATTCCTCCAAAATATTTTACAAATTTACTCAACAAAGTCACTCCATCATGTCTCAAAGTATTTTAATTACAAATTAGAGGTGCATAAGATTGTGAATCAATTTTGACAAATTCACTCAACAAAGTCACTCCATCATGTCTCAAAGTATTTTAATTACAAATTAGAGGTTCATAAGATCGTGAATCAAAAAAAGACGGGTGAAACAAACTCCTATTGAACTTTTTCGCAATTGGTTATGCATACTTCCGCATCCGCAAGATGGCGGCCTCCATGGAGCGATTTGGTGCATCAAAGCTTCGAAATTCTCAAAGGATCCAGCAAAATCTGGCTTTTCAACATAATACACGTTCATTCACAACACCGGCTTCGCCGGCTACAAGGCTATATGGACCAAATTTTCATCGGCTTTCATGGCCTTGCAGCACACCTGCCTGCTGTAGTGCTTGAGTTGGAATAAATGCTTTGTAAAATATTATCATTGTTATTGTTATTTATTTAGTAATGAGAATGGCATGCCATGGAAGGACCTATTAAGCTGCTCTATACACCTTAACATGGTGTATGTTTAGAAACATGGGAATTCTTCTGGATTATTTGTAGTTAATTAGCCTAATTAACTCAGGAGATCATAACAATCATTTCGCACGAACAACACAAATCAGAAATTCCATATCAGAAAGCTCCAGTAGAACTACACAAAAAACATGCCGCATGCATGCACACCACAGACACACACGCACACGCACTTACACACCACAGACACACACACACACACACCTACACAATTCATCAATTTATAGCAGAAGGAACAGCTGAGCAAGTCGTTTCACCAGTTCCTCTATCTGACCATTAGTCATCGTGAATCTGTTGAACTGTTGGACCAGGGAAGAACTCAAGGAACTGCAGAAACTTCCAAGAACGCACGAAATGCCGTTTCTGATGATCAATTTTTAAAAATTTCCTGAGGGAGGACCCCCAGACCTCCCTTCATCCCCCCCAGCACTATAGTTCAATGTAGAGTCCCTGTATAGAGAGAGTTACGACAACCCGGAATTAGAAGCCATTTTGTTTCCATTGTTTGCGCCACGCACTAGTGCACTGCCCGCCAGTGTGTATACATTGTGCGTAACCTAGTACAAAATTTGAGTGCCGACACTGTGTAATTTGTGATTTGCACCGTGCCCCTCACTTTTGATATGATTTTCTCTTAGTCCAAGATAAGAATCGGATTTTGTTTATTGCAATAATCTTTGTTCAGAAATGTAGTTTCATGTGGGGAGGAGAGGGAGGAGAGGGGGAAAAGGAATAAAAGGGAATGAGGGGACAGGAAGTGCCTATCATTTTCTGGACTACCTTGCTCTCTTGCGTCTTACTTTCTTGACGAGCATGCATGCACACAAAGCCGACAATGTGAACATTTTCAAATCTCTGTTAAAGACTCATTTATTTGAAAATGCCTACATCTGATTATATCTTAGGTTTCCTTCTTGTATAATTTGTATTTGTATATTCATCTCATTGGCTTTCTTCTCTTTTCTAAGCGCTTAGAGGCTCCTGCAATTTACGCTATATAAATTCTTATTATTATAACAAGATTGCCTTAAAACCATCTTGACAAATGACAGAAATATTTTAAATATGAAAATTAAAAAGTAATTTAACTTTTCATGTAGGCGCACCGGGAGAAATACATATGCACAATTAAATTGTAATTATATAAAAGGCCCAGAAATTGTAATCCAGATTTGCAATGGAAGAGTATGCATGTAAAACATACCCGTTTTTCATACCAATGTACAATTAGTTGTATGGTGTACATCTAAACTATTCCAAATTACATACATGTACATAATAATAACAATAATAACAGTAATTATATAGTGCCTTAGCTTGAAATGAACAAAGCGCTTCACAACATATCTTGAAGACTACAACTTACATTACACAATCTTAGAAGAATACGACTTAAAGCTACTTTTCAAAAAATACAATTAAGTTACTTTGGAAATAAATGTGCTTTGAGTTTTGATTTGAAAGTTTTTATGTTGTGTGAAGTCCGAATAGTTATAGGTAGTTTGTTCCAGGGGGCAGGTACTGAGTTGCAAAAGGAATTGTCCTCGTATGGCATATATGAGTTCTATTACAGACAAGGAGAGTCTTATCAGCGTGTGTTCTTAAGTATTTGGCGTCATTAGAATGAGTGTGAGTATTAAAGACAATACTCACATTATTAAGTATTATTAAAGACAACAAACAAAGCCAGACAATAAAATAGAGCGTTCCTCGTATGTATTCAATGCAAGACCAGAAACACGCGAAGATCGGACAGGAAACAACATGGCGTCCACAGACCACGTGACCAATTTTTTTCGGACTCTTCATGTCGCAACTCTCTCTATAGAGGGACTCTAGTTCAATGCACCCCCCCCCCCCCCCCGTCTTGAATTTCCTGGATCCGTCCCTGTCAATACCATCGAGTTGTTTCAGTTTGTTGATCACTGCTGTTCGCAGATGACGTCAAGCTTTGGTGTAACGGAACACGGCACCAATCCGGCATTGCAGACAGACTTACACAAGCTTGAAGAGTGGATGCATTTGTGGCAAATGAAAGTGAACCTGAGAAAATGTGTGGTTATGCTCCTTCGACGGGTCCCCTCGACTGTGCAATACCATTTCATTGGAGTGGACCTTGTGATGATTGACAGTATCACCGACCTCGGAATTCGTACAATGAGCACACTGTGAGCCTCAATGCTCTCTGCACTCCTGGAATTATATTCTCTACACTCCTGGAATCATATTCTCTACGCTCCTGGAATTATATTCTCTACGCTCCTGGAATTATATTCTCTACGCTCCTGGAATCATATTCTCTACGCTCCTGGAATTATATTCTCTACACTCCTGGAATCATATTCTCTACGCTCCTGGAATTGTATTCTCTATGCTCCTGGAATTATATTCTCTGCACTCCTGGAATTATATTCTCTACGCTCCTGGAATTATATTCTCTACGCTCCTGGAATTATATTCTCTGCACTCCTGGAATAATATTCTCTGCACTCCTGGAATAATATTCTCTGCACTCCTGGAATAATATTCTCTGCACCCCTGGAATTATATTCTCTGCACTCCTGGAATTATATTCTCTGCACTCCTGGAAATTGGTGAAGCCTTTGTTGGGCCGCAGGATAACAGCAGCCTCGCAATGGTCAAACACACCAGCTGGTCAATGTTTGGAATGGACTTTCTGAGGACACCGTCCATGCATCATCGCAAAGCGCATGCGCAAGATTGGAGGTCACGTCTTTTCGAAGCTGTCCATGCGCTCACGCTTTCGAAGTAAAGTAATTTTTCACAATTGTGTTTTTGTCGAAACTGTATCTATCCGTCGGTGTGTGTACCTATGGTGTATCTTCAGTAAGATTCTCGGTGTTAATTTTTTCATACCTGTATACAAAATCGTCGGTTAATTCGTGTCGCGTATTCTGAGGCCTAGTAGTACTAGTAGTAGGCTACCGTGTCCGACCTTGAAGCTTTGTTTTTCACTCAGCGGTCTGTCGATTGCGCTGCAATTACTTTCGTTCTCTGTTTTTTGTCCCAGTCTTTCACCCCATACTTCCTTGTTTAAAATCTCAACTCAAAAAAAAAAAACCCCAAAAATATTTCCTTCTCGGTTCTTATTCTTTTATTCGTTGTTCTTATTTGTTCGTTCGTTCTTCGATCACGTTGTTCGTGATCACATGATCACGTTGTTAAAAATGTTAAAACTTTCCCCTGAAGAACTGTATTCTGTCGTATATTATAACACCTTTTTCTTCTTCTTCTATAAAAGGATGCTTTCGACTTGCTCACCAAATCTATTCATTCCCCGAAAAAATTCCATCTCTTACAGTTCCTTTTTTCTACATTCCCGAAACTCTCCTGCATTCCACCCCTCCTTCAGCGTCCTCAAACGTATTTTTGACTCGAAGGTCTCAAGAAACTCATTTTGCAATAAATGTTCGTTTCCCATTAATCGTACACTTTTCAAAATCCAATCTCACCCCTCCCCTCCAAATCTTCCCCATCGCCCCTTCCCTCCAAAACTTCCCCATCACCCCTCCCCTCCAAAACGTCCCCATCACCCCTCCCCTCCAAATCTACCCCCTTGCCCCTCCCCTCCAAATCTTCCCCATCACCCATCTCTTTCAAATCTTCCCCCTTGCCCCTCCCCTCCAAATCTTCCCCATCGCCCATCCCTTTCAAATCTCCCCCCTTGCCCCTTTCCTCCTAAACTCCCTCCACACCCCTCCTCCTCAAAGCATCCTCCCCGCTTCTTCCCCCTTCCAACTTTCACCTTCATCTCCCCCAACCTTCTGCCTCGCTCTTCCCCCTCCTCAAATAACACCTCACTGTGCCTCACCCAATCACCATCAAACCTTTTGTCCGCCCCATTCTTCCCTTTCTCCAAGCTATTCTGAAATCTCTGACACACCTTCAACAGCTCTCCCTACCTCTTCGTCCTCTTCAACATCTTACCCTACCCCTCCCCCCCCCCCCTGTTCTGTATCCGATGCTCCCCCTTCCTCTTCATTAACGGTATGGACCTCAAACATCCGGGGCCTTCGCTCAAACTTGACTGATCTCTCCATACAGGTTGCTTCTGACAAACCAGACGTGATCTGCTTAACAGAAACGTTCCTCCTTCATGATGTCTCTGATTCCTTGGTATCTCTCCCACGTTACTCCCTCCTCCGGTATGATAGACCTGAGCCTCGTCCTGGAGGTGGGGTTGCTATCTTTATAAAAAAAACTCTCTTCCTCACTCGCCCTGCACTGCCCTCTCTCCACCTCACCCCCAGGAATACCTTTGGCTACGGCTGCCCCTTCGCTCCCACCTTTTGTACATATGTGTGTTGTACCGTCCACCAAACAGTGATGACTCCATCGACATCTCGCTGTCTGATAATATGGACCAACTTCTATCTACCCATCCCAACTCTCTCTTCGTCATATGTGGTGATTTCAATTGTCACCATGCCATGCTAGTTGGCTGGGTGTGGGTACCGCTCTCACCAGCCATGGCTCTTCAGCAAAGGACTTCTGCGACTCACTGGGACTGACACAATCTGTCAATTTCCCGACCCGGATCTCAGTCAACGGAGCATCTTCTCTTCTGGACTTGGTTATGACTAACTTCCCTGAAAATGTCTGCTGCTCTTCGTCTGCTCCAATCGGCTCATCTGGTCATGTGCTTGTTAAAGTGGACATCTCTCTGACCATTCTCAGAGAGCCTCCTCAGCGTCGACGAGTCTGGCATTTCACTCAGGCCAACTGGCACGGTCTTCAAGCAGCCATCAATCATTTGGACTGGTCTCCCATCTCTACCGCCTCTGCCATCAACTCATCCTGGGAATTCTTCCAAAGTAAATTGCTCTCTCTCATG
The DNA here is from genome assembly GCF_964187855.1 of Myxine glutinosa. Taxonomy (NCBI): domain Eukaryota; kingdom Metazoa; phylum Chordata; class Myxini; order Myxiniformes; family Myxinidae; genus Myxine; species Myxine glutinosa. The sequence goes on from NC_136265.1 coordinate 115,038,291, forward strand.
CACAGATTTATCCCATCTCGTCTTCAGTTGTCATACCCTTCCTCCCGTCCATGGTACACGGAATCTTGTGGTGAGGCTGTTGCCCAGAAACAACTTGCTTTCGTCTCCTGGAAAGCAAATCCAACGGAAGGAAATCTCATTTCCTTTCACAAAGCCCGAAACAAGTGTGTGTCCACCCTCAGGAGAGCCAGGAAACAATATCTCTCCGTTCTCAAGACCGAACTCTCTTATCTGTCTCCCTCTTCCAAATCCTGGTGGCGTCTGGACAAATCTCGTCTCAGCAGGAACGAGAACAAATCTCGTTTGTCATGGGTATGCGTCATGGGCATGGGTATGCGTCACGAGGTTTTGGACAACTGCTGGGCTCTTGGAAGCTGAAGGCCGCATTGGACTTAAAGGTAGAGAATCGAAAGGAGGCCGTCTAATCTGCTCGCCTCACGCTTGTTGTGTCTTCGACGCGCAGTGTTCGACACCGCCATTTTGGACCACTTCCCGCATGAGTGGCTACCCCAGTTTCAACAGCCGCCAAGCTCCTGAAAGTACTCTTTGGGACGCCAAGCTAAGTGCCGGCTGAAGGGGTTTATTTTCATTTTATCTTTCCCTTGACGCCGAGGAGTTCTGGAAATCTCGCAGGATTGTGAAAGAAAACAACTGTCATTATTTACTTTTAACAATGCGTATAAAGCAAGTCGTATAAAGCATCAGGGCCTGGCGAAGCGTGCAGGCGGACGGAGAGCTTCCTCACACCGGAGCTTGGAGCCGCGTGTGGACGGTGGACAAAACGACGGACAGATACCACATTTCCCCACACGAGGTTTTGGACAACTGCTGGGCTCTTGGAAGCTGAAGGCCGCATTTGGACTTGACGGTAGAGAATCGAAAGGAGGCCGTCTAATCTGCTCGCCTCACGCTTGTTGTGTCTTCGACGCGCGGTGTTCGACACCGCCATTTTGGACCACTTCCCGCATGAGTGGCTACCCCAGTTTCAACAGCCGCCAAGCTCCTGAAAGTACTCTTTGGGACGCCAAGCTAAGTGCCGGCTGAAGGGGTTTATTTTCATTTTATCTTTCCCTTGACACCACCCCCCCCCCCCCACCCCCCAGAATTTCCATGGTTTAAACGTTTCCCGGTGTGTACCCTGGATAAGAATAGGTACACCGTATCCCTGCGTGTCGTAAAAGACGACTAAGAGGGTTGGCGTCAGGAAGGGCATCCGGCCATAAAAACATTGCCTCAAAAAGGGAACCATGACAATTACAACTACATATGGGCAGGGTACAGCCCGAAGTGGAAATCGGTTTCTGAGGTTTGGGACATGGAATGTAGGGACAATGACAGGGAGATCAGGAGAAGTGGTGGAAGTATTGGTCAGAAGAAGAGTAGACATATGTTGTGTGCAAGAGACGAGATGGAAGGGAAGTGGTGTGAGAATGGTGAAGGGTAGGCAGGGACAGAAATACAAGTTTGTGTGGCAAGGGTGCCCGGAGGGCGTGAATGGTGTTGGTGTCCTGTTTTCTGAGGAGTTTGTAGACAGTGTGGTGAGTGTGACTAGAGTGAGTGATAGGTTGATGATGGTGAAAATGATGATTGGAAAGCTCTTGGTGAACGTCATCTCGGGATATGCTCCGCAGGTTGGTCGAAGCGATGAGGAAAAGGGCAAGTTCTGGTGTGCGTTAGAGAAGCTGATGGAAAACGTGAAAGATGAAGATGTTGTTGTGGTAGGAGGAGACCTAAATGGACAAGTGGGAAGGAGTATTGATGGTTTTGAGGGAGTTCATGGGGGTTACGGATATGGTGTGAGAAATGGAGAAGGTGAAAGGATTTTGGAGTTTGCTGATGGAGCTGATTTGTTGATTTGTAATACTCAGTTCCAGAAAGAGGATAATAAGCTTGTTACATACACATCAGGTGGGTCGACGACAACCGTTGACTACCTGATGGTGCGTAGGCGAGATAGGGGGCACCTCCGGGACACAAAGGTGATCCCGGGGGAGTAGGCTGTTTCACAGCACCACTTGGTTGTCTGCGACGTAAGGGTGAAAGGTGCGAGGAGAGCTCGGCGGGTGAAGTACCAACCAAGAATGAAGGTGTGGAGGTTGAAAGAGGTGACAGTAAGGGAGGCATTAAAAGAGAGGCTGAGTAGGGTCGAGGATGATGTGGTTGAGCTTGAAAGTGGTTGGATGTCAATGAAAGCTAGTCTGTTGGGAGCCGTTGGTGAGGTATGTGGATGGACAAAAGGACCACCGAGGCACTCGGAAACATGGTGGTGGGATGAGGAAGTTGGAAAGAGGATTGACGTGAAGAGGAAGAAGTTCAAGGAGTGGCAGAAGGCGAAGGGTACGGGAGCAGAAACAGCAGAGCATGAAAGTTATAAGGCAGCCAGGAAGGCTGCAAAGAAAGAGGGAGCAAAGGCGCAGGAGGCATGTAGGAAAATGTTCGGAGAACGCTTGGATTCGGAAGAGGGTCAGAGAGCTGTATTCACGATTGCAAAGCAGATAGCGAAAGAGAGGTGTGATGTGATGGGGGTGAGTTGCTTGAAGGATGAAGTGGGACAAATCGTTGTCGACCCAGATGGAATTAAAGGAAGATGGAAAAGATATATGGAAATGCTGTTGAATACAGAGAATGAATGGGATGGCAACATAGAGAGTAACCCAGTTTTATGACCGGCAGAGAAGATAACTGAGAAGGAAGTTGAGGAAGCGATAAAAGCAATGAAGGGTAGAAAAGCGGGAGGGCCGACGGGAGTTGTGGGAGATATGTTGAAGGCAGCAGGAAGTTGGGGTGTGAAGAGAATGACAGAGATCTGTAATCTGGTGGTGAAAGAAGGCCGCATTCCAGTGGATTGGGAACTGAGTACCCTCGTCCCTCTATACAAGGGGAAAGGTGACCCTCTGGAGTGTGGCTCGTACCGAGCGATAAAGTTATTGGAGCATGGAATGAAGGTATTGGAAAGGGTGTTGGAGAGGAGGATAAGGAAGAAAGTGAAGATCGACGAAATGCAGTTTGGATTCATGCCAGGAAGAGGAACGACAGACGCGCTTTTCATTGTGAGGCAGTTGCAGGAGAAGTACATGGAGAAGAGGAAGAAGTTGTTTCTTGGGTTTGTTGATCTGGAGAAAGCATTCGATAGGGTACCACGCAAAGTATTTACATGGGCATTGAGGAAGTTAGGAGTGGAGGAATGGTTGATCAGAGAAGTGATGGCAATGTACAAAAGAGCACGCACAGCTGTAAGGACGAAGGACAGGGACAGTGGTGAGTTTGAGGTGAAGGTGGGAGTGCATCAGGGGTCGGTACTAAGTCCACTACAATTTGTAGCTGTGATGGAGGTGCTGGCTCAGAATGTAAAGGAGGGTTTACCGTGGGAGTTGTTGTATGCAGATGATCTGGTGTTGATTGCGGAAAGTATGGATGGACTGAAGGAAAAGATGAACACGTGGAAGGAATGTATGGAGACAAAAGGTCTGAAGGTGAATATCGGAAAGACGAAGGTGATGGCAAGTGGTAAAGCATGTGGTGAGGTGGAAAGAACTGGGAAGTGGCCCTGTGCTGTGTGTAGGAAGGGTGTCGGAGTGAACTCCATTCAATGTACAATGTGCGCTGAGTGGGTTCATCAAAAATGTCGTAGTCTGAGGGTCATTAACCAGTGTGGCAGCTACATTCAAGTGTAAGGTGTGCACAGAGGGAGCTGCAGATGGAGGAGATGTTGAGTTGGATCTTGGAGACGGCGTGAAGCTGGAAGGTGTGAAAACATTTTGCTACCTCGGAGACATGCTGATTGGAGAAGGTGGATCAGACTCGGCAACGGTTGCTCGAGTGAGATGTGCATGGAAGAAGTTTCGGGAACTGAGTGGCGTGCTGATGATGAGGGGAGTGTCGTTGAAGCTGAAGGGAAAGGTGTATGCTGCATGTGTGAGAAGTGTTATGATTTATGGGAGCGAGACATGGGTAATGAACGTAGAGCAGCAACGAAGGTTGGAAAGGGTGGAAATGCGAATGGTTCGACGGATGTGCGGAGTATCGTTGAGAGAGAGGAAGACAAATGATGAATTGCGAAAGATGATGGGAATAGAGCCTGTGATTGATGCTGTGAAGAGGAACAGGTTGAGATGGTTTGGTCATGTGTTGAGGAAGGATGAAAGTGACTGGTTGAGAAGAGTGATGGAAATGAATGTAGAAGGAAGCAGAGGGCGGGGACAACCGAGAAAGACTTGGCTAAAGATGGTGGAAGAAGAAATGCGGGCAAGGGGGTTAACAAGGAGAGATGCAGAAAATAGGGCAAAATGGAGAAGATTGTCATGGGGACCGCAAGGCTAACCCCCGCTCTAGCAGGGAAAATGGCCTTTAAAATGCATGTTGTGTTTGTTGTTTGTCTGGACAAATCTGTTTCTGATGTTTGTTCCCCCTCCATCCCCTCCCTCACCTCAAACGGCTACATGGCTGACTCTGCACGTGAAAAAGCTGAATGCCTCAACTCTGTGTTTGCCTCTAAATCTTGTGTCCCAAACCCATCCCTCTGTGTACCCACCGTACCCAGCTGTTCCTGGACTCTGTGTCCTTTCCTCCTGACAAGGTGGAAAAGTTTCTGTCAACCCTCGACTCTGATTCTGCAACTGGACCTGACGGCATCAGCCCACGGGTCCTAAAATCCTGTTCTTCCCCTCTTTCACTCCCTCTCTCTGTTCTCTTCACCCTCTCTTTTGCTCAAGGTCATCTGCCATCTGCTTGGAAATCAGCCAACATCACCGCTTTGCACAAAAAGGTGCAAAAACAGATCCTAGCAACTACAGACCAATCAGCCTTCTCCCAATTATCAGCAAAGTCATGGATTCCATCATTGCTTCAGATATGAAATCTTTCCTGTTCTCCAAAGGCTTGATCTCTGATCATCAATTTGGTTTCAGACCTGGTCACTCTACTCTGGACATGCTGCTTCTGCTTTCTCAACAATGGATGGAGGTCCTCAATGCCAAACAGGAAATTAGAGCTGTCTCCCTTGACATATCACGTGCCTTCGATACGGTCTGGCACCCCGCTCTGCTCACCAAACGCTCCTCCTTTGGTATCCATGGAAATCTCCACGCATGGCTGGTGGACTTCCTCTCTAGTCGTAGTCAACGTGTGGCCCTGAATGGGTTTCTCTCATCTCCTCTTCCTGTTCAGGCTGGAGTTCCCCAAGGCAGTGTTCTGGGCCCTGTGCTTTTTCTGGTCTTCATCAATGATCTCTCTGACTCTCTTGAAAATCCTCTCTAACTCTTTGCTGATGACTCTACTCTCTGTCGCTCCATTCATCATCCCTCAGATCAGCAGTCTGCAGCCTCCTCGCTCTCTGCAGACCTGGACAAAATCACAGACTGGGCAAACAAGTGGAACATGTCTTTCAATCCTGACAAATCTCACACTCTTACGATGTCTCTCCGAAAAGACCGACTGGACAACCCTCCCATCCACTTTCTGAATAATCCTCTCCAAGAAGTTCTGTCACTCAAGCTTTTGGGTCTCACTATCTGCCATGATCTTTCCTGGGAAAACCACATTTCAAATCTGGCCTCCAAAGCCAGTCGCCGACTGGGCATCCTCCGTTGTGCGAAGTCCTTCCTTGGCACACCTGAGCTCCTCACCACATACAAGGCTTTCATCCGCAGCTCAATGGAATACTGCTCTCCCCTCTGGGCTGGTGCTCCTGCCTCACACCTAGCTCGTCTTCACGCTGTTGAAACCAAAGCGTTCAGAATCATTCGAATCTCCCGCGATGAAGCTAACTCCAAGGGCCTTTCACTCACTCACCGCAGGCAGTTTGGTGGTCGTTCCGTCTTCTACCGACTCCTCTCTGGCCTTGCCCCCCCAGCTCTCTCTGGGCTCTGTCCCCCAAATATCCCTACAGGTCGCACAAGATCTGCCTGCAACCCTCTTATGGTTAAACTGCTAAAATCAAGACTCTCTGCTCACCTTCACTCCTTCATTCCTCTTTTCTCCTGCCTCTGGAACAAACTTCCTCACTCTCTTCAATCCCACTCCACCCTCCAGGTCTTTAAAACAGCTGTTCACCACCATCTCTTATCTTCCCCCATCCAAAACCTTGATCTTTTCTACCCCTGCTAATTTCACCCCAAATCCACTTTTTTGAAATACCAAACTTCTGTCCTGGAATTCCTTGGTCTCCTTGTGTTTTATACTTCTCCCACACCCCCCCCCCCTTCCCACGCCCCTCACCCCAAGCCCTCTCCCTCCCACGCATCTCCCTGCTCTCAAATGTTGTGTTTGTGTGCTTCCCCTTCTCTCCCCATCTTGTCTTCCACTCCCTCTTTTTATATATTTTGTTTGTCTGGTTGATTTGTTTGTGAAATAAATGTTAGCTCTTTCACGAGCCTCGATTCAGTATCCAAAAAAACAAACAAAAAAAAAAACGACTGACGAGTTGAAGAGGAGTCTCGACCGGCTGCTGTTCTACCAAAGATAGGGCCACACGGGGCACACGCCCCTCTTGCCCTACAATGGACTTTACTTGAGTTGATGTGAAAGACTAGATATACCATGTCCACTACCATTACCTCATCCACCCAATCAGAAACTGCTTCATATAACTCGAATAAATTTATTAAACAAGGTCTTGCTTTAGTAAGTTTGTGTTCACTACTTCTAATTAGTTTTAAATTATTTAGATGGTTTCCTTTTTGATCCATAATTAACATCTCAAACACCTTCCCCACAACTGACGTCAAACTAATAGACGTGCAGGTCTTCAGTTTCTCTGTGGAACCTTTATGAAATAACCATGTGACATTTGCTGTTAGGGTTGGCGTTAGGATTAGCATTATGGTTAGGATTAGTGTTCTGGTTAGGGTTAGCGTTACATTTAGGGTTAGTGTTATGGTTAGGGATAGCTTTACAGTTAGGGTTAGTGTTACAGTTATGGTTAGAGTTAGCATTATGGTTATGGTTAGTGTTAGGGTTATGGTTAGGGGTAGCGTAACATTTTATTTTTTTTTGCATACAGAGTCTCAGCTCGTGTAAGAGCTAACATATTAAACATGAAAACATGCACGGACACATAAAACATGCAATAAAGGGAGTGGGAGACAAGAGGGGGAAAGAGAGAGAAGCACAACAACATTAGAGAACAGGGAACATCGGTAGATCTGTGGAAGGGAGAGGGCAGGGGTGGGAGAAGTGGGGGTACACGGTACAGAACAAATGAACACTACTAGGAATTTCACTCCTAGGAATTTCACTACTAGGAATTTCACTACTAGGAATTTCACTACTCGGAATTTCAGGAAAGAAGTTGGGGATTGAAAGAGGTGTATTTGGGATGTTTTTTGGATGGGGGAAGATAAGAGATGGTGGTGAACAGCTGTTTTAAAGACCTGGAGGGAGGAGTGGGATTGAAGAGAGTGAGGGAGTTTGTTCCAGAGGCGGGAGAAAAGAGGAATGAAGGAGTGAAGGTGAATAGAGAGTCTTGATTCGGTAGTTTCACAAGAAGAGGGTTGCTGGCTTGTGCTTATCTTGTGCGTCCTGAAGGAATATTCGGGGGACACAGCACAGACAGAGCTGGGGGGGGAGCAAGGCCAGAGAGGAGTCGGTAGAAGACAGAAAGACCACCAACCTGCCTGCGGCGAGTGAGTGAAAGGCCCTCGGAGTTAACTTCATCGCAGGAGATTCCAATGATTCTGAACGCTTTGGTTTCAACAGCGTGAAGACGAGCTAGGTGTGAGGCAGGAGCACCGGCCCAGAGGGGAGAGCAGTATTCCATTGAGCTGCGGATGAAAGCCTTGTATGTGGTGAGGAGCTCAGGTGTGCCAAGGAAGGACTTCGCACGACGGAGGATGCCCAGTCGGCGACTGGCTTTGGAGGCCAGATTTGAAATGTGGTTTTCCCAGGAAAGATCATGGCAGATAGTGAGACCCAAAAGCTTGAGTGACAGAACTTCTTGGAGAGGATTATTCAGAAAGTAGATGGGAGGGTTTTCCAGTCGGTTTTTTCGGGGAGACATAGTAAGAGTGTGAGATTTGTCAGGATTGAAAGACATGTTCCACTCGTTTGCCCAGTCTGTGATTTTGTCCAGGTCTGCAGAGAGTGAGGAGGCTGCAGACTGCCGATCTGAGGGATGAGGAATGGAGCGACAGAAAGTAGAATCATCATCAAAGAAATAGAGAGGATTTTCAAGAGAGTCAGAGAGATCATTGATGAAGACCACCCAGCCTGAACAGGAAGGGGAGTTAGAGATAGAGTTCGGATTCGGGTTACCTGTTAACTGTCTAATCCTCGGATACCTGTCCCCAATACAATGTTTTATATCTTTATCTGCGACACTATTTAAATCCATATCATTCAGTGTTGACTCATCTCAATTGCGAAAAACCGTAACCTCGTTTCAGTCAGAAATATCAAAGCCATTGACCCATAACTCCATTAACCCTGTGAAACAAACCCCAAAGCGTCCTCTTATCGTCTCTGCTCCGCTGTCTGCATTTACAACATGGAGGAAAAGAAGAAGATCGAAATACTGCACTGTTTGAATGGCCCTTGTGACTTGCTTTCCTTATTCCACACGAGATCCATGTTAATTACCGCGTGACGCGGCGCCAGATCAGAGATATCATGAGGTACAAACACGTCATCTCCATTTGGATACCTGAGAAACATCCTGACGTCACAAGCTCCGCCCATACTTACAACACTCATCGCCATCAACATGCCGGAGAAATATCCTGACGTCACATGCTCCGCCCATACTTACGGACCGCCCTCCTTCTGGCCAGCCAATGACCACGCCTTAATCTCATCGTCTCCACCTCCTCTTGAACGACGAATCAACTCTCATTGCCCGAGCATTGGATGGATTCGTTGTGCGCATGCGCGGCGCGCCCAGCGCGACATCTTGTCGGAGTGTCCTTTTGATCCGGTGCGTTGTTGGGTACACAGTTTGATATTTTTGGTTAAAATTGACATTAGTTACTTCATAAATTACCATTTTCTTCTTTTTGTTGGTGGATACACAAACCTATCTAATGTTATGATGTTACAGTCTAACATCAATCCTCAGTTGTGTTCATTCTGAGCAGATATAAGAATAAGAAGTTGATGAAGTGGTTATTTGTATGAAATCATCGATTTCACCTCCTAACGATGTTTTGGGGTGACGTCATGGTGGTACTGTGCCCGTACCCCTCATGTGGTGCGTACCCGTCGGTACCCCTCATGTGCGTATCCGTCGGTACCCCTCATGTGGTGCGTATCCGTCGGTACCCCTCATGTGGTGCGTATCCGTCGGTACCCCTCATGTGGTGCGTATCCGTCGGTACCCCTCATGTGGTGCGTATCCGTCGGTACCCCTCATGTGGTGCGTATCCGTCGGTACCCCTCATGTGGTGCGTATCCGTCGGTACCCCTCATGTGGTGCGTACCCGTCGGTACCCCTCATGTGGTGCGTACCCGTCGGTACCCCTCATGTGGTGCGTACCCGTCGGTACCCCTCATGTGGTGCGTACCCGTTACCTTGCTTGTTAACTGTGTGTGCTGATGTTAACTTTGATGTTTGAAATGTTATTCGAGATCAGATGAAACTCGATGAACAAATTGCATGAACTGAACCAGAATCTGAATACCTTTTCCTGTTTTACACCTGTGTTTGCATCCCCGCGCCACGTCTGAATTTCCTGCCAATCCCAATGTTCCTTTTGTTGTTCTTTCCATCTCACGATGTTGGGAGGAGGATGGGGGGGGGGGGGGGTGGGGGGGGGGGGGGGGTTGCATTTAAAGAAAGTTCTCAAGTTAGACCAACCCGTTCCCTTCGCCCATCATCCGGCCGAGCTGCCATTGGCTGCTGCTTCACTCGTTCAATCTAGTCTAGTAACACCATCACTAATTGGTTGGGAAGCGTCATGTTGGTTTTCCATTTTCCTGGTGAGTTGTCTGTTTTTGTGTTTATTAAAATATTAAGCAATGACGTACGTGTGTGTGTGTGTGTGCGCACAGGTCGCGCAGGTCGTGCTGACGAGGAGGACCCGTTGCGGTGTTCCCACCATGGCCCAAGAAGACGAGTGTCGGAGGTTGACAGAGACCATAAACCACTGGAATGCCAATCGCCTTGATCTGTTTGAGATCAGCCCTCCAAACTTGGTGAGGACCACGTTCTGCTATTTGATTGGTACATCGGTGTTAGACCCTGCCCATGCCGCCGGTCTTTGCTTGGAGTCGTTGCTTGGGTCATGTCACCGGAATGATCCTTTCACCGTCAGGATTTGCCTCAGTCGTACGGCTAACTGTGTCTCGTCTCGGGAGTGAATAAATGCTCGGGCACCAACAACTCGCGAGTCATGAAGTACTGCCGCCCGCATGCCCGGTATCTCATTGACCATGCTGGCAAACCGTGGCGGGGCTTTGTGGCTCTTGCAGGAAGTACTGCCGCCCGCACGCCCGGTGCCCGGCATCTCATTGACCATGCTGGCAAACCGTGGCGGGGCCTTTGTGGCTCTTGCAGGAAGTACTGCCGCCCGCATGCCCGGTGCCCAGCATCTCATTGACCATGCTGGCAAACCGTGGCGGGGCCTTTGTGGCTCTTGCAGGAAGTACTGCCGCCCGCATGCCCGGTGCCCAGCATCTCATTGACCATGCTGGCAAACCGTGGCGGGGCCTTTGTGGCTCTTGCAGGAAGTACTGCCACCCACATGCCTGGTGCCCGGCACCTCGTCGACCATGCTGGCAAACCATGGCGGGGCCTTTGTGGCTATTGCAGGAAGTACTGCCACCCACATGCCTGGTGCCCGGCACCTCGTCGACCATGCTGGCAAACCATGGCGGGGCCTTTGTGGCTATTGCAGGAAGTACTGCCACCCACATGCCTGGTGCCCGGCACCTCGTCGGCCGTGCTGGCAAACCGCAGCGGGGCCTTTGTGGCTACTACAGGAAGTACTTATGGTTTGCATAATGCTTGATTTGGCCTCGTATCTGCGACATGGCTTGCCTTGTGGTCGTCTTGCCTCAACGTTAACCAAAAACATTATCTTAACACCGCCCGCATTGGGGTTCTGGCTGAACAGGTAGTTTATTAATTTATGCACAGCAATGGCTTCTGTTAAAAGTTTTCATTGATTTACTTGTTTTTTGTTTATTTCTGACATTCTAAGTTTAACAATAATTAAAATGAATAATCTTGATTTGTAAAGGTAATTTGTATAAGATGCTGCTGAAGATTGGTTCCAGTGGATTTGGCATGAGGTGATGGGTAATTTGGTGGGTGCCGAGAGCCGTCGATTGGTTGGTTGGTTGGTTGGTGCTCACAGCCATCGATTGGTTGGTTGGTTGGTTGGTGCTCACAGCCGTCGATTGGTTGGTTGGTTGGTTGGTGCTCACAGCCGTGGATTGGTTGGTTGGTGCTCGCAGCTGTCAGTTGGTTGGTTGGTTGGTGCTCACAGCCGTCGGCTGGTTGGTTGGTGCTCACAGCCGTCGGCTGGTTGGTTAGTGCTCACAGCCATCAGTTGGTTGGTTGGTTAGTGTTCACAGCCATCAGTTGGTTGGTTGGTTAGTGCTCACATCCGTCGGTTGGTTGGTTGGTGCTCACAGCCGTCGGTTGGTTGGTTAGTGCTCACATCCGTCGGTTGGTTGGTTGGTGCTCACAGCCGTCGGTTGGTTGGTTAGTGCTCACATCCGTCGGTTGGTTGGTTGGTGCTCACAGCCGTCGGTTGGTTGGTTAGTGCTCACATCCGTCGGTTGGTTGGTTGGTACTCACAGCCGTCGGTTGGTTGGTTAGTGCTCACAGCCATCAGTTGGTTGGTTGGTTGGTGTTCACAGCCATCAGTTGGTTGGTTGGTTAGTGCTCACATCCGTCGGTTGGTTGGTTAGTGCTCACAGCCGTCGGTTGGTTGGTTAGTGCTCACAGCCGTCGGTTGGTTGGTTGGTTAGTGCTCACAGCCGTCGGTTGGTTGGTTGGTTAGTGCTCACAGCCGTCGGCTGGTTGGTTAGTGCTCACAGCCATCAGTTGGTTGGTTGGTTCGTGCTCCCAGCCGTCGGTTGGTTGGTTACTGAGATCAGTTATGGTGTAGTGATGCGTGTTAAGAAGTTTAGCTATTTGTGTGTGCTGAGGTTCTTGTTCTGGTATGTAGGGAATTTGAACAAGAGACAATCTGTTATTTCTTGGTAATGTTTGCTCGCATTTCCTTTTTAAACATCCATGGTGAGCTGGAGGTGAAATGCGACTCGGTGAGCTCCCTTTTCTAAAGTGAGACCAACCTTGTCTAATCCCTGTCCCTTTGCTCGTCTCCCTCTCCCTCTCCCTCTCTCCTTCTCCCTCTTCCTCTATCCTCTCCTTCTCCCCCTCTCTCTCCTTCTCCCTCTACCCTCTCTCCTTCTCCCTCTACCCTCTACCCTCTACCCTCTCTCCTTCTCCCTCTCCCTCTACCCTCTCCTTCTCCCTCTCCCTCTATCCTCTCCTTCTCCCCCTCTCTCTCCTTCTCCCTCTACCCTCTCTCCTTCTCCCTCTCCCTCTACCTTCTCCCTCTCCCTCTACCTTCTCCTTCTCCCTCTCTCCTTCTCCCTCTCTCCTTCTCCCTCTCCCCTCATCGCCCCTCTCTTCCTCTTTTCCTCTCTGTCTCTGTCTCTGTCTCTGTCTCTCTCTCTCTCTCTCTCTCTCTCTTTCCCCCTCTCTCTCCCTCTTTCCCCCTCTCTCTCCCTCTCCCCCTCTCCTTGTTTCCTCAGTGTTTCACTTTTCTTCATTTGCATACCCGGTGTTATCGCCAGTTTATCTTGTCCCTTATCTCATCCATGGTGTACTCCCACCAACAGCATTTCTTGATTTACATTTTACACAGATAACCACGTTGTGAACCACACTGTGCACCACACTGTGCCTGTGGTTGATCGAACACACTCGCACTTGGTTCAAATGTTAGTTTTCCATCATGTTGGGTGATTGTCCATGATACGTGGATCCTGTGGCACGGCTCGAACATGATACGGCGTGACATGTGCATGTCAGTTGGTTCGACGTCTCGTAATGGGGAATGCCTCTTTCCTCCCAACATGATGTTTCCTGTGTTCATGACGTATGCTACGCATTGTTTTCCTGCATCGTCACAATGGTATCCATCACAGGAGTAGTTGATGTTCTTTTCTGACCACCGTTGTTACCTTTATCAGTCGTATCCCGGCGTTGACCATGAGAGAATCGATGAACTTTGTAATCCGAGTACTAAGTACAATGTTTAGCATTTTGAGCGATGTGTGTTTGTGTGTTTTGTAGATCTTGTACCGTGTAAAGGAAGCACTGTTTGGTCTGCATGACTAGTCGTACTGGTTACCATTTGGCCTAGTCACGTGGAATGCATTATTATGATTATTGTTTTGACCAAGACCATCTTGGCGGTGGTTTGAGTTGGGCGTTCTTCCCAAGGAGGGAATGCATGGAAGCATCCTCCCATTGTCTGTCTGTTTCCTCTGTTATCATGAACCTCTCTGGGTGGGTCAGGCGGCTAAACTCCAGTGGTTTTGGACTGTTCCTAAATTAGGAGCATTTCATGGGGATCATCAACATGTTTTGACGATTGATGTCACATGATTGTGCTTCTCAGGGATGAACAACACAGCACTCATTTGTCGTTTTTAATCTTGGCCTATGGTGAGCAATCTAGGTTAAGCTAGTGGTCCTAGGGCCTTTCTAATATGGAAGATGCAATGGGATCATTTACACGTGACACAGCTGGTTCAACCATCTCTAAAGGATGGAGTTCTATGATGTCGCCATCTCTGCGGAGATCCAGAAGGGCCGTCTGTAGTTTTATTGCATTGTGTTGTTTTTTTGTTTGTTCGATCATTTTCCTCTTGCGTGATTGAGGCCCACACTACATGGATGGTAAGCCCGCTTGTTGTACCGCAAGTTAACCACTGCTGTTAATGAATGGTGTTCCAGATGTTTTTCTTTGGTGTAAGTGATCGTCTGGAAATCTGGAAGATCGTCTGGAAAACCCTCCCATCTACTTTCTCAACAATCCTCTCCAAGAAGTTCTGTCACTCAAGCTTTTGGGTCTCACTATCTGCCATGATCTTTCCTGGGAAAACCACATTTCCAAGCTGGCCTCCAAAGCCAGTCGCCGACTGGGCATCCTCCGTCGTGCGAAGTCCTTCCTTGGCACACCTGAGCTCCTCACCACATACACGGCTTTCATCCGCAGCTCAATGGAATACTGTTCTCCCCTCTGGGCCGGTGCTCCTGCCTCACACCTAGCTCGTCTTCACGCTGTTGAAACCAAAGCTTTCAGAATCATTCGAATCTCCCGCGATGAAGCCAACTCCGAGGGCCTTTCTCTCTCTCACCACAGGCAGGTTGGTGGTCTTTCTGTCTTCTACCGACTCCTCGCCGGCATTGCTCCCCCAGCTCTGTCTGTGCTCTGTCCCACAAATATTCCTACAGGTCGCACAAGATCTGCCAGCAACCCTCTTATGGTTAAACTGCTAAAATCAAGACTCTCTATTCACCTTCACTCTTTCATTCCCCTTTTCTCCCACCTCTGGAACAAACTCCCCCACTCTCTTACCTTCCCCCCATCCAAAACCTTGATCTTTTCTACCCCCGTTAATGCATCCCAAATCCACTTTTTTGAAATACCGACTTCTTTCCTGGAAGTCCTAGCATTGTCCATGCGTTTTATACCTCTCCCACACCCCCCCCCCCCCCACCCCTTCCTGTACCTCCTCCCCCCAAGGCCTCTCCCTCCCACAGATCTCCCGATGTCCCTGCTCTCAAATGTTGACTTGTGTGCTTCCCTCCCTCTCCCCATCTTGTCTCTCGCTCCCTTTATCTTATGTTTTATGTGTCCGTTTGTCTTTTTGCGATTAATGTTAGCTCTTACACGAGCCTCGATCTTGTACACAAAAAAAAGAAGAAAAAAAAGTGTTTGCTGTACCTTCACATTCCAACTTACACCTGTTGTGCTCATGGCTGGGAACGGGGTTATTAGTTTTGACGTTACCTTTTATTGTATTTATTTATAGCTTTGCCCTCGTTGTTATACCTGCCCATTTAATTACCTGTCAGGCAGACTTGAGGGACATATTGGCCTTGTTTTGTGACCGTTCAAGCAAGAGAACAAACAATAAGATTTGAGATCAATGCATTGGATTGAATGAATATATGACGCACGCTGACGGAACAGGACTGGCAAGGCAGGGCGGTATTCCGGCATTCCTCAGCAGCCTTCATGCTGCCAGATTGCGGATCTGGCTTTCGTGGCATTCCGGAGGGGCCGAGGGGGTGAGTGGCTCCTGTCAGGCTCAGTACAGACCTGGACTGGAATGGCTTGTATCCATGAGCACTGACAAATCTTGCATTCCCGATTACAGATTGGTTGTGGTTTCCTACGAACGATGTTTCTTATCATTTTGCTGATCGTTGGATTCTCCTGGTTCTACGTTGATTGATCAAGGTTTGGTTTTGGGTTCCCCTCCCCACCAAAAAATCAGTAATCTACGGTGTGTATGTGTGTGTATTTAGATCACACCCAATCACTGTAGTGGGTACCAGGGAAGTGCCACACCAGCTATTGTTACATGATGCATTCTGATAAACAGGAAATGCCTGCCCCACATTAATCTGTCTGTGCTACACAAAACTGTTCTGGGAACAGCGAGGAACAATTTTGATTTTTAAAAGGCCTTTCTGGCTAAACAGTTGCCTAGGCTCTGCTTAGTAGGCCTGAGCTTAGCAGAGCTTACAGCTACAGTCCGAGGATTGTACTGCAGCTAATACCCGGAAGATAATTTAATTCTCAAATTTATAGATGAGTCCACACCGGAGAAGGAACATTCCCTGAACACGTTGCGTGTTTTCAGATTATTTTATCTTTGCTCTCATCAGGACTCACTGTGATGTTGTACGTGCATTGTTGTGTTGGCGAATGGGCCGTGGGTACTCCCGTAACACCCCCGTCCTTCCCTCTCCCCACACCCCGGAGGTCAACCGACACGTTTCCCTGTGCGACATCTCAGACCGCGACCGTCGTTTTTGAAATACCGGCTGGTCACGTTGTTTTTCAGAAGGGATTGCGAAAGGGCCAAGTCTTTGTACCATAAGTGCACTGACACGATCCAGATGCCGATAGCACAGTTGTTGTGGGCCCGTAACCGGATTGTAAAGTGCTATAAACATGCATTCATCACTGACCCTTTGCCGCAGGATCTGGACTATCATGGGGTGATGCGGTTCTACTTCCAAGACAAGCTCTCCGGGAACTTTGCCACAAAATGCATCCGAGTGGCGAGTACCGCCACCACTCACGATGTTATTGAAACCCTGGCCGAGAAGTTCCGCCCGGACATCCGCATGCTCACCGCGCCACGCTACTCCTTATACGAGGTTCACTCCAATGGAGGTAGGCCCTAGCCCTCGACTGTGTACTTCTGGGGCCAATCGGATGATTGTTAGTTTTCCATTAAATGGCTTTGTTCAACATTTCTGTTTAAAACTTTCACAGACCAGACTGACAATTCACTTATACTGACCTGGGACACTGTCGGCCTATCCAGGAGCTTGTTACTGTTACACCAGGTGAGAAGGTGGTGAATTTAAACTCGTCCTCTGTACCCACTGGGATTTCTCGGTTTCATAATCTTGCACATGGTAAATGCAGTACATTGGTCGTTTTAATTTATTTAATTTCCCCATATGCAACCTCAAACGACCTCATTCATGGAAAACTTTATGCAGGTCTGGGGAAGGTCAGTGATACAGATTGGAAGGCAAATACTTTCCTCAAACGATGAGGTTTCAAAAGCTTTGGAGAAAATGTTAGTTTAAGGTAACAATGTGCCAACTTTTCCAGCCGATTGTCATGCTGCTCCATAAAAGGTTGTGCTCTTAATTTGCCAAAAGTGACATCATGAAGTCTGTATCATGTTTGGCTTTATGTGCATGTTCTGCTCTTACTGGTTAGAAAACCCTCTCTAGTATCTTTACTAGCGAGCTGCAGCGTAAATGTATCGGCAGGTGTGAGGTGTCCAGTCAGGGTGATTCATCAATGTGTGAGGGCTGTCCCACAGGTGGACGTTAAACTGGGCGTCCCGTCTAACACCATTAGTTGATGGATGTTAAAGATCCCAAGGTGTCCTTCACGCAGAGTAGGCAAGCTATCGCCAGCGCCCTGAACAAGTTAAAAAATTCTGCCATAACCTTAGTTGAACTTCGGGCCTGGCCAACCGGGTCAATAAGAACTTGGGCCAACCTTCCCGCAGCAACCACACAACAACGTGGGAATAATTGTGCCCGTTAAAGAATAATAAGATGTGAGGTGCTATGCGGTGCTGATACACGTGATGCCACGAGGTGCTGTCGACACGCGTGATGCCATGCTGTGCTGTCGACACGCGTAATGCCAGGAGATGCTGTCGACACGCGTGATGCCACGAGGTGCTGTTGACACGCGTGATGCCACGAGGTGCCCTCGACACATGTGATACCATGCGGTGCTGACATGCGTGATGCCACGAGGTGCTGTCGACACGCGTGATGCCACGAGGTGCTGTCGACACGCGTGATGCCACGAGGTGCTGTCGACACGTGTGATGCCACGAGGTGCTGTCGACATGCGTGATGCCACGAGGTGCTGTCGACAGGCGTGATGCCACGAGGTGCTGTCGACAGGCGTGATGCCACGATGTGCTGTCGACAGGCGTGATGCCACGAGGTGCTGTCGACAGGCGTGATGCCACGAGGTGCTGTCGACAGGCGTAATGCCACGAGGTGCTGTCGACAGGCGTGATGCCACGAGGTGCTGTCGACACGCATGATGCCACGAGGTGCTGTCGACACGCGTGATGCCACGAGGTGCTGTCGACACGCGTGATGCCACGCGGTGCTGTCGACACGCGTGATGCCACGCGGTGCTGTCGACACGCGTGATGCCACGCGGTGCTGTCGACACGCGTGATGCCACGAGGTGCTGTCGACACGCGTGATGCCACGCGGTGCTGTCGACACGCGTGATGCCACGAGGTGCTGTCGACACGCGTGATGCCACGAGGTGTTGTCGACACGCGTGATGCCACGAGGTGCTGTCGACACGCGTGATGCCACGAGGTGCTGTCGACACGCGTGATGCCACGCGGTGCTGTCGACACGCGTGATGCCACGCAGTGCTGTCGACGCACTTGATGCCACGCGCTTTTATATATACTAGGGCATTGCCCGTACTATATCTATATCTAAAATTATATCCCCCCCCTCTATTTACATGAAATGGTTTGGTCCAAAGCGAACGGCTTGCGAGTACGGTGACAATCCCCCCCCTCTATTTACATGCAATGGTTTGGTCCAAAGCGAACGGCTTCCGGAGTTTGGTAAAGAAATCGCCATCGCGTGCACAAACGCGCAGGAAAGCGAATGAATCGCAAATTCGGTTTTATTAGTTTTAAAACATAGTTTAACGCCAACATAGTTTGCAAACGTGAAATAAATGAATACGCTCTCAAATGTGCCATCCGAGGCAGAGTGTGTCCGCCACGTTCGGCACACGCGATCGTTCGCTGCTCTCTGATTGGTTGAATCGTTTTTTGGACATAGCTCGGTAAGTAATTGTCCGATTAATATGAAACCTTGAAAAGGCACATCCTCGGGTCCCCAGCAATATACCTGGCAAGTTAAAAGTATATCGGACCCGTGGTTGTCGAGAAACAGCGGTCACAGACAAACAGACGTACAGACGTACAGACGTACAAACGTACAAACGTACAGAGATTACTGGAATTATAGATAGATATATATATAAAATATATATATATACTGTATATATATATATATATATAATTATATATATATATACATATATATATATATATATATATATATATATATATATATATATATATATATATATATATATATATATATATATATATATATATATATATATATCTATCTATATATATATATATATATATATATATACAAACAAACAAACATACTTTACTACTTTATATAGATAGATATATTATATATATATATAATATATCTATCTATATAAAGTAGTAAAGTATGTTTGTTTGTTTGTTTGTCCTCTTATAACTCGAACTACTCATCGCAGAGCAAAACCAAAGGAATATTCGGAATCAGTACGTCTCAGAGCAACTACAGCACACCTTAAAATTTAAAAAACGTCGCGTTTTAAAATTATGACGTCATCAGCGTATTTCGGAATGTTAATTTTTCAACTTCATATTCGGAATCAGTACGTCCCAGAGAAACTTCGTAATGTTAATTTTTCAACTTCATCCGATTGACATGGGACCAACGGCATGTGACAGAGAGTGAAACATTTATTTGACGACAATGACTTCCGGGTTCGGAATGCGGAACCAATGCCATTTGACGGAATAAAAAATAAATGCGACATTCAATTGACGACAATGACTTCCGACTTGACTCCTCCCTCCCCCTCCCCCCTCCCCCTCCCCCTCCCCCCTCCCCCTCCCCCTCCCCCCTCTTCCTCCCCCTCCCCTTCCCCCTCCCCATCCCCCTCCACTCCCCCCTCCCCCTCCACTCCCCCTCCCCCTCCCCCTTCACCCTCCCCCTTCCCCCCCTCCCATCCCTCCCCTCCCCCTCCCCATCCCCCCCTCTTCCCCCCTCTTCCCCTCCCCCTCTTCCCCTCCCCCTCCCCCTCCCCCTCCCATCCCTCCCCCTCCCCCTCCCCCTCCCATCCCTCCCCCTCCCCCTCCCCATCCTCCCCTCTTCTCCCCTCTCCTCCTCCCTCTCCCCCTCCCCCCTCCCCCCTCTTCTCCCCCTCGCCCCCTCTTCTCCCCTCCCCCCCTCTTCTCCCCTCCCCCCCTCTTCTCCCCTCCCCACCCTCTCCTCCCCTCCCCCCCCCCCGTTCCCCTCCCCTCCCCTTCCCCCTCCCCTCCCTTCCCCCGCCCGGCAATGCCGGGTACTTCTGCTTGTATATATATATATATAAAAAATGTATATGTTTATATATATATATATATATATATATATTGTTGCGGTTTTAGAGAACCCACACTTGTGTAAATATCCCATCATTAAAAGGTTAACGGTAGCACCCCTAGTTAGTCCACAAGCAACACGTAGGCCACCATAGGACTTCAGTTATTTCATTAGTATGTGTTTTAGATAAGGCCGTGTTTCCAATAGTTGAATCTGCGTTGTCGATCAAATAAGAGTAGGCCCATTCCGTCCATTTTTGCCAACCTCTCCAAGCGACGCCATTACGTGCCTCTGCCAGCAGCATTCGCTGCCTTAGCGTTCGCTCAAGTGCCACCATAAGCCATGCGGTTAGGCCCGAGAAAGGGGGCGGAACGCCGAGAAGAAGGTGTGGCCACGTCATCCAGTCATCAAAGGCGTGGCCGGTAAGCCCTCACCAGCCAACCAGGGCTGAGAACATCGCTGGCAGGCGTGGCAGTTTGGCTCGCGGAGCGTTTCGCTGGTCGCGTGATATAAGCACGAACGCAAAGCCCTTTCAGAGGACTTATTCAGCGGCGCCCATGAGAGAGGACTCTCGCGAAGCACTCGAGTGGAAGGTTGGCGGTAAAAGGACTTATCGGGAGAGCGCACCTACGTGAGACCTCTGAGATATACGGCGCGCTTGATTGGTTGAAAAGGACTGTGCGGAGGACTGAGAAGAAGAAGGGCGCACTTGTTAAGAGGACATTGGGGAGACAGAGGGCGTTTGGCACGAGCGTGCATTTATTACGTACGCCACAGGACACCAGCTTCCCCCCTTACATAACTGTCCGGTCGCGTTCAACCATACGCGTAGCTGCCTGCTGGGTTTCGCCCGCGGGACCGGAGCCTGGACCCCATCGCTGGACCCTCTACCCTTTTTTTGTTTTTGTTTTTTTGTATACTGAATCGAGGCTCGTGAAAGAGCTACCTGTTCTACAATCAAGCTACAATCCCCGTGTGAGTGTGTTTGTTTGTCCTGGTTAATAAAAATAAGACTTTTAAGACTGCCCTGTGTGCTGCTTCTTCCTCTTCCTCTCTTGTACATCCCTTTCGTTTCCTCTTCTTCTTTCTGTATATTTGTTAATAAACCCATCTCTGTTCTTCCTATACTCTGGTGTCCTCCTCATCCAATCGCATCCGTCCTTTCTATCATTGGGTAAACGTGGCACGATTGAAACCGCTCAGAATCGGGTTTAGTCACTTTGTTAACGGCTCGGATCGCGGATTGCTATCCGCTCAGCATATTCCATCGTATCCGTAGTTCGAGCGGGGGTTATCTCCTTGCTTTACGGTCGGTGGTAGTACTTAGGTAATTGGACTAAGACTCGACCAACAACCCTATTTACCACCGACCGGAAGGAACGTTATAACTTCTAAGGACTCTGGTCGGCCAGATAAAAAGACAAGGGGATTAACCCTCCCCCCTTGATAAGGGGAGCACCGACGACCGAGATCCGTAACAATATCTTATATATATATATATATATATATATATATATATATATATATATATATATATATATATATATATATATATTATATATATGAGGGAGAGTGGAGGAGGATACTTTTGCTCGCTTTTCCCATCCCTTGGTACGGGTACTCTTACTAGTTGTGTGTGTGTGTGTGTGTGTGTGTGTGTGTGTGTGTGTGTGTGTGTGTGTGTGTGTGTGTGTGTGTGTGTGTGTGTGTGTGTATATATATATACACACACACACACACACACACACACACACACACTTGTGGGGGATACATTCCTTGAAAATGCTGCAAAAGTTGGAACAGCGAATGTGGGAGCATTGTTTCAATGTAAAAGGGGGGGATAGGTTCCTGGAATTTCAAAAACCGTGAATGTCATGACATTGAGTGGGGAAAAGGTTGATAGCCATTTGCGGTGGAGTGTTTTCATTATGTACAGTAATGGGGGATGACGTTATGCAGCTGGTGTAATATGCCGCGAAGCAATGTTTACAGTGTGAATAGCGGGATATCCCATGAATCGATGTATAACTGTGAATGACTGGGTATCCCGTGAAGCAATGTTTACAGTGTGAATGGCAGGATATCCCGCGAAGCAATGTATAACTGCGTGAATGACGGGATATCCAACGAAGCAATGTATAACTGAATGACGGGATATCCGGCAAAGCAATGTATAACTGTGAATGACGGGATATCCCGCGAAGCAATGTATAACTGTGAATGGCGGGATATTCCGCGAGGCAATGTATAACTGTGTGAATGACGGGATATCCCGTGAAGCAATGTATAACTGCGTGAATGACGGGATATCCAACGAAGCAATGTATAACTGTGAATGACAGGATATCCGGCAAAGCAATGTATAACTGTGAATGACGGGATATCCGGCAAAGCAATGTATAACTGTGAATGGCGGGATATTCCGCGAAGCAATGTATAACTGTGAATGGTGGGATATGCCGCAAGGCAATGTATAACTGTGTGAATGATGGGATATCCCGCGAAGCAATGTTTACAGTTTGAATGGCGGGATATCCTGCGAAGCAATGTTTACAGTTTGAATGGCAGGATATCCTGCGAAGCAATATACAGTCGTGGCCAAAAATATTGGCACCCTTGCACTTTATTCAAATAACTCAC
This sequence comes from Myxine glutinosa, assembly GCF_964187855.1. Classification (NCBI taxonomy): domain Eukaryota; kingdom Metazoa; phylum Chordata; class Myxini; order Myxiniformes; family Myxinidae; genus Myxine; species Myxine glutinosa. The sequence continues at coordinate 115,060,861 of NC_136265.1, forward strand.
AATTTTCTCCAAAAAGAAGTTGAAATTGACAAAAGTATTTGGTCTCCACAATTCTTTATTTCACTGTTAATATTACAGAACCTTTGTTTTTGATTCAGAACTTAATATATCCTTTAAAATCAGAAAATAAAAAGAAATGGCATTGACAAAATTATGGACTCCTTCGACTTAATATTTGTCAGCACAGACTGGACAAAATGACTGCAGTCAAGCACTTTATGAATGAGCTTCCTACACCTCTCTACTGGCAGTTTGGCCCACTCTTCTTGTGCAAACTGCTCCAGTTCTCCCAGATTTGAAGGGTGCCTTCTCCCAACTGCTGTTTTCAGATCTCCCCACAGGTGTTCAATGGGATTTAGATCTGGACTCATTGCTGGCCACCTCAGAACAGTCTAGCATTCTATCTGGAACCATTCCTGGGTGTTTTTTGAAGTGTGTTTGGGGTCATTGTCCAGGTGCAAGACCCATGACCTTCGACGGAGACCCAGCTTTCCAACACTGGGTTGAACATTGCGCTCCAAAATGCCTTGGTAATCTCCTGATTTCATGATGCCATGCGCACATTCAAGACACCCAGTGTCAGAGGCAGCACAGCAACCCCAAAACATCACTGAACCTCCTCCATGTTTGTCGAGAGGGTGTTCTTTTCTTTGAAGGCTTCATTTTGTTTTCTGTAAACATAGAGATAATGTGCTATACAAAAAGCTCTAATTTGGTCTCATCTGTCCACAAGACATTCTCCCAGAAGGATTTTGTCTTGTTCAGGTGTGTTTTGGAAAACTCTAGTCAGGCTTTCTCAGCAGTGGGGTCGTCCTGGGTCTCCTACCATAGAACCCCCTTTCATTGAGTTGGTGACGGATGGTGTGAGTTGAAACTGTTGTATCTTGTGTCTGAAGGTCACCTTGAATCTGTTAGGCAGTTAATTGAGGTGCTTTCTCCACCATTCGAACAATCCTTCACTGCAATCTTCGATCAAGTTTTCTTTTGCGGCCACGTTCAGGGAGGTTGGCTACAGTGCCATGAGCCTTAAACTTTCTGATAACATTGTGTACGGCGGACACAGGAACATCAAGGTCTCTGGATATGGACTTGTAGCCTTGAGATTGGCAATGCTTGGCTACAATATTGTGTCTGACCTCAGACAATTCTCTGGTTTTCTTTCTTTTCTCCATGCTCATTGCGGGACACACAGTGACACAAAACAGCAGAATGACTCCTTTTCACCATTCAAACTGGTTGAGTGATTTTTATATTGCCGGCACCTGCAACTCACCACAGGTGAGTTCAATTCCAAAGTAAAGGAGAATCACCTGCTTGAAATCTAATTATTTCTAACAACTTCTAAAAGGTGCCAATAATATTTTCCGGGCCCTTTTAGGATTTCTGTGTGGAATAAGGTAAGATTTAGTAATTGTTTCAGCTTTTTTTTTTTTTTTTTGTTCCACTGCAAACCAAAGAAATACATTTGTGGATACCAAAAGATTTTTTAATTTGAACAATTTTCTGGAAGAGATGGTGCATTATTTGATGAAAGTGCAAGGGTGCCAATATTTTTGGCCACAACTGTACAACTGTGTGAATCTGGAATTCTGCAGGAGGGATGCGGCACCATTCTTCTACGAGAAAGTCAATAAACTCCGTGTGATGGAGGTGGAAAACGCCGTCTCAAGCGTCATTCCTGAATGTCCCATAAATGTTTGATTGGGTTCAGATCTGGTTCCCGAGAAGGCCATGACATATGGATAACATCAGTTTCATGCTCATCAAACCATCGGGTGACCACACGTGCTCTGTGGATAGGGAATGGGGGGGAGGAGGAGGGGGTAGGGTAGGGAGTCTCCACTTGCAGTCTTGCTAGCCATAATTATAAGCAACCAGGCCTGTGCAGCATTTTTATACGTGACCCTAAGTATGCTAGGATGTTATTTTATTAATTAACACACAGGCCACACCTGTGTGGAAGCTATTGCTTGGTGTCCCTCATTTACCCAGGTGTTTCCTTCTTTTTTTTTTATTACTACCTGTATATTTTAAGGTTGAAAGCTTGAGAGGAAGTCACTGGAGACGGACAACTTTAGTCATTTGGAAGTTTTGTACCTGCTAGTTTTGAGTTATATTTTCCTCCACCATCTGTGATGGACGGAGGTTATGTTTTCACCCCTGTCTGTTTGTTTGTCTGTGTGCCAGATATCTCAAAAGGTTGTGGATGGATTTAGATGAAATTTGGTGGGCAGGTTGGGTATGGGACAAGGAAGAATTGATTTGATTTTGGTGAAGATCCCTTTACGGATATGAGAATTTTTTTTAATTTGCAAAGTGATTCTTCACCATTGAGAGATGGGGCCCAAAACGATATATAGCGTGATGTTTCTAAAAGTTGTGGACGAGTGATGAGAATGCTTGGTGGATGCGTTCGTTAGGTTACAAGAACAAGCGTATTCTATTTTGGTTCAGGTCCGAATCCAGATCCAGCCTCCAGGTGGGATACAAAACGTAAACTGTTCAGCCTGGCAGAGGTACGCTCTCTGCAGAGTGCCCTTCTAGTTGGTTCTGTGTTGGTTGTATTATCATATTATATAATTATTATATAATAATCAGATGGTACTAGCTCTGTCATGCGGGCAGCAGATCGGAAGCGAGTTTCGGCTGGGTTGTTTGAATGTGGGATCGATTTGGGTTGGAGGGGGGGGGGGGATGCTGTGCATTTGTGGGGGACTTTAACACGCATGTCGGAGTAGCGGAGCTGGGTGAAGAGTAATGTGTTGGTAAATTTTGTTGGGAAACAAGGAATAGAGAGGGTCGAGACCTGGTGGAGTTGGTGTCAAGGAATGGGACGGCCAAAGCTGGTTCATTCTTTCAAAAGATTACCAATAGGAGTGAACAGCATCGGACAGAATTGGATTTGGTGGTAAGGAATCTACAGTTGTGGACGATTAAGGATTGCAAGGCAGTGGTGGGAGAGCATGTTACTTCCCAGCACAAGCCTGTGGCATTTGTGGTACAGATGAAGAATAGGAAGGAGGGAGGTTAAGAGCAGAGATTGGAAGATTATTAGCTAGGGGAGTGAAGGGGAACATTGTCGTAGAGTAAAAGGAGGGGATGGAGGCCATGTATGAGCAACTTGGCGAAGAAGCAGAAGGTTTGAAGAAAGAATGGAAGAAATATGGAGAGGTGTTCATGGGAATGGCAGAAGTCTTGTGTCGAAGGACATCAGGAAAGGGTGCATCATCGAGGGGTAGAACCCATGTATGGTGGATGGAAGAAGTAGCAAAGGCAGTTGGTGAAAAGGAAGTTTGGAATGGGATAGAGAAGATCAAGGATAGAGGGAGGCAGCCGGATGCCGGATTTCTGCACCTGTATGGGCAGAAGTAGAAGGCAGCAAGGAGAGATGTGGATGAAGCGAGAGATGATATGGTAGAGGTGTACAACAAGTTGGAAGAGGATGGTCGGAGGAAGATGATCTATAAATTGGCTTGTGACAGGGGTGGGGATAGCAAGGCCATGAAGGGGAGCGGAGGAAGAGGGGGAGGGATGGGAGAGGAATGCATTGATTCAGAATGATGGTGGGAGATAAGTGACAGAGGGGGGGGGGGGGGGATATTGTAGGTGTGGAAAGGATATTTCAAAGACGTGTTGTACCGGGAAGGAAGCAACGGCGAGCTGAAGCTACCCAGTTAAGTGGAGATGGAGGAGATCACGGATGAGGAAGTGCGGACGGCATTAAAGAGGATGAAGAAGGGAAGAGTGCCAGGCATTGATGAGGTATGTACAGAGATGATAATTGTAGCCGGTGAAGTAGGAATCAATTGGCCAAATAGGCTGTTGAATGTATGTGTGAAAGGATTCAATTCCGGAGGATTGGAGGACAGGGTTAATTGTGACGATTATGGAAGGGGAAGGGCGATGTTCAAGATCTGGGGAGGTACAGGGGTATTGCGCTCCTAAGTCATGTCATGTCATGAAGGTGCTGGAGAGAATTCTGTTTGGGAGGGTAAGGAAAAGTGTGGAGGTGGAAATCGTAGAAGAGCAACAGGGGATTAGAAAGGGTAGGGGGGTGACGGATGGGATGTTCACGCTGAGACAGATGGTCTCCATGTGGTTCTGCAGTGACCGACCCTCTGATGGTCTCGGTGCCGGTGAGGTGCGCCCTCACTCCCATGCCTGCATGGACTGCGTGCCCCTGTTCGTGGATGTTGCGGTTTTTGTGATGTTCGGGTTCATGACTTTTTGGGTCGCTCTTACAGTGGCCGTGAGGTTTCTGGCGGTGGGTTTCATCAGCGGGGTTTTGAGCAGGGATTATGATTGAGGAATGCCTGAAAACCTGGGAGTGGTGAGTGGTGCCATATTCCTGGCTCTGCATTTTGTCCTCGTGCCCGTTCGTGCCCTCCTTGGGCTGCTGACTAGATGGGAACTGTCCTGGATTTCAACGGATTCGGCTCCTAGCTGCACACCCAGCTGTTGCACATCTGGCTCTCTATTGCACACCTAGCTCTCTGTTGCACACCTGGCTCTGCATTTCACACCTGGCTCTGCATTTCACACCTGGCTCTGCGTTTCACACCTGGCTCTGCGTTTCACACCTGGCTCTGTGTTTCACACCTGGCTCTGTGTTTCACACCTGGCTCTGCGTTTCACACCTGGCTCTGCGTTTCACACCTGGCTCTGCGTTGCACACCTGGCTCAGTGTTGCACACCTGGCTCTGCTTTGCATGTGTCTCCTTGGTTTTGTCGCCAACGTTTTTGGCCTGCCATGGCATCACAGATTGGCACTCCCTTCCTGCCATGGCTGCCCTTCCTGCCATGGCTGCCCTTCCTTTGCTCATGAGCTGTCTGCTTGCCGTCGGGCCCACCACCGTGCACGTTCCTGTGCCCCATGCCCGCTGATTGGTCTGTATGTAGACCTTGGTGTTCTCCGCTGCGTGTGCATGCGACTTCCCCGTGTTTTTCTGCACAAATGCCATGGATATCGCTGGAGTTGTGGGATGGAGATTGGGGAGACAGTCATTGTTGCAGCTTCCATGGCTTCTTCGGTTTGGTTGAACCTCATGGAGAGGCCTGGTACAGCTTTATTTATTTATTTTTTCTCACGACACTTCATGGTGTCTTTGCTGTGCACCACTCTGGGTCTACTCTACAACAATTGATTGTTTTGTTGTAATTACTATGATCTTTTCATTATCTTGATATTTTAAATTGTAATACTTTATATTGCCTTTCCCATTTTTCTTTAGGCTTTTTTGTGTTGGCATAACTTTATATTGGTTTATGCATTTTATAACATACTAGCAGAAGTACCCGGCATTGCCGGGCGGGGGAGGGGAGGGGAACGGGGGGGGGGGGGGGGGGAGCGAGCCCCTTGGAAAAGCGAGCGATTTTTTTTTTCATAGCGTTTCATAGCGTCATAGCGATTTTTTTTTTTCATAGCGTCATAGCGTCATAGCGATTTTTTTTTTCATAGCGTCATAGCGTTCATAGCATTTCATAGCGTCATAGCGATTTTTTTTTTATAGCGTCATAGCGATTTTTTTTTTCATAGCGTCATAGCGTCATAGCGTTCATAGCGTCATAGCGTTTATAGCGTCATAGCGTCATCACGTGATTGCTCTGAGCGAATCAGTGCCCACCTGTTCTGATTCCGTTGATTCCGTGCGCTGAAATGCGCTGAGGTAAATATGAATAAAAAATATGAATCGTCAAATATTTTGAGTTCGACCATGTTCGTCCCAGGCTCAATGGCCATGTCTATGTCAAATATCAAGCACGTAAGCCTCTCCGTTTAGGAGTCTATCGGTAACATTACACACACACACACACACACACACACACACACACACACACACACACACACACTCACACTCACACTCACACACTCACACTCACACTCACACACACACTCACACTCACACTCACACACACACACACTGTGTTTTATATATATAGATGCAGCATCTTGCTGCATCTTATCTATCTATAATTCCAGTAATCTCTGTGTGTCTGTGTGTCTGTGACCGCTGTTTCTCGACAACCACGGGTCCGATATACTTTAAACTTGCCAGGTATATTGCTGGGGACCCGAGGATGTGCCTTTTCAAGGTTTGTAATTAATCGGACAAGTACTTACCGAGCTATGTCCAAAAAACGCTTCAACCAATCAGAGAGCAGCGAGCTATCACGTGTGCCGAACGTGGCGATCAGACTCTGCCTCGGACGGCACATTTGACAGCGTATTCATTTATTTCACGTTGGAAAACTATGTTGCCGTTAAACTATGTTTTAAAACGAATTCAAACTGCGATTAAATTAAAACGATTCATCGTAACTGCGATTTGCGAACTTCCGGACATTGACGACTTCACTTCCGGCAGCCAATCACAGAACGCTTTGTTGCGTAGGCGTGGCCGATGTGAGACGAGCGGAGCTGAGCGCGTTACGAGCTGACCGCCATTACGGTACGTAATTCGATTTCTTATGCGCATTATTTCTCCCAATTCAGTCAGAGCGAAGGGCGGAAGCGAAGAGCGTTGTTTTTTTTGTTTACGGGCGTACGGGCGGGGTAGAGCGTACGGGTAGCGTTTTTTTTTTTTTTTGGCAAGGAACGGGCACCCACGTACGGGCAATGCCCTAGTATTATTAATGTAACTTATTATTGTGGTCATTGTAACCTCATATTATTGAATTGTGCCTTATTAGCTCACCTGGAACGAAGTTCAAGAGAGCTTATGCGATGGTGCGTCGTCAGTCAGTGCGTCAGTCTGTCTGTCAGTCTGTCTGTCTGTCTGTCTGTCTGTCTGTCAGTCAGTCCGTCCTTAAAGACTTGAGACTTCTTCTCCGAAACTGCTGTTGGTATTGCGAACAAACTTGGCACAAATTATATTTGTTGAGTTGTGACTAAGGTTTGTTCAAGGCATTTAAAAAATCTGGATCTAAGAGGGTCTACTGGGGTCAAAGTGCATCCAGGTTTGACCCCACCAAAATAGATATTTGCTTTCTTCTCTGAAACTACACACACTATATCAATGAAACTTGACCACAACCCTCATCACCCATGATGTACCAAAGTGTGTTCACGGCATTGAAAAAAATCGGGCCCTGAGGGAGTGTTTGGGGGGGGGGGGTTGTCCCCCCCAAATAGTTATTTGCTTTTTTCACAGAATATACACATGCAATTCTGATGCAACTTAACCACAACCTTGATCACCTGTGTTGTACCAACGTTTGTTCACAGCATTAAAAAAAATCGGGCCATGAGGGTTCAACTAGGGGGTTGTCCCCCAAAATAGGTATTTGCCCTTTTCTCTGAAACTACATACACAATTTCAATGAAACTTCACCACAACCATCACCTGTGATGCACCAATGTTTGTTCAAGGCATTGGAAAAATTGGAGTCTGATGAGGTATACAGGATGGGAGGGGTGGGTGGGGGGGGGGGGGGGGAGGGATGGTAGGGGTTGCCCCCAAAAATGGGTATTTTTTTTGTTTGTTCAAAGTCTTATGAAATGTTAGTATGATTGTACATGCTGCTCTGTCTTCTATAAACCATTCAAATTGGTTTAAAATACTATCATGTTCCCCGAGGATTAAGATCCCCAAGGTGACGAATGGCAGATCGAGCTTTACACTCCGAGGCATTCAGTCCAACTATGGCGGTGTTATTTATACGCGCAAGGGTGTAGTGGAGGGCAGTGAGCGCTTACCTGGATGGGTTTCACTTGGTGTCCTCGAACCACGATAATCAAACCAGACCGACATGGAATTAAAATGCAACAAATTAACAGGTTTAATGAAAATAATGGCAGGGACAGGAAATGCATGGTAAAACTAATTCCTAAATTGGGGCGCCCCCACATGGACTCATGAAATGGACACAGGGAGAGGTCAATGAAAATAAAGGCGTAGTGTTTGTGTGTACTCAGCTTTGAGCGGCCCTCAAACTCCGTCGGCCCTCAAACGGGTCCCCGAGTCTGTGCGCGGGAAAGCATGCCTTGGCGCGCAGCTGCGTTAACCCCAGCCGCCGAATGCGAAGCGAGCAGGCCTTCATTCTTTCCTCGTCGTCCGCTCCACAAAGCACCGAGGCGAGACAAGAAAAGGATGCGTCCGCCCAGAGCGTGCCAGCCATGAACCAAGAGCGTCAGAGTGCACGAGCTGTGACTGCCTGACACGAACGTTGAAACCAAGAGAGGAATAATAAAATGTGACTGTTCGTACTGTATGTCGGCCAATAGAGAGAAAGGTGCGACTGCACGCTATGAAGGCCAGCCCGGAGACAGAAAACTGTGACTGCTCACTATCAACTCAGAACACAAAGAGACAGAGAATTGTGATGCTCTGCCTTTTCGTTCCTGGTCCTGGAACCTTCCATCTGACGTCACCCGCGCACTCCAATCAGCGAGTACCATTGCAGCAGTCCATCACCCCGACCAATCATCACCCCCGACCCCACGGCCCTGTCTGCTTGGTGTTGCGATGATTCGGCTGGCGGCACTAGCGGCAGCGTTCAAATGTCTGAATTTGGTCGCTTGTTATGGGGTTTATTTTAGGTGTTGAGTGCATGGCTGGTGTGGTGTGTGTCATAAGGAAAAAGGGGAAAACCACAGAGGCAACTATACACAGGGAATTACCCTTATACCCTACCTAATTAACATAGCTCCACCCCTCACCATGTAGACAAATATATGACCTTACGCGACATCCGGCCGAACAGATTCCCTACTTGGTTACATGGAGGTTCTTCTTCCTCGTCGCGACATTCGGGGCACACTACACTATACAATCCTAAGGTATTTCATTGGCTACCCCCCATAAACGTAACAATACCTTTAGTCGGTGTAGTCTCGACTGTTTATTTTACCAGGTGAATGCCAGGGGTATTGCCCCTATGTTTTTTCATGTTATGCATGTCTGTATGTGAGCTTGTAAAAAAAATTTTTTTCAATAAGCAGTACTTTTTAATGATTAAAATTTTAGTTATTTGTAGATGTTATTACAATCATTGCAGTTTTTTAAATTTATTTTAATTCTATATTGTAAATATATATTGTAAATTATTACAATATATTGTAAATATATATTGTAAATAGCCTGGTGTTGCGCTAGCGGCTAGGGTGCCAGCTTAGGATCCTAGGATCCTGGGTTTGAATCCCGGTCGATCGCTGAATTAACGCCAGGGGGGTTGACTCAGCCTGTCATCCTTCCGAGGTCGGCAAATTGAGTACCAGTTCACTGGTAATTCCCTGTTTGTCGTAAAAAGGTGACAAAAAGGTTGGCGGCAGGAAGGGCATCCGGCCGTAAAACATTGCTTCAAAAAGGGGACCAAAAAACAACAACAACCACGGTCCCCAAAAAAGGCCAACCCCCGCTTGCGGGGAAAAATGGCCTCTAAAGGTGGTTTTATTTTATTTTATTGTAAATCATTTACAATTCAGCTTTTGGCTGCGATAAATTGATTTGATAATAAACCGTTATTGAGTAAGGTGGGGGTGGTTAGAGAGTGGAGCGAGGTGGTTGAGGGCACGGGGGAGTGGAGGAGTGTTGTGTTCAAGGCAGGGCAGATGCTTGGTGTCATTGGACCTCACCCCTTATAATAAGGGGAAGAGGAGGAGGAGAAGATAAATAACTAGCAAAGGTGGCTTCACCAGGTACCTCCTCCCACCTTCCTCCTACCCTCCCTCTCCCTCATTCCACCCCTGCCCCCGCCTCCTCCCACACTCCTCTCACTTTCCTCCTCCCCCCTCCCTCATTCCACCCCTGCCCCCGCCTCCTCACACACTCCTCTCACTTTCCTCCTGCCCCCCTCCCTCATTCCACCCCTGCCCCCGCCTCCTCACACACTCCTCTCACTTTCCCCCTACACCCTCCCTCATTCCACCTCTGCCCCCACCTACTCCCAAACCATCTCCCCTCCTTCCCTCCACCCTTTCCTTCTCTCAGGTGCTGGCTCGTGTGTTTATAAGTTATGAATTGTGAGAAAATGACTGTTTAAATCCATGGCAAGGTATATCATGGTAAAAAATTGTGATCCTATAAAGTTTTGTTGTGATTAACCTTGGGAGCTCAGAAGAGTAGGGTCACAAACAAACAAGCAACGTCTCATTTGCTTTTATATAGGAGATGGAGATTTAGTGTGTGTTGATGAAATGCCGTTTTGGTGAGCATTCTTGGAATTTATCTCCTCAATTGAAATGAACAGAAGAATGTGCATGTGTGCGGTTTGCCACAGAGGAACGGCGACTCGACCTTAACGAGAAACCTCTGATCGTGCAGCTGAATTGGACGAAGGATGATCGAGAGGGACGGTTTGTGCTCAAGAACGAGAACGATGTTGCTCCTATGAAGGTACTGTAGTCATATTGTCATAACAGGAAATTAGAGAAGCTTTTACGTAGTTGTGAAGAGTGACTCAACGGTGTAACGTGTGTGCGTGTGTGCGTGCCAGGGTGGCCTGAAAGTCTGTTTACTCTTCTTGTATTAAACATCCGTTCTTAAACTATTTTAATACTAGTGGGCTCGTTGGTCCATTGGTGCAAATTTTCATTGCTCTTCACGGTCTTGTAGCATACCTGCCTGCTGTAGTGCGTGTGTATGAGCTTACCTTTCACCAGTCCTAGATGTGCTTGGGCCAGGGTGGGGAGAGGTGGAAGGGGAAGGGGATTAAATGTTTGTTATTATCATTGCCAAACTATATTACTATTATTATTGTTGTTAATATTGTTACGTTTGTGGGTGGAGGGTGGGGGGGGTGCGGGGGTAGTTAGAGATTTGTATAGAGTAGTATGGTCTTTGTGCAAGTACAGACTTGGCATTTAATATGGAATCTTTTTTTTGTGGGGGTGAACTTACTTTTCAAAATGTCTTAGAACCAAAAGTTCATTGGAATTATGTTGAAATTATTCTAGATTTTGTTAATGTGACCTTTAAAAGAAACAAAAACCACATTTGACATTTCGAAACAAATAAATTGATCCTTGAAAGTGATGGAAACTGATATCGAACTCAATTCATGGACAGTAATGTGTTAAATTTCTGTACGTTTTCCAGAAGTATCTCTTTATTTTGCACATTAGCCAAATTTTTTTTTAACAAAAACAAAAGTGAAATTACGACTGGGATTACGGACAGTAAAATTACAGTTCAGTACTTCGTGTAACCCCCATGAGCAATTCAGGAGAGCATGTACACGTTGAGGCATGCTGTTCACGAGATTTGCCAAGGTTTGGACAGGAATCGCTTGCCATGCAGTGACAATAGCCTGCTGCAATTCACGCACAGAGGTCGGCTGCTGGTCCAAGTGGTCGATTTGACACGTTAATTCTGCCCACAAGTTCTCTATCGGATTCATATCCGGGGACATGGCAGGCCACTCCATATGCTCTACACCACGGTCAGCAAGAAAGTGTTGGATCATGCGAGCACGATGAGGCCGTGCATTGTCATCTTGGAAGACAAAGTTTCCTCGAAAGGCTGCACGAGCAAATGGAAGCAATGTTTCTTCCAGAATGGCCCTGTACTTGAACTGGTTCAGGTTTCCATTCAGAACAACCAGGTCAGTTTTGCCCCCTGCATGAAAAGCAGCCCAAACGGTCACCCCACCACCTCCAGCTTGGACTCTTGGCACTATACAATCTTTGTTGTAGGCTTCATGCACTTGTCTGCGCACTCGGACGCGGCCATCTTGACGATAGACCAGAAATCTAGACTCGTCACTGAAGATCACGTGATTCCAGTGTCCTGGCTGCCATTGACGGTGCTCTCTGGCCCACTGCAATCAGCACTGGCAGTGTTGTCTGGTCAGGCGTGGCTTTCTCAGGGGACGCCTGGCACGATAGCCTGCTTGAACCAGTCGTTGGTTGACTAGCCTTCTGGATACAGGCACATTTGTCAGTTGCTGCCACTCAGCCTGAAGCCGATTAGCTGACTTGGTACGGCCATTGCGGACTAACCGGTGCAGCTGGTGATCATCCCTCCTTGTGGTTCTGCGGGGACGTCCTCGCCTCGGTATTGGAGTAGGGACACCCCTCTGAGCATTTCGTTTCAGGATCTTTGACACCTGACCTTGAGTGATGCCATACTGCCGAGCAATAGCACGCTCTTTTCATGCCGTAATTTTGTTAAGCCACCACTCCATGACAAACAGCATTGTCGAGTTGACGGACCATCTCCAGAGGAAGTGGCAATAACTTTTGGAGACGTGCAGCAGTTGTTTTCCACGAATACATAACGCAACAACCCTTGTATACCCGACTGTGAAGTCAATCGTCAAATGCACCTGTCCATACATTTTGCCACGCCACCTGTGATATAATCCTGTTGTTGACTTCTTGCTGCGACAGACAATCAGTGACATGGTTCTTTTAACAAATAAATCACCAAAGTGTAAAAGAAACTCACCAGATTGATATACTGAGTTAAGAAAGTAAACCCAAGTCAAGAAAAAAAATAATTCCATATTAAATGCCAAGTCTGTAGTTAGCCAATCTTGATGTAATATGCAGGGACATGTAGCTTAAGGATTGTCTTGTTTGAATGTATACCATATGTTGCATTGTAATAAATAGCGATGGATTGCAGTTGGTCAAATGTGTGGGAAACCTCCTGTGGCCATCTACTAGGGGTACTGGGAGATATTGGGAGAGAGAGGGGCGGAGCTATGAACACTACCAAGGAGCGGAGCATTGCCAAGGAGTTGAGGGACGAGGGTGGACAGGGACCATGGGTGGTCTGAGGAGTCAATAGAGATTTGAGGAGATTGGAGCGTGTGCAGGGAGTGTTCGAGAAGAGGATTAGAGTTTGAGAGGATCTGGCGAAAGCCAGAGAGGGTTTTTGGAGTGTCTTTGAGGAGAGCTTATAAGCTAGTCTTCCTGTCTCCCTGTTGTGGCCCTGTGCCATTTTCGTTTACTGCTGCCTGTTCGTCTTCTTGCCCGTCTCCTCATCCCGTCTCATTGCCTGCTCGGGGCTGCTCTGTGCCCATCCTCCTCCCGCTACCACCAGAGCTAAGTTCCCGGTTTTGTCCCTTTCCCTATCTGTGATTCAGTCTGGAGTGAGAGATGCCTTAGATTTCTTTAGATTTATATTATCTCATTATCAATAGTTATTTATTGAATTTCAACCTTCATTTGTTATTTATTATGGGAATAAACCTGTTGTTTTCACCAGAGCTAAGGTGCTCGTTTTTCTTCTCAACCGCACCCGCGTAAAATCCTCCATAATTGAATGCAGTCTGAAGGAGATAAAGCAAGTTCGGTCCGTCTGTCCAGTGTAGGTTCTAATCGCTCTGGACACGACAATATTATTGTTTTAAATTAATATATGCATTGTTATAATGTTATCATTGTTTTTGTAATTATAATGCCATGCCATGGAAGGACCTATTAAACTGCTCTATACACCTTAACATGGCACATGTTCAGATATATGGGAATTATTCCGGATTCTTTGTAGGCAATTAGCCTAATCAACTCAGGAGATCAGAGCTCCAGTTGAACTCCGCAAAAAACAACGCATACACACACACAAGCACACATACAAACACACACAATGTACAAAAACCAGTGCATCCCGAGAATGTACCTGCCAAGGAAAGGAGGAGGGAGCGGCCTGATGGAACTCAACCAGGTGCACAGAGTGATGAGTGTAAGACCGAGTATGTGAAATGCTCAACAGACTATTGGATGCAATTTTTTAACAAACATGAACACAATAAATCTGAAAAGGTATCCCTGACTCACCTTGCAAATAATTTCCAAAAAACAGGTGTGAATAGAGGATGCTGCACAGGAAAATGAAATGGCAACAAATACAGGCCCAATAATTGCAAAAAGGACAAAAGCACAATATAAGATGAAATACAAGCATATATATATATATATATATATATATATATATATATATATATATATATATATATATATATATATATATATATATATATATATATACATATATATATATATATACACATATATATACATATATATATATATATATATATATATATATATATATATATATATATGTCAATTGTAAGAAAGACAAAAGAGCAGGATAATTACAAAAAATAATAAATAATTGGACAGAGTGCGGATAGACAAAGAAGGCTCATTGGAATGGTTAAGAAGAGGTCAGCCGAACTGCGACGGAGAACGAATCATAATAAATGCCAAAGATCAAGGACACCACACCAATGGATTTTAAAAAGATGGCAGGACTGAGCCAGATGAACAAGTGTAGATTCTGCAAGACAGAAACAGAAAGTAGGAGTCACCTGATCTCGGGATGCAAAAAACTATTATCAGAACAACTTTACACACAACAGCATAACAAAGTATGCAAAGTGATTCATTGTCAAATCTGCAAAAATGTAAACATCCCACAACCAGAAAACTCATGGAAACATGAACCAAGGGCAATCATTGAAAATGAGGACGTCATGCTCTCGTACGACCTGATTATTCCATCGAGTGTAAACATAGAAAACAAAGCATTGCGTCCGGACATTGTACTCAAGAACAAAAAGAAAAGGACAACATTGATGATTGAGATATCAGTACCCGGCGATTTTTGCCTAAACACAGAAATCAAGAAAATGAGAATTCCTGGACCTCAAAAATGAAGTTAAGAAATCTTGGAAGCTGAAGAGCATTGGCATTGTTCCAGTGATAAATTGGAGCAACAGGAATGATGAAGAAGAGCCTCACTACGATTTTTTAAAACCATCGTCGGTAATATTACCATAAATGAACTACAACTGGAGGCAATCTGGGGTTCGGTGACAATCCTGAAAAAGAGCCCTTAGAACAAAACTCTGGAAAAGTTGAACAGTTTGGTCGATGAACCGTGATCCCTTACCGAAGATGAGGTGGATACTTTGGGTCCTGAGAGGACTCCGTTCTACCTCCCGGAACCCGCAAATGGTGATAACAACCAGACACACACACACACACACACACACACACACACACACACACACACACACACACACACACACACACACACACCTTAGCCATTTATCGTAGATATACAGGTTTTATCTGCAGTACTTGGTATAATTAATTGGTGAGTTAGTGTTGCCACATACCACGGAGGGGGAGAAGGACCGAGGTATGGGCATTTTCGCTGGGGTAAAGGGGCTTTCAGGCCACCCTGTACATTGTACATTGTACATCATAATTTTTACTTGAAATGGAGATGAAGCAAATTAACCAGATGGCTGTGTTTGAAAGCGTCATGACAATTTTTTCGTTGAGGTTAGTAGCTTGGTTATGGTCCTTTTTCAATAGGGATTTGGGTGGGGTGAGAGGGCAATTGCAACAGGGGAAGATTAGAGACGAGTTTTGTTTTATTTTTAAATAAAATTA
Source organism: Myxine glutinosa (assembly GCF_964187855.1). Lineage (NCBI taxonomy): Eukaryota > Metazoa > Chordata > Myxini > Myxiniformes > Myxinidae > Myxine > Myxine glutinosa. The sequence goes on from NC_136265.1 coordinate 115,076,213, forward strand.
AAATATAAATTGGTTAATTTTTAGCTCACCTGGAACGAAGTTCCGGGGAGCTTATGAGATGGCGCGTCGTCCGTCCGTCCGTCCGTAAACACTTGCAACTTCTTCTCTGAAACAGCTAATGGGATTGCGACCAAACTTGGCACAAATTATATTTGTTGTGTTGTGAGTAAAGTTTGTTCACGGCATTTAAAAAATTTCGGTCTAAGGTGGTTTTATTGGGGGTCAAAGTGGATCCAGGTTTGACCCCCCCCCCCCCCCCCCCAAATATAAATTTGCTATTTCCTCTGAAACCAAACACACTATTTCGATAAAAATTGACCACAACCACCATCATCCGTGATGTACAAACGTTTGTCCCCGCCATTTAAAAAATTGGGGTTTAAGGCGGTTATGGAGGTTGGGGTTGTCCCCCTAAAATAGGTATTTGCCATTTTGTCCCCCGTCGCACAGCGTAGCGAAAGGGGGACTATGGCTTTCCCCTCCGTCGGTGCGTGCGTGTTTGCGTGCGGGTGTGCGTGCGTAAGCGAAGGACCGCATTCGAATTTGGTGTGTGGGTGCAACCCACGTCAAAATCCAAGATGGCCGCCGCCATGTATGTCTGATGCCATGTATGTCTGAACCTTGTGAGATTAATATCTTGAAAAATAAGCGAAGTAACACCTTCTAATCTGGTGTGTGGGTGTATCTAGGCATAAGGAAGAACGCTATTGAAAATTGGGTCGCCACGTCAAAATCCAAGATGGCCGCCGCCATGTATGTCTGAACCTTGTGAGATGAATATCTTGAAAAATAAGCGAAGTACCAACTTCTAATTTGGTGTGTGGGTGTATCTCGCCATAAGGAAGAACGCTATTGAACATTGGGTTGCCACGTCAAAATCCAAGATGGCCGCCACCATATATATGTCTGAAACTTGTGAGCGAAATATCTCGAAAAAGAAGCGAAGTACCAACTTCTAATCTGGTGTGTGGGTGTATCTCGGCATAAGGAAGAACGCTGTTTAAAATTGGGTCCCTACATCAACATCCAAGATGGCCGCCGCCATGTATGTCTGAACCTTGTGAGATGAATATCTTGGAAAATAAGTGAAGTACCAACTTCTAATTTGGTGTGTGGGTGTATCTCGGCATAAGGAAGAAAGCTATTGAAAATTGGGGCGCCACGTCAAAATCCAAGATGGCCGCCACCATATATATGTCTGAACCTTGTGAGCGAAATATCTTGAAAAATAAGCGAAGTACCAACTTCTAATCTGGTGTGTGGGTGTATCTAGGCACAAGCAAGAACGCTGTTTGAAATTGGGTCGCTACGTCAAAATCCAAGATGGCCGCCGCCATGTATGTCTGAACCTTGAGTGGAATATCTTGAAAAATAAGCGAAGTACCAACTTCTAATCTGGTGTGTGGGTGTATCTAGGCATAAGGAAAAACGCTATTGAACATTGGGTCGCCACGTCAAAATCCAAGATGGCCGCCTCCATGTATGTCTGAACCTTGTGAGCGAAATATCATATCATAGCATGTTTTCTGCGTCTTCCACTTTGTCAACTCACATCACTTCCCTGACAGGGGACCTAGGCGTAACGCTTGTTTTCAGAAACTACACCTACAATTTGGATGAAACTTGACCACAACCTTCAACAACCATGATGTACCAAAGTTTGTTCACGGCATTAAAAAAAAAATCGGGCCCTGAGGGAGTGTATGGGGGGTGGAGGTGGGGGTTCCCTAAAATAGGTATTTTTTTGTTTGTTTGTTTAAAGTCTTGTGATTACTGTTAGTATGATTCTACATCCTGCCCTGTCTTCCAGCAACCATTGAAATTGGTTTAAAATACCGTGATACTGATTAAAATACATTTAGGCGGTGAGGTATACTGCTTTAATCTACCAGGTGAGCTCCCAGGGGTATTGCCCCTATTTATTTATTTTTAAGCCAATCTGTAAATCCACCAATTTTTAGGAGGGTATGTTCTTAGTCTGCATTCTTGGGATGCAGAATTGAAGAACATGGTTATTGATTGTATCCAGGTTCATATTTTGTTTTGTTTTTTTGGAGATAAAAATACATCCACCGTTTTAAATTCAAAACTGCCGTTTAAGTGCCAAAGTTGTAATTCATCACTGTCCTTGCCGATCCAGAAACCAGCAAGCAACGGTGCAAGTCGACCGGAGAAGGAAGGCGTGATTCACAATTTCCGGAGATCTCTCTCAAAGAAGGACAGAGACAAGGAGAAGAAGCGTCGAGAAAGGGAGGCGTCACTTCACGAGGAAGATGTGGAAAGCATTTCGGATAGCATGCTAGAAGGGTATGCTGATGTTTCTTTTATTAGTCCCCTACCGGTGTACACCGGAGGGGACTATAGGTTTGCACGCCGTCCCTCCGTCTGTCAGTCCGTCAGTCTGTCAGTCTGTCAGTCCGTCAGTCCGTCACGCAAAGAACAGTTTTCCGGACTTTTTTTTCTAAACTCTTAATGCTAATGATTTCAAACTTGGCACATGGTTTCCTCATGATAAGTTACAGATCAAGTTCGAACTTCATGACGTTTCGATCATTTTTGACAAAGTTATGGCACTTTGAACTTTGGGAATTCTGATAATTCTGATGATCCTTAACTCGGTGTCATTTTAAGTTTTAATTTCCTTTAAAAAAGATTTTCTCTGCAATAATAGGACCGATTGAGATCAAATTTTCTTGGCACATGGTTTCCTCATAAGTTACAGATCAAGTTCGAACTTCATGACGTTTCGATCATTTTTGACAAAGTTATGGCACTTTGAACTTTGGGAATTCTGATAATTCTGATGATCCTTAACTCGGTGTCATTTTAAGTTTTAATTTCCTTTAAAAAAGATTTTCTCTGCAATAATAGGACCGATTGAGATCAAATTTTCACCGTAGGGGGGACTTGGTCTGTAGAATCTTTTCATGGTGATTATGACGTCACAGGTCACGTGGTTCGGCCGCCATATTGTTTTTCGTGAAAACACGAAAACCCCTTTTTCTTTGCAACGGCTGAACAGTTCGACGCCAAACTTTGCAGGCAGAATCCCATACCCATGACGAACAAAAAAGTCATCGAGCATGACGTCATGCGTCACATGGTTTCAGAGTTGTGACGTTTTTAAGCATGAACCTTTAAAACCGAGCTCCTCCCTCATTTTTGATCCAATCGAGGGGAAACTTGACAGATCTGTTCAGCATGTCGGTCTACTAAAATGTCCTTTTGGAATTTGCGATGGCGCACGTGGTTTGGCAGATATCGTTAATTAAACGAAAATATTTTTAAAATGGGTATCTCTTGTTTATTCTAGAGTTCTCGTCAAGCCGCACCGCACGCCCTCAGCCTCGTCTGCGAACGTCAAAATCGTGACACAGCGCGTGCTTTCGGGAGGGGCGGAGCCAAGCTGAGCAACATATATATTATATATACACATTGATCATTGATCGTGAACCGGAAAATAGAATAAATTACTGATGTTTAGCGACTCGAAAGGTTCTTTATCAACAACTTATTTTCTCGTGCTTCTGCTGACCTGTCTGCAAGGTGTATAAATCGAAGTCCCGAGTGCGAACCACAGGTGAGCCCGTCCTGAGGTAATTAGCGATTGGGAACGATTCAGAACCTGTGGGTGAATAACCCTTGGTAATTTCCCCAACAGTTTTCCGGACGACAGACTGCCGGTAGGGGACATGTATTGCAGCGCAATACTCACAATGCTTGTTGATTTGGGAACACAGCTAGAAGGGAGGGTGCAGCACCAATAAGATCACAGCGGGGAGTGTGCAGCACCAATTGGACCACAGTGGGATTGTGCAGCACCCGTGATAACAGCTTGAAGAGTGTGCAGAACCAATTGGGTCACAGTGGGGATGGAGGGTGCAGCACCAATGAGATCACAGCTGGGAGGAAGGGGGCAGCACCAATGAGAACACATCTGGGAGGGAGAGTGCAGCACCATTGAGAACACATCTGGGAGGGAGAGTGCAGCACCATTGAGGACACATCTGTGAGGGAGGGTGCAGCACCAATAAGATCACAGCTGGGAGTGTGCAGCACCAATGGGAACACAGATGGAAGGGATTGTGCAGCACCCGTGTGAACAGCTGGAATAGTGTGCAGCACCAATCGGATCGCCGTGGGATTGTGCAACACCCGTGAGAACACCTGGCCGAGTGCAGAATCAATTGGGTCACAGTGGGGAGGGAGGGTGCAGCACCAATGAGATCACAGCTGGGAGGAAGGGGGCAGCACCAATTAGAACACATCTTGGAGGGAGAGTGCAGCACCAATGAGAACATCTAACGGAGGGGGAGGGTACAGCACCAATGTGATCTCAGCTAGAGTTGAGCATACAGCATCAATTATTTAATAGCTGGGAGGGAGGGTGCAGCACCAATGAGATCACAGCAGGTGGGCAGAGGGTGCAGCACTAATGAGCTACCTTTTACATGACTCCTCACCCCCCTCGCCCCTCCCCCCACACACACACACACACACACACTTTGAGAGAACATTTTGCACATCTAACAGTAGATTCTTCATTAGTGACGGATGCTAACAAGGATGAGGACTTCGTTACGTTTTATTAATGGCAGCTTCAGTGGGTGGGGGTAGAGAGGAAGGGTTGTTGCCGTTTTGACCTTGGGTGTTATGGCAGGTCCATGACGGGATCTAAACTGGCAGAAGAAGTCTACAAGGAGATGCCGGAGACGAGCTTCACACGAACCATTTCTAACCCGGATGCGGTGATGAAACGGCGCCGGCAGCAGCGTATGGAGAAGCGCATGCAGGATTTCCACGGGGAGGACGGGCGGCCGGTCTCTGGTGAGCTTTTGAGGTGTTTGTGCGGTTTGAGATGCTGCTCCAATTGCATCCTTTGTTGTTGCATTGGGACACGGTCATATGGTATGGTGTTATATGAGGAAATGAGGCCTGGGGATTTCAGATCTCTTCGGTAACCGTTTTTCGGTTCCGTGATTTAAGTTTATGGGAACCGATGGGAAACAAAATTCCGGTTCCGTGCCCAAACCGAATGGGAAACGATTTTTTTTCCTTTATAATTTGTAAAGCAAAACATTTGTAATACAGAATTAAAAATGTAGTCTCCAATAATAAATCCTGTCATTTACATGTATGCAATGTAATTAACGCATGTTCATTATTGAGGTTGATGTTTATTACACTGGTCTGCGTCATTTCAGAGGTCTAGGTTTTCTCAACGGTTCTTATATGCTTTTTGCATGCTGAATGTAGAAATGTATCTCATTTCGCTCAAGCAGGTCAAGTTTTTATGCTATCTCAATTTTAAGGAAAAAAATAATCAAAATTTTTGTTTTTTTAATTAGCATTTTTTAAATTCAAAATCAGACTTACATTGACAGAAAATGTACAAACTATACATATAATGACGCACAAGTACCGTTAATGTGAAATTCAACATTAAAAAGACGAAGGAAAACAATTAATGCGGAATAAATGGCTTTCGCAAAGATTTTCGTCTGTGTGTCGCATCTGTAACATCTCTCTTGAGGCACCAACAGTAGTCCGCAAGCATGTTGACATCCCATCGGCCCTGGTACCTCTCTTCCATCACTCGAATATCCTGGTGAAACCGTTCTCCTTGCTCCTCGCTGACATCACCACAGTTTTCCGGAAAGTAGTCTAAATGCGAGCTGAGAAAATGCATCTTTATGGACATACGTGCACCAAGAGCCTGGAAGCTCTGCAGGAGCCCTTCCACAACACATTCATACTCTGGACTTCGGTGATTGCCCAGAAAGTTCGTCACAATGGATTTGAATGAGAGCCAGGCATTCCTCTCATTGCTCTCCATACTTTCGTCGAATTTAGGATCTTTCATAAGCTCCCTGATCTGAGGGCCATCAAAAATGCCTGCTTTCAGTTTGGCCTCACTTACGCGAGGAAATTTCTTGTTCAGGAAAGCGAAAGCTCGACCTTCTTTGTTCAATGCTTTGACAAAATTCTTCATAAGTCCGAGCTTGATGTGCAGTGGCGGAAGTAGAATCTTCTGAGGATTCACAAGAGCGTGTGACACAACGTTGTGGGAACCTGGTTCCAGGCCAGATTTTTCTGGCCAGTTGCGTTGTACATAGTGCTGCTTGTCTTGTCTTGTACATAGTGCTGTATGAAGGAAATTGTTGAGGATGTTTCACCCAACTTGAACCAAAATAAATTTTCCCACCGCAATTGGGTGTTTTTTTTTCGGAGACACCATCTCCGTGGTAGATGGCCGATGGCTCCCAAAGGGAGCTCATCCGCCCTTTGCCAGTAGTACTGCTTTCAAGCTTCTACTTGAGGAGTCGATGAAGAGCCGCCATTCTGTAGGATCATACGCTAAACCCATAGCTGCAATGAGGCCGGTGATGTTGCTACAGTAAACCAGAGAAACTTCATCATCCGAACTAAAATATTCTCGAAACTCTTCTTCACGGCTGCGGTACCAGGAGAATGTAGTTTCAGGAGCTAACAAACGACTTTCACGAAGTCGTGACCCTAGCAACTGAGCAGATTCTTTGAACAAACACAAATCTCGTGTCAAATCGTTCAACTCCGCTTGGCTAAAGAGCTTGGGTTGACTTGTCTCGCCCGTAGGTTGATATGTACCAGATATGTCACCATCTTCCATTTGTTCATCGGAATCGGACGCCAAATGTCTGCAATTTTTGGGCGGTGCTGGAATTGGAATTCCTGGTCCATGAGGCACTGGTTTAATGGCAGATGGCACGTCTGGATACTTTAAGTGTTGCTTGTTTTTTCGATTTATGCCTAAAATGAAAGAGATAGACATACCGTCAAGGGGGTGACATGATATATAAAGTTAAACAATTTAGAATGTTTGGGAATTTATTAAACATAAAGTTAAACTCAAACAAAATTGATAAACTCACCTTGTAGGTTTGTCATACAGAAATAACAGTCATTAGTATGATCTCTTCCCTCCCTCCACACCATTGGGATACCAAAAGGCAGACACTCAATCTTCTTGTGGCTCCAGCACCGCAGACTCTCAACGCACGTTTTGCAGCATATATGAGGGGCAAAGGCTTTGTCCTGGTCACCAAGTTTCATTCCAAAATATGCGTGATAGCTTTTTCTTACAAAACGTGTGATGTTAGACTGCCGGTCTGGCATGGTCACTTTACCACAGATATAGCAGAACTTGTTTGGGTCATTCTTGCACTTTCGATTCATCGTGAATCACAGTAATGTTATAGTAAGGAGGACTACGCAGGACGTACTGCCGCTCACATGCACCTAAGTGGACAGGAGACACCAGACTGAGCCACGCAGCTGCTGGAGCGACTGAAGTTGGGTGTTGCCAGAAACAACGATTTATCTATATTTTTCTGAAATTGAAATGAAAGTAATTGAGAAAGCACTTTCTTCCACATTAAGTGTACTTGTGTGTCATTATATGTATAGTTTGTACATTTTCTGTCAATGTAAGTCTGAGTTTGAATTTTAAAAATGCTAATTAAAAAATTTTGATTATTTTTTTCCTTAAAATTGAGATAGCATAAAAACTTGACCTGATTGAGCGAAATTAGATACATTTCTGAATTCAGCATGCAGAAAACATATAAGAAACGTTGAGATAACCTAGACCTCTGAAAAAAATATTTCAAATGCAGCCCAGTGTTATCAGAGAAGAGCAAATTCTGTCAATTTGATTGTGTATACCCTCATGAAATAGTTTTATTATTATTTTAAGTTATATGATGATTCTCCATTTTTTTTCTCCATCTCCAAATGTACTGCAGTAGGTTCGGTTGGCAGTGTCTCCCTTTACCTTGTGAACACAGGTCACGCCGTTCACGTAGTTCACAACCGCCGTCGGTGGTGGACCGCTTGCACCCCGGCACGATGCCTCCTTCCGTATGTCTGTGTAATGAGTGGCACATACTTTGCAGCGAAGCAATGTGACCAAGCCTTCCCCATCGCAATCCGCTTCAAAATCGTCGCTGAATGACCATTTTCGTAATGTTTTTAAGGCGACATTTTCGGGGTTTTTTTCGCTGAGCAACGGATGCCATTTTGAAAAGTAAGTCTGTGATTTAGACCGATGCGCATGTCCGTCAAAGCGGAAGTCATATCGCGAACCTGAATGTGGGAAACTACATGCTATCTGCTTTGCCGGCCTAATTTTGTTGGAAATAAAACTCAACTTCTAAAATAGTTAGCTGCAAATCACACGTGAAGGTAAATACTACATCTTTTTGCCTTACACTGCCTTTCTGCGGTGGGAAACGTACTTTCGGTTCTGTGTTTTTGCTATCACGTTACCGACACGCTACCGGTAACGATCGTTTCTGTGAAATCCGCAGGCCTGGGAAATACATGCATTACATTGGCAGTGTTCGTCATGTTATAACACCTGGACCTTGTGTGTAAAATGGACCCGAACGTTGTGTGTCATCGACCATCCAGGGTGTTGTCCTGGTTGCTAATCCTGTAATTTAGATCTTTGTTCGTGAGTCCCCACTGTCTTGTTTTCCCCTTAACCAGTTTACCAGTTTACCTGTCTACGTGGCGGATTGAAACGTATCGGCATTCTTTTTTATTTTTCACATCACACCATCGTGTGATTGCGTGTACTTGTCAGGGGGAATGCTGCGCATATTTGCCGACAGTCTTCGACCGTCAGGTCCTACCCTGGCAGCACGTTTGGCTCCTTCAGACACTGCCGATGTGATAGTTCGAGAGATGCTGGATAAGTATGAGCTGGAAGACGAGGATCCAAGGAATTACTGTTTGGCACAGGTGAGGATGTGGGGGACAGGAGAGGGTGATATGTTGGTGGTCGGGGTAATTTGTTGTAAGAAACCATCTATTTGAATTGTTTTACAGGTGAAGGTTGCACCAACACATAATAATAATAATAATAATTCATTTATTTTGTATAGCGCTTTTCCAGAAGCCCAAAGGCGCTTTGACAGAGTGGAAAACATAATGCATAACAATACATGAAAACAACAATTGCAAAAAGACAAGAATCAAGAAAACAAACAGCAGCGATATACGGCATATATATAAGACAAGAATAAAAAAGACAAGACAAGAATCAATAGGGAAATATTTAAAGCAAAAGGAGGGAGAAGGAGAAGAGATAGTCAGGGGTTAAATGCTGTGGGTTGAATGTTGAATGCAGCGTTGAACAGGTGGGTCTTTAGTGATGTTTTGAATGTGGTGAGTGAGGAGGAGTCTCTGATGGTGTGAGGTAGTGAGTTCCAGAGGGTGGGAGCAGCGATGGAGAAGGCCCTGTCCCCCCAGGATCTGAATTTGGTCCGGATGGAGGGTTGTTTTAGGTTAAAGTGCTCGCTCCATCGTAAGTCTGTGCTCTGAGGTGTTTAATCAGAAGTTGTAGCCGTATCCGGACATCATGCAGCATCTTACAAAGTTGATCCTCCTGTTTATGATACTTGGTAGAGGGCCCAACAAGTCGTCTTCAACAGTGAATAAGTCCTTAACGTAACGCGCGCTTACTCCCACTCATTGCCCTGAATGTCTTGAGTTCCATCAGTCATGAGTCCAAACTGAATGGACCTTTCATTCACATTACTGCAAACATTTTTCAGGGTGGCATGACTCGTCACCTGTAGAATCTCGTTCTGAATTTCCACCCTTGTAAACGTCGTCATTCTTGCCCGCCATGCCTTGAGGTTTGCATCATTCTCAGCCCGTAACTGCAAAAGTATTTTGAAGTTACATTCTGAGGCATCCCTCCTGCTGATTGCTTGGCCTTGTCGAGCTAAATATCACAATGAGGTGATGATCCTCTCCCTAAACTCTCCAGCTCTTTCTGCGAACTTGATCTCATCGGGAGAAACGACGGGGTTCGTGTCGTTGATGCAGAGGTGGAAATTTTTCTGATATCCATTTCCGAAAAAAAAATCACTTAAATGTAAATATAATGTATTATTAGTCCCCTACCGGTGTACACCGGAGGGGACTATAGGTTTGCACGCCGTCCCTCCGTCTGTCCGTCACGCAAAGAACAGTTTTCCGGACTTTTTTTCTAAACTCTTAATGCTAATGATTTCAAACTTGGTACATGGTTTCCTCATGATAAGTCACAGGTCACGTTCGAACTTCACGACGTTTCGATCATTTTTGACAAACTTATGGCACTTTGAACTTTGGGAATTTCCCCAACAGTTTTCTGGACTATAATTTGGAGTGCGGTAAGTCAAAGCTGTTAATATTCCTTGTTTTAACTCCAATTTACATTCTGTTTCCACTTTTAGTGAGAAGTAGGGGTCTGTGCAACCATTCATGAACTTTATTTGGTGCAAATCGGATAATCTTTAGCCGAGTTACCTCAGACCGTGAGTTGGTAATTATATAATTCACACATAGTGCAATACGTGCAGGCTGCTCCACGGAGCGACCTTGCGGGCTTATTTTAACTCCGATTTACATTCTTTTTCCACTTTTAGTGAGAAGTAGGGGTCTATGCAACCATTCATAAACTTTATTTGGTGCAAATCGGATAATTTTTAGCCGAGTTACCTCAGACCGTGAGTTGGTAATTGTATAATTCACACATAGTGCAATACGTGCAGGCCGCTCCAGGGAGCGGGCTTGTTTTAACTCCAATTTACATTCTGTTTCCACTTTTAGTGAGAAGTAGGGGTCTGTTCAACCATTCATAAACTTTATTTGGTGCAAATCGGATAATCTTTAGCCGAGTTACCTCAGACCGTGAGTTGGTAATTATATAATTCACACATAGTGCAATACGTGCAGGCCGCTCCACGGAGTGACCTTGCGGGCTTGTTTTAACTCCAATTTACATTCTTTTTCCACTTTTAGTGAGAAGTAGGGGTCTGTGCAACCATTCATAAACTTTATTTGGTGCAAATCGGACCAAATTTGGTTATATAATTCACACAGTTTTGCGGACGACAGACTGCCCGTAGGGGACATGTATTGCAGCGCAATACTCAGAATGCTTGTTATATATAATCTCTACATCTGTATAGGAGGAAAAAGGGATTCGTTAAGAAAATTACTCACCACGCACAAACTGAATATGAAAAGGACATAGCCAGCAATATGAAATATAACTGGAATACAATATTTAAATATACAAGGGCAAGGAAAGGGATAAGATCCACCTTGTTTGAAATTCCAACTTCTTTCCTGGAAGTCCTGGCAATGTCCATATGTTTTATACCTCTCCCATCCCCCCTTCCCATGCCTTCCCCCCCCCCCCCCCCAAAGCCCTCTCCCTCCCACTGATCTCTCGATGTCCCTGCTCTCAGATGTTGTGTTTGTGTTCCTCCCCCTCTTGCCCAATCTTGTCTACCGCTCCCCATGTTATATGTTTTATGTGTCGGTTTGTCTTTCTGTGTGATTAATGTTAGCTCTTTCACGAGCCTCGATCTTGTATACAAAAAAAAAGAAAAAAAAGTGTGGGCCCAATGGGAATATCACATGACGATTGGTGAATAATGAGGGTCAGATGGCAGGTCTATTGATGTTGTACATGTAGTATTTCTAGACTTTCCGAAAGGTATTTGATAAGATACCACATAGGAGGTTTTTAGCCAAGGTGAGGGTTTGTAGAGTGCCTGGTGAGGTAGCTAACTTGATTGAAAACTGAATTAGTGATGGGCAGCAAAGAGTGGCTGTGATTGGGAAGATGTCTAGCTGGGAGGATGGAAGTAATGGGAAACCTCAGGGATCAGTACTCGGACCATTATTATTATTATTATTATTCAGAATTTACATCAACAATTTGGATCGTGGGGTAAAGAGTAGGCTTTCCAAATTTGCGGATGGCACATACTTTGGAGGTAAGGTGGTAGATCGCAGAGAGGGTGGTGATCAGATTCAGGAAAGTATTGATACCTGCATAGATTGGATGAAAGAATGTCAGATGTAATTTAACCTAAACAAGTGTAAAGTGCTGGGGATGGCCAAGAACGATGAAAATGAAGATGATATGATGTGAGGGGCAATCTTGGAGCGTGTCGCACAGAAGGATCTGGGGGTGGTAATAGATAACGGGGTAAGCAGACGGCACATTGCCAGGTAGCTACAGGTAAAGCAAACATGGTTTTAGGTTGTATTCATAGGGGGATAAATTATAAACCGAAATAGGTAGTTTTAACACTGTATAGGAATTTAGTGAGATCTAACCTGGCATATTGTCTGCAGTTTTGGTCAGCACATCTAAAGGAGGACACACCTGCCATAGAGAGGGTTCAGCATACGGCTAAGATGATGATTCCAGGCCTAGCTAGACTAAGCTATGATGAATGATTGAAGGAGACGAGGCTTTATACCTTATAAAGGAGATTACGAGGGAATATGATGTGGAAAAACTGCACCAGACATGCCTGCACAATTACAACAATATGGATGGACACACAGATGGAGTGCTGCAACCCTTAGGGATACAAGGAGAGATTCTTCCACAGCAGGTCATTGGTGTCCTTCAGGAGGCATTAGAAGCCCACAGTGACGATGGCAAGGGTATTTGAGGAGAAAATTGAGAGATTTTTTGATTGGAACATTGAGTGATAGGACGCAATATACCAGATCGAACATGAAGAAACAATTGACAGCTTTTGAAGGTGGATGTGGCAGGTATTATGTTTAATATAATTGATCTACTTTTCCATATTCCACAGTAACAAGGTGGTTGTCCTTGTAATCGTCTTGAACTTGTAAATGCATTGGTACAGATTTTGATTTGAATAAACATCTCCTATAATTTCCGAGAAATGTTAAAGTTGACAGGTTTCAAATTTTATACAACATTTCTAATTGTAATGAATATTGATGATTATGAAAATGACCTAATTAACATAACAATATTAGGTATTAAAGCGGAAACACATAACCTCTATTTTTGTACCAGTTTTGCTATTCCATCTTAACATTTAACGAGATATGCTCGATTTACTGATATTGGTGCAATGGTTCAATTTTCAATGGATTGCCATGGAAACGGCTCAATTTGATATAGTGCAATTGAGTTTTTTTTCTGGGAACATTTGTGTTTTTTACTCAGTTGATCCTAGTGAACAATTTTTAGTACCCATGAAAATTTTTCCTTGTGGGGGCTGAGGGTGGAGGTGGTGCACGGTAAGTTTCACTGGCTCCCGGCCAACAATATATAGCACGATGTCTCAAAAGGTTGGGGACGACTTGTGCCCAAACTTGGGGGATGAGTTGGTTAGGTGAAAAGAACAAGCCTATTAGATTTTGGTTCACGTCCGAATCCAGATCCGGCCTATCCGTGGGATACAAAACGTAAACTTTTCAGTGTTCAGCCTGTTGGAGGTATGCGCTCTACCCAGTGCCGAGTGCGTTCCTGTTTCAAAATGGTAAATTTAAAGGTGTCTCGTGATCCCCAATAAACTATAGGTGTTACTCCTTGGAAACGTCTGTTGTTGCCAGCAGCTGCAGTTGTAGTTGTTTAATTTCCTTAGGTGGTCCTACCTCCTGGCGCAGACGCCATGGACGAGGCATCCAGACGAACTGGTGTGGCCACACCACTCTCAGACGATGACTGCCCCCTGCAGATTCTGGCTGGGTGGTCTGTTGAACACGGTCAGTATTACTTGCCTTTCTGAACTGAATGAACATAGTAATTTGACCTAATTTTTCTCGTAGTCTACTTACGTGTAGATACATGAAATGTTGGTAAATTTATCTGATATAAATGTGGGCTCTTTTTTAACGAAGAGCTATCCATTAAACATGTTTGGTTAATAGTGACAATTTGTGACCAACGCTCAAAATAGTCAAACACTAATGACACACCATGGTGGAAGTTTACAAGTATAAAAGTCTTGTGGAACAAGTCGGAGAAGTTTCCCAATTTAGCAACAAAGGTGTAGGTTACAGTACCTTCAGAAAGTATTCACACCCCATGACTTTTTTACATTTTGTTGTTGCAGCCTGAATTTAAAATGGATTAAATTGAGATTTTTGTCACTGATCTACACATGGTACCCCATAATGTTAGTGGATTTTTTTTTTTAGAAATTATTTATTTTTAGAAAGCCAGACGGAAGTCACTCATGAGAAAAAGGCCCATGACAGCACAACTGGAGTTTTGGAGTTTGCAAAAAGGTATGTGAAAGACTGAGAGCATGAGGCAAAAGATTCTGTGGTCGGATAAGACAAAAATTGAGCTCCTTGGCCTGAATGCAAAGCTCTACATCTTGCACAAACCGAGCATGACTCATCAGTCATCACCCATCTAACACCATCCCGACCCGTGAAGCATGTTGGTGACGACATCTGTTTTTTTTTTTTTTTTTTAATGTTGAAGGCTCCAGTCGCAAACTATATAGTCCTCATCGAGGCCAGGCCTTAAATAAAAGAGCTGCATTGATAGAAAATTGAAGAAAGAGAGAATAGACCAAGAGTTCTTCAGGAAGTAAAAAAAATCTGCTTTTTGAAAAGGGGAAGATCATAAGTGTTTGGAAATACATGAGAAGGTAAAGAGTTCCAGAGTTTTGCAGTGGAGGGGCAGAAACAAACGACGGCCCACCCTTGAGTTGCCAATGGCGACACAATAATCATGAGATGTAGTGGCTGTCAGGTATTCCTTGGTTTCGCTAATGAGGGAGGGACACATGCAGCAACTTCTTGGGAGCAGAAACTGAAGTAATATCTGTAGAAAAGAGAAAGAGATAACTTTGTGGCGTAATTTGAGTGGGTCGAGTTTTGACATCAGATTGGGAGAGTTGATATGTCGGATTACTTTGGATTCAATTCTGTCCAGGAAGTATGTGGAGCTAGAACCTCCCCAGATGTGAGAGCAGTTCTCTATACAAGGATGAATCGATCCTTTATATAGTTGAAGCAACTGTTGAGAGGAGAAGAATCTTTGACATCTGAACAGGACTCCTAGTTTCCTCGAGGCAGACTTAGCTATTTGTGTAATGTGTGGATTCCAGGATAAATTTTATGTTGGGGTAATACCTAGTAGGTTTATTGAATCACATGGTGTAATTGTGGAGCTTTCAAAGGAGATTGGAGAGTTGAGAGGATTTTTAGAGAGAGAGAGATGGGAAGAAATTGAGTTTTAGAATCATTAAATGTAACCTGATTACATTTGCCCCACTGGTAAATCTTGTCCAAATCTGAATTTAAAGAGGTGTCTGTGATGAAACGAGATATAGATCGAGTGAGGGAAGATGGGGGAAGAAGGGAAAAACATGGCGGAATGTAAGGCTGAGTTATCAGCATACGAGTGCATTTGGTTATTTGTAGAAGAAAGGTGGTCATTGATAAAATATAGAAGAGTATAGCGAAGAGACAGGACAGAACCCTGAGGGAACACCACTGTTTGGGAAGGAGAGAGATGCATCATGCTATGGGGATGCTTTTCCATGACAGGGACTGGGAGACTTGTCAGGATAGAAGGAACAATAAATGGGGTCAAATACAGGCAAATCCTTGAAGAGAACCTGCTTCAGAGTGAAAAATACTGTCGCGTTCCTGGCGATTAAAATCTTTATCAGGAAACAGATTAGCCAGCAAGCTTTAACTCTGGGCGTTCATCAAATACGGCAGAGTTCATGCACGTCAAGGAGGAGGAGGAGGATGTTGAAAATCACTTACCTCACGGATCCCGCCGGCAGTCTTCAACCTGCAAAAAGTAACTCAAACCGAGGCGGATTTAAAATGTACAAAAATTAACAGGTTTATTAAACGGAACCCGAGAACGAGGAAAACGCGATGATGAAACGAAAACCTAAACGGAGCTCTCCTGGACCAGACGTATAACACACACGAGGGGAGAATATAACTGAAAATAACCGTGTGTGTGTGTGTGTGTGTGTGTGTGTGTGTGTGTGTGTGTGTGTGTGTGTGTGTGTGTGTGTGTGTGTGTGTGTGTGTGTGTGTGTGTGTGTGTGTGTGTGTGTGTGTGTGCGCGTGCACGCTTAGCTCAACCATTCGGGGTCTCGTCAGGGGTTCGTCGACTCGTCCGGTGCGTTGGCGGGAACCGCCCGGTCGTTGGTGGGTACCGCCAGTTCCCGCGCTGGTAGGCCTCCGTATGCCACAGCGACAAGCCGCACGTCCACACATCGTCCACTCGGAGAACCGCAGTTCCGGTTGCCTCTCCCGGTTTACCGGTGGCGTTCTCTGCACAGTCGGTCCCAGCACGAGAGCGCGAGGGTGAAGGACAAAGGAACAAGGGAGAGGAAGGCGAAAAGCAAAGGCAAGAGATGAGGGCAAGCGAGCAAGGGCGGAGGGCAAGAAGAAGAGAGCGTAAAATGTCGGTCCTTCAGCGCTTTTAACATCGGCTCGTAACGTCCTCTGCCTCTCTCCACCAATCCCCGCAGACCACCTGCATTCGGCCCAGTTCTCCACCAATCGCCGCCTCGCTTCTCCCTCATGCCATCGGTCGGTGGCCAATCAGTCGTTGCTTCCTTCTCATCCCTCCTTCCACCAATCAGCGGGGTGCTTCTTACTCCGCCCCTGGCCAATCACAAGTCCTTCCTTACTCCGTTCTTCCCATTAGTCAACTCCCGCCCAAAAGCGAGTCGCTTCTTGATCCGCCCTGGCCTGCCTGTGCGATGTGTGTTCGACCAGGCAGTGTTGTTAGCCCTGGTGCGTCATCTGGGTTCCGGTTAGTTTTATTGTGGGGGGGGGGGGGGGGGGGAATTTAATTGGTATGTGTGGTGCTTTTAATGGTGGGATTCCTCACTAGTGTTTATGTGCAGTGCCATAAGGGACAAAGGATAGAGGTTTCACACAGGTGAATTAACATAATGGGGTATTATGTGTAGATCGGTGACAAAAATCTCAGTTTATCCATTTTAAATTCAGGCTGTAACAACAAAATGTGAAAACGTCAAGGAGTGTGAATACTTTCTGAAGGTACTGTATGAATTTGAACACTGCGTGGGGTATCGTATTCTATTAACTCTAGTTGTTGTTGTTGTTGTTGTTGTTGTTGTTGTTGTTGTTGTTGTTGCTGTTGTTGATAATAATCTTAATTCGTCCTTCACGTGATTATTTTTTGGTATTTTTAAAAATGCTCTTGGTGATCTTTCAGAACATCAAATTATCTTAATTTTGCCGGATCCTTGTGGATTGTGCCTCGTTAAAGACCCTCACTCAGTTTTGTCTTTGTTCACAGGCACACTGGTTTTCCAATTGCGAAGGAGAGGCGAAGCTGGTACGAATGAACCACAACGTGGCAGGTTGGACGCAGAAGACCCAATGGGGACGCAGCAGGATTCAAATGTCTGTAGATCGTCACGTGAGAACCTCGCCTTGAGTCAGCCTGGTGACCGCTCACCATACTTGGTGGAGCTGAACCCTGGTAGTTGCAACACCCAATGCCTTCACCTCTGCATTCATTCTGTGTTTAACCTACTAGTACACCCACTCTTTCACGAGCCTCGATTCAGTATACAAAAAAAAAAAAAAAACTTCCAACAGAAGTGGAAGGAAAGTGTCGTGTTGATAACCGTTGTGGGGTATATAGATTACAGTAGATCTACACTCAGGGCCATTTGTCTGTAATGGATGTAGTAAGCATAGATTGCCTCATGGATGTCAGGATTCCCCCAAATTTCTTTCAGTTTTGTGTTAAACATCACAGCAAATAACGACTGTTTAAAAAGGTAATTATGCGAGTGTAGTTTATAATTTTGTTTTACTTCTGGTAGGTGTGCCCCCACAAAATGTCACGATAAGCTATTTATTCACGTTTCCAAGGAGGAAAACCCCCTTTGGGAGGGAGGACGTTATTAGTATTAATATTGTTTTATAATAACATTAATATTATGCTATTATCATTGGTGTTATTACCCTCACCAGAGGAGAAGGTATTGCATTTGAGTCCTTTTGTTTCTGTTTGTGTGTCTTTGTTTGTTTGTTTGTTTGTTTCTTTGATTGTCTGTCTGTTTGTTTGTCTCTTTGTTTGTCTGTCTGTCTGTTTGTTTATCCGCACAGAATAAATATGCTTTTCTCTGCAACCGATTGACAGGAAATTTTCACCATAGGTGCAACTCCACCTGTAGAATTTTTTTTAATGATAATTATAACGTAGTCGGTCACGTGGTATGGGCGCCATCTTGGAAAAAGCGAAAAAATTTGCACCTCTATGTCTGAAAGCGCTGCATAGAAAAAATTGAGACATGGCTCATTGTAAAGAACTCTCCATGGGGAATAACATATGTTACAAAACTTCAAGTACAAAATTAAAAAAAACAAGTACAAAACGGCACAAGTACAAAACTTCATCCGATCAGGATGAAATTTCTTGAGCATCATCGAGGGATAAATTGGTGGAGAAAAAAAATTAATAATAATGACGTCATCAGCCACCTAGTTTGGCCGCCATATTTGTTTTAACGCAAAAGCCATAAACACCACTAAAAACCCTTTTTCTCTGAAATGGCTAAACAGATCGAGGCAAAACATTACATGCATGATTGCATGCAACAACAATAGGCATTTTAAGGCCATTTTCCCTGCTAGAGCGGGGGTTAGCCTTGCGGCCCCATGACAATCTTCTCCAGTTTGCCCTATTTTCTGCATCTCCCCTTGTTAACCCCTTGCCTGCATTTCTTCTTCCACCACCTTTAGCCAAGTCTTTCTTGGTCTTCCCCATCCTCTACTTCCTCCTACATTTATTCCCATCATTCTTCTCAACCAGTAACTTTCATCCTTCCTCAACACATGACCAAACCATCTCAACCTGTTTCTCTTCACAGCATCAATCACAGGCTCTATTCCCATCATCTTTCACAATTCATCATTTGTCTTCCTCTCTCTCAACGATACTCCGCACATCGACCGAACCATTCGCATTTCCACCCTTTCCAGCCTTCATTGCTGCTCTACATTCATTACCCATGTCTCGTTCCCATAAATCATAACACTTCTCACACATGCAGCATTCACCTTTCCCTTCAGCTTCAACAACACTCCCCTCCTCGTAAGCACGCCACTCAGTTCCAGAAACCTCTTCCATGCACATCTCACTCCAGCAACCGTTGCCGAGTATGATCCACCTTCTCCATTCAACATGTCTCCAAGTAGCAAAATGTTTTCACACCTTCCAGCTTCACACCATCTCCAAGATCCAACTCAACATTTCCTCCATCTGCAGCTGCTCCCTCCATGCAGCACACCTTACACTTGAATGTTGCTGCCACACTGGTTAATGACCCTCTCAGACCACTACATTTTTGATGAACCCACTCAGTGCACATTGTACATTGAATGGAGTTCACTCCGACACCCTTCCTGCACACAGCACACGGCCACTTCCCAGTTCTTTCCACCTCACCACATGCTTTACCACCTGCCATCACCTTCTTTTTTCCGATATTCACCTTCAGACCTTTTGTCTCCATACATTCTTTCCACTTGTTCATCTTTTCCTTCAGTCCATCCATACTTTCGGCAATCAACACCAGATCATCTGCATACAACAACTCCCACGGCAAACCCTCCTTTACATTCCGAGCCAGCACCTCCATCACAACTACAAATAGTAGTGGACTTAGTACCGACCCCTGATGCACTCCCACCTTCACCTCAAACTCACCACTGTTCTCGTCCTTCGTCCTTACAGCTGTGCACGCTCTCTCGTACATTGCCATCACGACTCTGATCAACCATTCCTCCACTCCTAACTTCCTCAATGCCCATGTCAATACTTTGTGTGGAACCCTATCGAATGCTTTCTCCAGATCAACAAACCCAAGAAACAACTTCTTCCTCTTCTCCATGTACTTCTCCTGCAACTGCCTTACAATATAAAGCGCGTCTGTCGTTCCTCTTCCTGGCATAAATCCAAACTGCATTTCGTCGATCTTCAATTTCTTACTTATCCTCCTCTCCAACACCCTTTCCAATACCTTCATTCCATGCTCAAATAACTTTATCGCTCTATACGAGCCACAGTCCAGAAGGTCACCTTTCCCCTTGTATAGAGGGACGAGGGTACTCAGTTCCCAATTCACTGGAATGCTGCCTTTCACCACCAGATTACAGATCTCAGTCATTCTCTTCACACTGCAACTTCCCGCTGCCTTCCACATATCTCTCACAACTCTCGTCGGCCCTCCCGCTTTTCTACTCTTCATTGCTTTTATCGCTTCCTCAATTTCCTTCTCGGTTATCTTCTCTGCCGGTCCTAAAACTGGGTTACTCTCGATGTTGCCATCTCATTCATTCTCTGCATTCAACAGCATTTCCATATATCTCTTCCATCTTCCTTTAATTCCATCTGGGTCCACAACGATTTGTCCCACTTCATCCTTCAAGCAACTCACCCCCTTCACATCGCACCTCTCTTTCGCCATATGCTTTGCAATCCTGAATACCGCTCTCTGACCCTCTTCCGAATCCAAGCGTTCTCTGAACATTTTCCTATATGCCTCCTGCGCCTTTGCTACCTCTTTCTTTGCAGCCTTCTTGGCTGCCTTATAACGTCCATGCTCTGCCTTTTCTGCCCCCGTACCCTTCGCCTTCTGCCACTCCTTGAACTTCTTCCTCTTCTCGTCAATCCTCAACGGTTGTCGTCGACCCACCTGCCGTGTATGTAACGAGCTTATTATCCTCTTTCTGGAACTGAGTATTACAAATCAACAAATCGGCAAATTCCAAAATCCTTTCACCTTCTCCATTCCTCACACCATATCCGTAACCCCCATGAACTCCCTCAAAACCATCCATACTCCTTCCCACATGTCCATTTAGGTCTCCTCCTACCACAACAACTTCCTCATCTTTCTTGTTTCCATCAGCTTCTCTATCGCACACCAGAACTTGTCCCTCTCATGCATGACATGCATGATTGCATACCCATCACAAACAAAAAGTTCTGCGCCCATGACGTCATAGACCACATGGTTTGGCGGCTATGATTTTTTGAAGAATAAAACTTTAAAAAGCCACTCCTCCATAAAGGCTGAACAGATCGAATGGAAACTTCTCACATATGTTCCCCATGCCTTGTGCACACTATGCTGTCCTTGAATAATTCATACGTCACATGGTTTGGTGGCAAATTTGGATTGAACGAAAATCTTTAAGAAATTATATCTCTTGAACCGCTTCATTGATCGATGTGCAACTTGGTGACATCCTGTCTATTAATTATGTATTATCGGAATGTACTTTTCGATACTTTGGACTGCTGAGACCCATTGGACCTTTGAAGAACCTTGAAGACCCTCAAGACCCCAGCACCCCAACATACCCTGAAGATCCTTAAATTCCATGAAGAACCAGAGGACCCCAAGGACCCAAAAAGACTCAAAACACCACAATGACCCAAAAGACCCCGAGGACCCAAAAGAGCCATAGGACCCTGATGACCCAAAATACCTTGGGAAGGGGGGAAATGAAGTGGCTGCAACCTCCATTCTGTGACCCTTTGTCCTTCTATCAAGTTTGGTTGCGATGGGATAAGTAACGACCAAATGTATCACAGTCAAAAAAATCAGACAGACATGAAATTGCGTACTTCAGTGTGATGATAGACCTGGAGATTGAATACATACAGGTTCTATGAGCAGTCATCTGCTGTTGTTTCAAATCACCACACTTTGTGACCTGTCTATTCAAATTTGGTTTTATGGTATTTGTTGCCGCCTTTGTGTTTTTTATTGTTATTCTTGAATTCGACCCTTTTTCTTTCTCATCATCTCATATTCTAGGACCAATGTTATTTTCCTTTTCCTTCCACTGTTTTGGCTTTTACCTCCATCGTGGCTTTTGTCCCCGCTTCCTCGGCCGTGGCTGTTGCCTCCTCTTCCTCGGCCGTGGCTGTTGCCTCCTCTTCCTCAGCCGTGGCTGTTGCCTCCCCTTCCTCAGCCATGGCTGTTGCCTCCTCTTCCTCGGCTCTGCCTGTTGCCCCCGCTTCCTCGGCTCTGCCTGTTGCCCCCACTTCCTCAGCTGTGCCTGTTTTGTCCCTCGCCTCCTCGGCTGTGCCTGTTGTCCCCTCCTCCCCCTTCCTCCTCCTTCAACCGTGTCTGTTGCCCCCTCTTCCTCCGCCTCGGCTTTTGGCACAGGCCGCTGATCCTGTCCTCTCTGTGATTCTTCCCTTTATGCCAACACACAAGGAAGTTGGCACTATTACCCTCGGGGGTCCTACAGGTGGCGAGGTAACGTAGATTTCTATCTTTTAATCTCCTAATATTTCATTATTTTTTGCCACAGCAGCACAATTAAGGATGTAGTTATTTATGTTATCCATTGGTATGTTTATCCATGACCTCCGCTTGAACTTTGTTCAGTTGTGGGTACTGGTGATAAAAAAAAAATTGTATACTATGTTTTTGTTTTTTTTGTATTTTTGTATACTTTTTGTATGCTATTTTTGTATACTATGAAGGTGAGCAGAGAGTCTTGATTTTGGCAGTTTCATCAGAAGAGGGTTGCTGGCAGATATTGTGCATACTGCAGGAATATTTGGGGGACAGAGCACAGACAGAGCTGGGTGGGCTATGCCGGAGAGGAGTCTGTAGAAGACAGAAAGACCACCAAACCTGCCTGTGGTGAGAGAGTGAAAGCCCCTCCGAATCAGCTTCATCGCGGGAGATTCCAATAATTCTGAAAGCTTCGGTTTCATGAAGCCGAGCTAGGTGTGAGGCAGGAGCACCAGCCCAGAGGGGGGAGAGCAGTATTCCATCAAGCTACGGATGAAAGATTTGCAAGTGGTTTGTAATCTAAGCATTTGCAAGTGCTCAGATTTGTCAGGATTGAAAGACATGTTCCACTTGTTTGACCAGTTTGTGATATTGTCCAGGTCTGCAGAGAGTAAAGAGGCTGCTGCCTGCCAATCTGAGGGTTGAGATATGGAGAGGCAGAGAGTGGAGTCATCAGCCAAACGATAGAGAGGATTTTCCAGAGTCAGAGAGATCATTAATGCAGATCAGAAAAGTACAGGGCCCAGAACACTGCCTTTAGGAACTCTAGCCTGAACAGGAAGGGGAGAAGAGAGAATTCCATTCAAGGCCACACGTTTGCTGCGGCCAGAGAGGAAGTCCGCAAGCCATCCGTGGAGTTTCCATGGATACCAAAGGAGGGGAGTTTGGAGAGCAGAGCGGGGTGCCAAACCGTATCGAAGGCACGTGATATGTCCAGTGAGACAGCTCTGATTTCCTGTTTAGCATTGAGGACCTCCATCCATTGTTGAGACCGTAGAATGACCTGGTCTGAATCCAAATTGATGATCCGAGATCAAGCCATTGGAGAAGAGGAAGGATTTAATATCGGAAGCAATGATGGATTCCATGACCTTGCTGATGTTTTGGAGCAGGCTGATTGGTCTGTAGTTGCAGGGATCTGTTTTCCACCTTTTTTTGTGTAAAGTGGTGATGTTGGCTGATTTCCAAGCTGATGGAAGATGACCTTGAGCAAAAGAGAGGGTGAAGAGAATAGAGAGAGGGTGAGATAGAGCGGCAGAGCAGGATTTTAGGACCTGTGGGCTGATGCCGTCTGGTCCAGTTGCAGAATTAGAGTTGAAGTTTGACAGAAACTTCTCCACCTTGTCAGGAGAGAAGGACACAGAGTCCAGGAGCAGCTGGGTACAACTGGGTAAGGTGGGTGCAGAGAGAGATGGGTTTGGGACACAAGATTTTGAGGCAAACACAGAGTTGAGGCATTCGGCCTCTTCACGGGCAGTGTCGGCAAGTAAGGGAGGATGGAGGGGGGGCAAACACTAGAAACAGACTTGACCAGATGCCACTAGGATTTGGAGGAGGGAGAGATGTTCGAGTTCAGTCTTGAGATTAGATTCGAGAGATATTGTTTCCTGGCTCTCCTGAGGGTAAACAAACTTGTTCCGAGCACTTGTAGGGAGAGCTGTTGACAGTGTGTCGGAGATTACAGAAGAGTGAGGAGAGAGGGCAGGATGAGGAGAAGTAGGACAACATGTTAGGTGGTGATGGTATAAGGAGCAGTGAGGGGTAATATGAGGTTGGGCAGAGGGAAGTAGAAGATTGGAGGAGGTGTAGGAATGAGTTTGAAGAGAGGGCATCTTTGTTGATGTGTGAGGGGAAACTTTGAAAATAAGTGGTGAGGGGGGATATTTGAAGTGGAGGGGTGAGGGGGGAGATTTGAAGTGGAGGGGTGAGGGGGGAGATTTGAAGTGGAGGGGTGAGGGGGGAGATTTGAAGTGGAGGGGTGAGGGGGGAGATTTGAAGTGGA
This sequence comes from Myxine glutinosa, assembly GCF_964187855.1. NCBI lineage: Eukaryota > Metazoa > Chordata > Myxini > Myxiniformes > Myxinidae > Myxine > Myxine glutinosa. The sequence goes on from NC_136265.1 coordinate 115,100,387, forward strand.
GGGGTGAGGGGGGAGATTTGAAGTGGAGGGGTGAGGGGGGAGATTTGAAGTGGAGGGGTGAGGGGGGAGATTTGAAGTGGAGGGGTGAGGGGGGAGATTTGAAGTGGAGGAGTGAGGGGGGAGATTTGAAGTGGAGGAGTGAGGGGGGAGTTTTGAGGAAGAAGAGGGAGGTGAGGTGGAAGCTTGAGTGGAGGGGCAAAAGGGAAGTTTTGAAGGGGAAGGGTTTGGGGAAGGTGGTGTTGGAATGGGGGTAGGAGGAAGTAGAGTGAGGGGACATGGAGTGGGAAGGATACAGGCAAGTATAAGTAGAGGGAACAGACAGGAAGGGTTTGATACCGAAGATGTACAAAAGGAACGATTAATGAAATGCATACACCGATTACAAGCTGGGGTTTTTGAGATATTCAAGTCAGAGATCCGTTTGAAGAAGTTGGAGGAGGTCCGATAAGGAGGCGAGCGAAGAGATTTGAGAAAGGAACGAATCTTTTGATAACTGTATTTTGTGTTTGTGTGTTATTCATTTTGTAATTGTGTATTTTTAATCATTCGGGCTGAGAGGAATTATTGTGTATGTTTGTATCATGTTGTCATGTGTGTTCATTCTGTTGAGTCGTGCCTGTACTGGTGTAGAAGGGGCTCTGATTGTGGTTAATGAGCGTGACTTTTTCCAGATGGGACAGACTCACGCGATAAGCCAAAGGTATACCGTCTGAAGCAGAACGTCACAGAAGTTGGCTCAGAGCCAAAATCCCCACAGAGCATTCAGGTACTGCCACATGAGAAAGTTGGCAATGTTTGGGGGGAGGGGGTGTGGGTGGGTGGGGCAGGGGTGCGTGGGGTTTTGGGGTCACAGAACATGTCATCACCGTAATGGACATGTCAGGGCCATGGTTTTTCCTTGTCATACAATACTTCCTGATTTATTTATTTTCTCTCCATCCAGCTTTTGGGAGCAGGAGTGCTGCCTCAGCACTGCGTCCTCACCAACATGGATGGAGTAGTTACCGTCACGCCAAGCTCCATTCAGGCCGAGACGCTGGTGGATGGACGGCGCTTGTCGGAGACGAGCTTGCTGCGCTCTGGAGCAGCTCTGCGCTTTGGCAATGCACAAATTTTCAAATTTGTCGACCCTGTCCAAGACCTTCAGAGACTCGGTGGTCTGGAAGGGCCGCAGAGTGTGAGAAGACCCAGGTCAGAAGTTTGGTGGTTTATTAGTAGAAGGAGCCCTGTAGTTTCCTCCGAAACGTCAATCAGAGTTGTGGCCCGGGCACCTGTTTTGGAGAAATGTTAAAACAAATAATCATTGCAGTGAGTTGTTTTGAATTGAAAACGAACAACTTTGATTGGCTCCCCATGTTTGGAAATCTAACTTGCACATTTGCTCGTTGTAATTTTGTTATTTTCCGATGATTTTATTTCTAGAATGAAACCATCAATATGATGATGATCGTATGTTTTTCCTATCTCGTGCCCTTTTTATTGCTCTTCAATGTCCACCGGTATTTCTGAGATTACACACTAGTTCTATTTATCTCCCAAAGCCTTTCGGGTTCATCTGCCCTGCAAGAGACGACGTTCGATCTAGACGGTGACGTTCGCAGCAACACCACACGACCTGGAACGGTACATCGCTTTTGGTTCCTTACTCTGGCCTTTTGTGACAAACTATCAACTCTATCCTCTTGCTTTCTTATTACCACTCTGTTGCCTTGTTATTCATACGTGCACCATTTGTGCGGTTGGCGTGTTGAACTGGTATGTCTGATCAGGAGGCCGAACGGGTCGGACACAAACGCCAGGCCAGCGAAAGCTCTCTGCGGTTTATAATTCCATCAGACAGGCCAGACCGTCAGAAACGAGAACAAAGGTGCCGTCGGTGCTTTTAACGATGTTTTTGTCAGATTGTGCTGCTGGGTTTTTGTGAAACTGAGCCAGGCCCTGCTCCTTGTCTTGTCTACAGGGTCGTTAAGCCCCCTGGGATTGCAATGGAGCTGCCTGCGTCACTCGAGTTAACAGATGGTGGTGAGTCGTATTCTGAATGAAATAATGGAAAATTTATTATTTACTAAAAATGTCTATATTGACAAATTTAAATTTTCCAACAACTTGGCTTTTCTGACATCCATCCGCCTCTTTGATGAACAAAGACAAATACTGTCTCCATTGAAAATTCAGTGAATGTTTTGCTTGATATCCACTTCCTGTCATCCAGTGACAGGTTTAACTAGAGTTCATATAATTACCCATTACCCCATGCATTACCCCCATACATACTTTACCCCCCACATTCTTGAAAAACAACGACATTGGCAGGGTATGAAACACCTTTAGAGGCCATTTTTCCTGCGGGAGTTGGCCTTATATGGGTACCGTGGTCCCCTTTTTTAAGCAATGTTTTATGGCCGGATGCCCTTCCTGCCACCAACCCTGTTAGTCGCCTCTTGCGACACACACGGAATTACCAGTGAACTGGTACTCAATTTGCCGACCTCGGAAGGATGACAGGCTGAGTCAACCCCCCTGGCGTTCATTCAGCGATCGATCGGGATTCAAACACAGGATCCTAGGATCACAAGCCGGCACCCTAGCCGCTAAGCCAACACCAGTCTGCGGATGGCAAATGGATTGTGCGTGATGATGTAAAATGCCGTATATTTTGCCCAAGTACTGCTAAACGGGTTATCCAGAGCGTTCAAGTTTTTAATTCAACTTCAATAAAATAAAGATTTCAAACGTTTTAGGAAAACCTTTTTTTTTGGAAGTTTGCTGCCGTTGATTCAGTGTCTTATACACCACCTTATCGAACACGTTACTTTTGTTCATCGTGCCTGTTGTTTGTGTTTTTTAGGACATCCTTAAAAACAGTAAGCTTCCTGTTTGGAATTATTTTCAATTTTATTTGAATGCCAGGCAGACAGAGAAAATATATTATCTCGCTCTCCTCGGTGCATGCGCGATCGGGATGAATTTAGAGTCTAAGCACCGATAAACTGTAGGTTTTCCGATTAATGTTCAGATTCTGTTCAAAATACAGGTATACGATTCAGTTGAAATTAAGTGGTTCCTCGATCATAAACTGATGTTTGTAGACAGACAAAGTGAACCAATTGATTAACCCCTCTTTTCACATCGTGTGTGCTGGCTAAGAACTCTATATCACGACGCATGTGAATTGCATTTGCATATCATTGTGAAATTGGCTCTTTGAGAAAACCTTTTCCACAAGATGGAGTTTCTCACGATATAGTGTAAACGCACCACGGGTCGTTTGGTATGAAAAGTGAACCGATCTTGATCCACGATCCATGTTTGAGGTTCATGTACGTGTTTAGACACTACCTAAAGTGTATGTACATATTTATTGAGGTGTATCGAAGGCAACATCTGATATATTGAGAATTTACTTTCATTTTGTTAAAAAAATTTTTTTTTTCAATAGCTTAGCCCATAGGACAGGGCCGTCGAGAACAGTGTTTGTCTTGTCTTGTATGTATGTATGTCCCTCACAAACGTACATCAATCAGCTAAGGAACTGGTCACATGACGGGTGATGTGATGTGATTACGTCTGTGATGTCATTACAGCGTACGACGGCTGACTCCACACACCGCCATTTTGATTTATATGCCGTTCAGGCCGAACGTATCGTCGAACCTGTCATATATCACAAACGCCATGCTCTACCGTTACCTTTTTCATTCCGTGTGAAACAAACAAACCGATTGTTAAAATGACCATCAAATATTGAAAACATGGGCGTTACAAAGACGCAGTACATATAGGCCTAAGGCCTCATGCCTGAGTTTCAGGCTGCTTCGGATAAATTAGCTCGGGTTTCTTAATAGAGTAGTATCATCGTCGTAATAATAATTATTATTATGAAGTCAAAAACTTTTGAGACATCCTGCTCACAGACAGATTCTCTTTTTAAGGCCATTTTCCCTGCTAGAACAGGAGTTAGCCTTGTGGGCCCATGACAATCGTCATGTTTCCCTTTTTGAGGCAATGTTTTTATGGCCGCATGCCCTTCCTAACGCCAACCCTTTAGTCTCCTCTTACGACACGCAGGGATACGGTGTACCTATTCTAAACAGGGGCGCACACCAGCATCCTGCTCACAGACAGACAAACAGAAAGGGGTGAAAGCATGACCTCCGCCCACCTTTGGTGGTGGAGGTAATGATAGAGAGTTTCCCTGATGGTACTGGAGCTACCATTGTCCTGAAGGTGCTCCGCTGCCACTTATTCCGAGCAGGTGTGGTGAAACAAAATGGCCATGCATGTGACTATGGTGAACCCACCCTCTCCACCCCAATGGCCCTTCATAGTGTGCAGTCCTTGTGTATTGTGGATGAAGCATGATCACCGATGTTTGGCTGCAACTTGTCTTTGTGCCGTGCAGTGGAGGAAGCGATTCTTGCCAGTATTATTCACTACACGAACAGCTCCACAGTTCACTTCAAGCTGTCCCCCACGTATTCGCTGTATCTGGCGAGTCGCTGGGTGCTCGCCGGACCGGTGCAACCCGAACCCGGCAGGGCGGAGCGTGCGAGGCGGACCGGAATGCTTGTAAGCCGCATGGCAGCCACGATGGAGACAGTGGTGCAGGTGAGTACCTGGTGTGTTCTTATGACTGGGTACAACATGAGACCTTTTTGGGGCCATATAGTATTTATTACATATGCACGTGGTCGGAGGGGTTGATTTGACCAAGGGGAAGAGTGTGTATGCATGCGATAGAGGGACAGACAGGTAGAGGGATGGAGAGATACGGAACATGTGGAGAGGGAGTGAGGGGGAGTGGAATTCTACTACTGCAGCATAAATATTTTTCTTTTTGTTTTCCAACCAAGCTGGCACAGTTTGTATTTCCTCACATTCCTTTTTACTTCGTGTTGTAGGAGGCGATGAGGCTGGAAAAGGTATGACGTATGTATGCGTGTATATATGTGCGCATTTTAAATGTACGTCCGTGGCTGCGAGTTCACCATATGGAGCCCAATTAACCCATGCTGGCTGCTTCCTGGCGCATGATGTAATGCCTGCCTGGCACAATCTCTTGCAAGGCGCCTCTTCCATCCTTTTGCCTTCTTCACTGAAAGCCAAACTTGTTTCCTGTCTTCCACCACCTGCTATTGGCTTATGTTTAGCTGCTGTATTGGCCAATGTCTTGCCATAATGCTGTCTTGAACAGTGTATGTTTTATTTTCCACATGATGCTGCCCTCTTCTCTCTCTCTCTCTCTCTCTCTCCCCCCGCCCCCCTTCCACCCTCCGCCACACCATTCCGAGCACTATGCACCCCACCCCTCCTTTCCGATCCCAAACACCCCTCCTTTCCTATCACTCCCACCCCTCCTTTCCTATCACTCCCACCTACCCACCCCACCCCTCCCACCCACCCACCCCGCCCCTCCTTTCCAATCCCTAAACTCCACCTTTCCTATCATTCCCACCCACCCACCCCATCCCTCCTTTCCTATCCCACCCCTCCTTTCCAATCCCGACCACCCACCCACCCCACCCCTCCTTTCCAATCCCGACCACCCACCCACCCCACCCCGCCTTTCCTATCCCTAACCCCTCCTTTCTTATCCATAAACCCCTCCTTTCCAATCCCAAAACACCCCGCCTTTCCTATCCCAACACCCCTCCTTTTCTATCCCATCCCCTCCTCCTTTCCTACTCGCTCCCCTCCTACCCACTCCCCACCTACCCCTTCCCCACTCTTGCAGACAATATTACATTTGGCTGTGTGTACCATAAATTCATTTCTGGTTGTTGTGCATTAATCTTCTGTTTTGGAAAGTCCACCTTATAAGGTTATCCATCGATGAGCTAATCGTTCAGCAGGACCTCAATGAATACTGGAAACTGCACTCTTTGAACGTTTCTATCTTGTGTTTTAATATTCTCACAATAATTGTGTTATTACATTGCTTTGATAGTTTTTGTGCAGTGTTTGAACGTTTTTCCTGCTCCTCACGCATCTCTCATCTTTTGTGCAGGAGACAAACAGCACAGCCGGCTCGCTGGCCTTCTGGATGGCCAACGCTTCTGAACTGTTAAACTTCATGAGACAAGATCGAAATCTTGGACCGCTGACCCCAGATTCGCAGGATGCTCTCGCTAACACTGTTCAAGTAGCTTTCAGGTGAGAGGATCTCGATTTGTTCCATGAGGTACGACTTTGATGGTGTTTGAGGTTCTCAGGGTGGTCTCCACCACAATCTAATGGTGAACTGGTCATACTTCCCCCTTTTGTTTACTCTCTGATCTTTACATGTTTTGTAATGACTGGCGCAACAGGACTTGAAGTTTTTGTTACGGATTTTAAAGTTTCTCAATTGTAATCGTTTTTCGGCAGTTCAAGATCGTTTTTTTTTTTTGTTTTGTTTTGTTTTTTGTATACTGAGTCGAGGCTCGTGAAAGAGCTAACATTTATTTCACAAACAAATCAAACAGACAAAGAAAATATATAAAAAGAGGGAGCGGAAGACAAGATGGGGAGAGAAGGGGAAGCACACAAACATACAAACATAACATTTGAGAGCAGGGAGATGTGTGGGAGGGAGAGGACTTGGGGGGAGGAGGCGTGGGAAGCGGGGGGGTGTGGGGGGGGTTGAATGCGTGAAGATAGTATAAATGAAGTAGCGAGGATTTCAAAAACTCACCACTAGGCGCATACAAGCAGCAGCTGTGCTTCCATTGTCAGCGGAGGAACTCAGGGTGGTATATTTTGTACCTGAGACTTTTTGCACCTTTTTAAAAATCTTTTGCACCAACTGTTCCTGGACGCTGTTTCTTTTGCACCAAAGAAAGTGGAAAAGTTTCTGGCCACTCTCGACTGACTCTGCAACTGGACAGGACAGCATCGGCTTACGTGTCCTAAAAATCTGCTCTTGCACATCCTCTGTCTGCCCTTTTCACCGTGTCATTCACCCTAAGTCATCTTCCATCTGTTTGGAAATCAGCCAACATCGCTGCATTACATATGTAAAAAGTTGCAAAAACACATCCTCTTAACTATAGACTGACCGATTAGATTACTTCCAATCACAGGGTTCGCACAGTCCTTGAAACTCCTTGGAATTACTGGAAAAATAAAAATTCATGTTCCAGTCTTGGAAAAAGTCTGGAAAGTCCTGGAAAACTTGTTAAAGTCCTTGAAACTCCTGGACAATTGCACAAATAGAAATAATTTGCCAGGCCTCGGTTGGAATTGTTAATTCCGCCTTGATAATCTTTAAGATAATATAATAGACGGTTACCAATTTGAACCTCCCCCAGGGATTTACTATTAAAGCTTGACCAAAATGGTTTATCAGTCTGAACCTGGATGTGGACATTATTATTATATATACGTAGTGTGTTCAAAAAGTATCCGACCTTTATTTTTCGTGCGTAAAAAAAAAGAAGCTAGGGAGGCGTTGATTGGTGCATGTATGTAGGCGATCCTAATGCGCACACGTGAATTTTTTTCCCACCTGCAGAAGCTGTCATTCGACAGCAGACCGCCGATGAGTGAGGACATGTAAGTGAGCGCCGTCGGATTTTCGTTTTTGACAAAATGACGGAAAAACTTGAACAACGCTACTGCATCAAATTTTGTGTTTCATCAAACTTGCATCAAAACTGCAACTTGGTTTCTGGGTCGTACCCATAAACCCAGGACTCATCGCCAGTGATCACTGTGTTGAGGAAGCTGGGATCGCTGTTCACAGTCTCCAGCATGTCCTGTGCGATCTCCAAATGGAGTTGCTTCTGCTCAATCGTTAGCAGCTTTGGTACGAACTTCGCTGAGATTCTCCTGAAGCCCAAATCCTCCTTCATAATGGAATGAATGGTGTTGAATCTTGCGGATCGTTTCTACTTGGGAATCGCCAAGCTTTACACAAAATTTGATGCAGTAGCGTTCAAGTTTTTCCGTCATTTTGTCAAAAACGAAAATCCGACGGCGCTCACTTACATGTCCTCACTCATCGGCGGTCTGCCGTCGAATGACAGCTTCTGCAGGTGGGAAAAAATTCACGCGTGCATATTAGGATCGCCTACATACGTACACCAATCAACGCCTCCCTAGCTTCTTTTTTTTTACGCACGAAAAATAAAGGTCGGATACTTTTTGAATACTCGTATATATATATATATTTTTTTCCAATAAATTGTCTAGGCTCATGGAAGGCTTGGACATATAACAGACCAGGTCACAACATAACAAAGGGAACAGCAGGAGAAAGGGGAAACGCCACTAGCAGGGTGGAGGGAGAAGGTAAACTGAGACGGATGCAGGTCATGATGAGGGTTAGGGGAGAACGTAAAAGGTGGACAAGATGGATACATAAGCAAGATTTTGGGAGGGGTGGGGAGTAGTTTAACGAGTGTAAAAAGATCATGGCTTTGGATAGGGGATGACTTGACATGGTGATGAACAGCTGCCTTGGAGAGAAGATTGAGATTGAAGAGTGTGGAAGGCAGTTCCATAGATGGGAAGAGATAGGATTAAATGAGTGGAGGTGAGAAATGGTTCTGGATTTAGGCAGCTTAATTAGGAGGGGTTGCTGGTGGACAGTGTGTGTCCTGCAGATACCTTGGGGGGGGGGGGGGGCGGGGGGGGCGACAGGAGGGACAGAGCATGGAGAGGGTGGAGGATGCAAGACCAAAATTGAGGCGGAAGAAGACAGAGACACGCAACCTGTTGAGAGGCTCATAGACTCAGCTTCATCACGAGAAATTCCAATGATCTTGAAAGCCTTGGTTTCCATGGCATCAAGCTTAGCAAGATGAGGCAGGGGAGCCATCCCAGAGGGGTAGAGCAGTACTCTATCAAGCTGCAGTGGATGAAAGCCTTGTAGGTTTAGGTAGTAGGTTATAGACAGCAACCGCCCAGGGTAGTCCTACAGTTCGGACTCAGGAGCGTTAAAGTGGTGCCCGGAACCATCTTACACTCTCCGTGTTGGGATTGCTGGTCTTACTTTCCTGTCTCACTCAAACTAGAGCTACCGGGCTAGCTTCAATCTCTTTCTTACAAACAAACATCATACACTTTTCTTCTTTTATTTAAGGCCTGGCCTCGATTCGGACTATATATTCTGTGCCTGGAGCCTTCAACATAAAATATATGTATATGTATATGTATGTGTATATATATATATATATATATATATATATATATATATATATATATATATATATATATATATATATATATATATATATATATATATATGTATATATATATATAATTATATATATATATATATATATATATATATATACTGTATATATATATATATATATTGTTATGTCTGGGGGTAAAACAATATCTAGAGCCAGATAGATCCGTGTAGGTAGGTATCCGACTGTCGCAATAGGGAATCTTCTTGTAATTTCTGTTAGTCTGGTTTGTCGGGTTAAGATGTCTGCTTGTGAACATACCAGGATGTTCGAGTGTTAGATAGATAGGGATTAAGAATAACGCCCCTGTGTGTCACACCTGGTCATCAAACCTTTGTCCTTTATGGCAATGCACACCTGTAGACACTTAGTTAGGCCCTTGAGTGCACGCATTAATTAAATTCCCTTCCCTGACAAGACTTTGGAAGAAAACGGACAGGAAGCCAGTCCAGGGTACCGCCGCATGGACCGCAGCCAGCTGCACCTCCGCTAGGCCTCGGGTAGCTACATGTTATGACCACGCTACACGCTATGCGCTATGACCACGCTACAGGGAACGAGTGATGGGTTGGCGCGGTAGGCACGAACCTCCAGCGAACGAGTCGGTGTGTTGGGCACTGATTGGGTGGCGCGCCAAGGCTGACGTCACCGCGACAAGGTTATATTGGGGCGCGCCAAACTCTATGCGCAGTCCTAGCCCAAGTTTGCTGGCTTGCTTCTGGAGTTCTCTTGAGTTGAGTGGAGTTCGCTTGCTTCTTGCACATTCCTTTGTCTCTCTGGCACGTCCAACTCTTGGGAGAGCTGACTGGGACTTGGCAGACCGATCGTGTGTGGAGATCGACCTCGTGTGGAGCTGCTAGCCTGCGTTGGACATGTGGTGCTTGGAGCGAGGCCTTGTGGTGCTTGGAGCGAGGCCTGGTGGTGCTCGGAGGCGGACGGAGAGGGCCGCATGGGACGTCGACGGACCAAGACGACAAGACAGATAAGACCATTCCACATTTCCCCGAACATAACGGACGTTTCTATTTTCGGAATTCATCCCTTGTTCGTTTCTGAAGTCTGGTGTGTGGGATCCCAAATTAGGAATTAGATTTATCGGCGCGTTTACCTGTCCCTACCTTTTATTTGAATAAACCCTTGCATTATTTTTCATTCCTTGTTAAACCCGTGTCCGTCTGAGTTCGTTCGCCTTCCACAGGTACGCGCTTCCGCCGCTTCTTCCTCTTCACTTCTTCTTTCTCCCGCGTTTCATAGTTAAATCCGTGTTCGGTCGTCGCCTCCAAGTAAAGCCGTTTTTGGTCCATCCGCGAGCCCTGGTATTAACCTAAGGGTCCGCGCGACAATATATATTGTTGCGGATCTCTCAAGCCCGTCGACGTACAGAGGGGGGATTAAACCCTTTTCCCCCTCAGGTCTTCGAGTCCACGAGGCCGCGACCCACTTTATACTCGGGCGGATTGCAGAGCAATTCCAGCCGCCACCCCCGTCGCGAGCGTGCGGAAGGGTATCGGGTCGAATCCCCACGTACCTTCGGTACACACGCTGCCATGAAGACGGGTGCTGGACCTCGCACAAGCCACGCTAGTCGGATACGCCGAGCGGTTTGCGTGTCATGTGACTCGTGCCGTTAATTCTTATTGAACCGGATTTGAGCGGTTTTATTCGTGTGATGCTAGGCCAAAGGTGTGAAATGACATGCACGGTCAAATGGAAGGAAGAACACAGGTTTATTTACAATTATACAGTGATCAGGGTAAAGAGAAGAGACATAGCAGATACTTAGTCAATCTTACTTAGTCCCGGACAAGGCCCACTCACTCACGCAGGGAAAAGAAGGAAGGAAAGGTACGCACTCCAAACGCGTCCTTGGCGCCGTTCGCCCCGGTCAGCTCGTTCGGCGTGTCATCGGATGTTCGCGGCACGTGTGCAGGGAGCTCGTTGGCGTCTGTGGCCCCGGGATGGATCGTCTTCGCAAGCGCAATTAACAGCCGCAGAGCGCAGGGCACAGGGAGAGTTCGTGCCCAGAGAGAGAGCTATAACAAGCAACCGACTGACTTCACTCACGCGGGGTCACTGCTCTGACTCAGCTCTGACTCAGCTCTCTCTGGGTGACTGCTGCGGGGGGCCTGGGACAGGGTCTTATAGCCCCGCCCAGAGTCTTACCCGAATGTTCCAAGCCCCTCCTCTGGCTGCTGTTGTTAGCCACTCCCCTTGAGCTCCGATTGGCTGCTCTCCGCTTACCGGCCACTCCCCTGCAGTGCCTCCCTTGGGCCTTCCAGACTTGTTCCAGGCCTATCACGTGGCATTCTAGCCCAATCAAGGCCTACACTTACTGGCCTGCTCAACGCATACTAACACCGGAAAGGAGACTATGCTTACATTTAATAAGAAATAACTAAACGAAAGCGAGGCTACATGTTGTGGTGCAACTACCTACGAGGGGGGTTTATCCTCTATTCGCAAAACCGCAACAATATATATATGTATATATGTATATATGTATATATGTATATATGTATATATACATATATATATATATATATATATATATATATATATATATATGTATATATATATATATATATATATATATAATATATATATATATATATATATATATATATATATATATATATATATATATATATATATATATATATATATATGTATGTAATATATATATATGTATATATATTGTGTGCGTGTGTGTATATACTTTTCTTCTAAAGAAAGAAGTGTGTGTATATACATACATACATACATACAAAGGTGGATAGGAGCTCAGGTGTGCCAAAGAAGGACTGTGGACGATGGAGGATACTCATTCAGCATCTGGCTTTGGAGGCCAAATTTGAAATGTGGTTTGCCCAAGACAGATCATGGCTGAGAATGGCACCCAGGAGTTTGAATAACTGAACTTATTTGAAAGGGTTTTTGAGAAAGTAGATGGGAGGGTTTGCTGTATGGTCCTTTCGGAGAGACAAAGTGAGTGTGATTTCTGAGGATTGAAAGGCATATTCCAAGTGTTTGACCAGTTTGTGATTTTTGTCAAGGTCTGAGGAGAGGGAAGAGGTTGCTGTCTGTGTTTGCCTGTCTGTTGGAAAGATGACAGATGTCACGGCAGAGAGTGAAGTCATCAGCAAAAGCCATAAAGGGTTTTACAGAGAGCCATCAGCGAGATCATTGATGAATATTATGAATACGATGGGGGTACCTAGAACACTGCCTTGGTGTACTTCAGCATTGACAGGGAGAGGAGAATAAAGGGTTCCATTGAGAGCCACACATTGGCAACAAGAACGGAGGAAGTCAGCAATCCAAGAGTGGAGTTGGCCTTGGATTCCATAGGCAGAGTTTGGAGAGCAAGGCATGATGTGACACTGTATTGAAAGCTCGAGATATGTCCAGAGAGATGGCCCTGATCTCATGTCTGATATTGAGGGCCTCACTCAATTGTTGGGAGAGTCGAAGCAGCATGGATCCATTTTTGCAACTTTTTATGTAATGCTGTGATGTCGGCAGATTATTATTTATTTTTTTTATACTGAATCGGTAACATTTATTTCACAAACAAATCAACCAGACAAACAAGATATATACAAAGCGGGAGCGGAAGACAAGATGGGGAGAGAAGGGGAAGCACACAAACATAACATTTGAGGGCAGGGAGATGTGTGGGAGGGAGAGGGCTTGGGGGGAGGAGGCATGGGAAGGGGGGGAGGGGGGGGGGAGATTTCCAAGCAGATGGAAAATGACAGGATAAAAAAGGGCTGAGAAAGGAAGTGCAAAAGCAGCAAAACGGTTTTTAGGACATGTGAGCTGAAGCCATTCTGGTTCAGTTGCAGAGTCAGAGATGACGGTTGGCAGAAACGTTTCCATCTTCTCAGGTGCAAAATACACAAAATTCAGGAGCATTTGGGTGCGACTGGGAAGGGTGGGTACAGAGAAAGAAAGGTGGTAGGGACACTATGTTGAAGCATTTGGGTGCGATTTGGTGCATTTGGGTGCAGATTTTGGGTCACTATCTGCCATGATCTTTCCTGGGAAAACCACATTTCCAAGCTGGCCTCCAAAGCCAGTCGCCGACTGGACATCCTCCGTCGTGTGAAGTCCTTTCTTGGCACACCTGAGCTCCTCACCACATACAAGGCTTTCATCCGCAGCTCCATGGAATACTGCTCTCCCCTCTGGGCCGGTGCTCCTGCCTCACACCTAGCTCGGCTTCACGCTGTAGAAACCAAAGCTTTCAGAATCATTGGAATCTCCCGCGATGAAGCTAACTCTGAGGGCCTTTCACTCACTCACTGCAGGCAGGTTGGTGGTCTTTCTGTCTTCTACAGACTCCTCTCTCGCTTCTACAGACTCGCTCCCCCAGCTCTATCTGTGCTCTGTCCCCCAAATATTCGTACAGGTCGCACAAGATCTGCCTGCAACCCTCTTCTAGTTAAACTGCCAAATCAAGACTCTCTGCTCACCTTCACTCTTTCATTCCTCTTTTCTCCCGCCTCTGGAACAAACTCCCTCACTCTCTTCAATCCCACTCCTCCCTCCAGGTCTTTAAAACAGCTGTTGACCACCATCTCTTATCTTCCCCCATCCAAAACCTTGATCATTTCTACCCCCGTTAATTCACCCCGGGTCCACGTTTTTGAAATTCCGACTTCTTTCCTGGAAGTCCTAGCAGTGTCCATGTGTTTATTTTAACTCTTCCCCCCCCCAACCCCCCTTCCCATGCCGCCTCCCCCAAGCCCTCTCACTCCCACAGATCTCCCGATGTCCTTGCTCTTCATCTTGTCTCCCTCTCCCTTTGTCATATTTTAATGTTTTATGTGTCAGTTTGTCTTTTTGTGATCAATGTTAGCTCTTGCATGAGGCTCGATCTTGTATACAAAAAAAGAAAAAGAAAAAGCAAACACAAAATTTAGGCATTCGGCCTTCTCACAAACTGAGTCGGCTGTGGTGCCATTTGAGGTGAGGGAGGGTGAGCATACACAAGCAGGTGAGCAGGTACTTGTAAATCACATATACTGTGCAGGTGGTAACTAAGACGTAGCGTGTACTGTACCTAGTGTCGACACTGGAATCATAATAAATTCCTTTGTTTTCAGTTATTATTTCCCTTTTTTATTGTTTAAAAAAAACAAAAAAAACATTTTTTATATATTTTCCCAGTTCCCTCCCCCCCCCTCCCCCATCTCCCCACCTCCAGTCTGAAAATGCACCTCATATGTGGAGAATATATTTTTGTTGCTGAATATGGAGAAGGAGGGATGTTCTTCGTCTTAAGTTCCATGGCATTTTCAGAGCCGTGAGGCTCTATATACGCCATGCACCCAGACATAATAGCGGTGAACGAAGTAGTGGAGGAGCCTTAGGTAAATCTAGAGCTGAGTTTCTTCGTAATGCTTTCTGAGTTTGAAGAAGAAGAATGATCATAAGCAGACTTTCTCCGTAACGTTTTCAGAGTTAGAATAAAAAGTTTGTTGTTGAGTTTGAAGAAGATCTTGGCGGTGTATGTTGCCAAAAACATGGGTAACTAGAACAGCACTCAGTAGAGAGCGTACCTCCGCAAGGTGAACAGTTTACATTTTGTATCCCACTGATAGGTCGTATCTGGATCCAGACCTGAACCAAAATCTAATCAGAATGTTCTTGTCACCTACGCAATTTATGCACCGAGTATTGTCAGAACTCGTCCATAACTTTTTGAGATATCCTGCTGTGTATCGTTTTTGGCCCTATCTCCCAATGGTGAAGAATCACTTAAAAATTATATCAGCTGGATCCGAATCCTGATCTTCACCAAAATCTAATGATTTCGTCCTTATCACATACGCTACATCTCTGCCTAATTTCATCCAAATCTGTCCACAACTTTTTGCGATATCTTGTTCACAAACCCAGACAGGGGTGAAACCATAACCTCCTTCCACCTTTGGTGGCGGAGGAAATAACAAAATTTACATTAATTATGGTATTGTTTTGGCAATCTCATGAGAAGCTAAGTTTCTCTGTCATGCTTTGAAGAAGAATAAGTGCTAATGCCTTGTTCACGCTATTTCTCAATATTCTGTTTGTTTACAATCAGAACTAGAACGCCACTCAGTAGAGTGCATACTCCCGCCGTGGGTGGCCGCTGCTGAGCCCTATCTTCCAATGGTAAAAAAAATCCTTCAAAAAATTCCTGGATCCGGAATAATATCCTGAGCTTCACCAAAAACTAATCAATTCTTCCTTATCCCAAGGGCAATCATCCCACCAACTTTCATCCAAATCCGTTCAGAACTTTTCCAGACATCTTGTTCACAAACACACGCACACACGCACGGACGGACACGATCGAATGCATTACTCCCCGGCAGGAGTAATAATGAAATTACGACAAATTGGAATAAAGATTAATCATTTTGCCACTTGGAAAAACACCTTATCCTGCAAAGGTGTGAATTAAGACTACAATGTGGAGGGAGAAACACAGCCTTCCTGATGTAAATGCACTTAGTTATAAGAATCGCTAATGTTGTTAAAATTTTCACAGATTTCACTCCAGATTTTGATACTTATTAAGTGTATGCGATCGGGTCCTCAAATCTAAATCCAGACTTCAATTATATGCTTTAATTAGTTTGTGAGAGTAGACAGTGTTTCCAAGCCACGACCCGTTTCAATAGGCCGAAACAAAATGGCGGCTTAAGAACCCAGCGGTGTCTCAGAGGGCTGACAAAGATTCCACACCACCATTTTGGTAAGGCTTATTTTGGTTTTTGTTTTGAGCATCCCGTTGATCATATTTAAAAAGGGGTTTAAACACGGTCACACACCCAGTTTTGCGAATGCATGCATTGTTTAGTGCCACTAGGTTTAATAGTTTTGGAGTTATTGAGGAGACACACACTGACACATACACCAACACACACACCCACATACACCAACACACACACCCACATACACCAACACACACACACACACACACACACTCACTGACACACACACACTGACACACGCACACACTGACACGCGCACACACGGACACACGCATACACTGGCATACGCACACACTGGCACACGCACACACTGGCACGCGCACACACTGGCACGTGCACACACTGGCACGCGCACACACTGGCACGCGCACGCACTGACACGCGCACACACTGACGCACACACACGCTGACGCACACACACGCTGACGCACACACACGCTGACGCACACACACGCTGACGCACACACAATGACGCACACACAATGACACATACACTGACACACACACACTGACACACACACACTGACACACACACACTGACACACACACACTGACACACACACACTGACACACACACTGACACACATACACTGGCACACACATACACTGGCACACACATACACTGGCACACACACACACTGGCACACACACACACTGGCACACACACACACACACTGACACGCACACACACTGACACGCACACACACTGACACGCACACACACTGACGACGCACACACACACTGACACACGCACACGCACACTGACGCACACACACTGACGCGCGCACACACACACACACACACACACACACAGACGCACACACACACACACACACTGACGCACACACACTGACTGATGCACACACACACTGACGCACACACACGCTGATGCGCACACATGCTGACGCACACACATGCTGACGCACACACACGCACACTGGCGCACACACACACACACACACTGACGCACACACACACTGACGCACACACACACACACACTGACACACACACACACACCCCCACACACTGACACACACACACACACAGACACACACACACTGACACACACACACTGACACACATACACTGACACACACACTGACACACACAGTGACACACACACACAGTGACACACACACACAGTGACACACACACACACACTGACACACACACACTGACACACACACACACACTGACACACACACACACTGACACACACACACACACACACACTGATACACACACACTGACACACACACACATTGACACACACACACTGACACACACACACATTCTGACACACACACACACACACACACACACTGACACACACTGACACACACACACACTGACACACACACACTGACACACACACACTGACACACACACACTGACACACACACACTGACACACACACACTGACACACACACACGGACACACACACTGACACACACTGACAGTGACACATGCACACACACACTGACACACACACACTGACACACACACACTCACACACACTCACACTGACACACCCTGCCCTGTATTATCTATACTAGGGCGTGCCCGTACTATATATATATCTAAAATTATATCCCCCCCCTCTATTTACATGAAATGGTTTGGTCCATTCGCAAAGCCAAAGCGAACGGCTTGCGAGTACGGTGACAATCCCCCCCCCCCCCCTCTATTTACATGAAATGGTTTGGTCCATTCGCAAAGCCAAAGCGAACGGCTTGCGGAGTTTGGTAAATAAATCGCCATAGCTCGGTAACTACTTCTCCGATTAATATGAAACCTTGAAAAGGCACATCCTCAGGTCCCCAGCAATATACCTGGCAAGTTTCAAGTATATCGGACCCGTGGTTGTCGAGAAACAGCGGTCACAGACAAACACACAGACACACAGAGATTACTGGAATTATAGATAGACTAGGACGTGCCCGTACGTGGGTGCCCGTACGTGCGTGCAAAAAAGCATGCGTGCAAACAACAACAACAAAAAAAAACTTTGAAACCACGTGGCAGTAACGACCACAGAACCCCCCCCCTCTATTTACATGAAATGGTTTGGTCCATTCGCAACGACCACAGAACCCCCCCCCCCCCCCCCCCCCCTCTATTTACATGAAATGGTTTGGTCCATTCGCAAAGCCAAAGCGAACGGCGAACGGCTAAATCGCCATAGCTCGGTAACTACTTCTCCGATTAATTTCAAATCTTGAAAAGGCACATCCTCGGGTCCCCAGCAATATACCTGGCAAGTTTCAAGTATATCGGACCAGTAGTTGTCGAGAAACAGCGGTCACAGACAAACACACACACACACACACAGACACACACACACACACACACAGACACACACACACACAGAGATTACTGGAATTATAGATAGATATTATATATCTGTGCAGCGTATGTCCTGTGTTGTCCTGTGTTGTGTTGTCTTGTCACTGAACTACTTTCTCAAACTGTTGTGAAATCGTACCAAACTTCTGGTATGCACATATCTCTCCTGTCGGTATGTCCTAAGGGAATATTTTTTTTTGAAAAATTTCCACTTTTTTTTTTTTTTTGGAAGTTTTTGGGGAGTTTTTTTTTCCAACCTCAATTGTTTATAAAATGTGATATCACGTATATTACAAATACATTTGTGCAAAATAATTGTTTGAATTATGATTGGTTTAAACCATGACAAAACGGCAACTCGGGTACAGTCATTTATCTATATATCTACACATCTGGGCAGTGTCTGTGTTGTCACTTAACGACTCCCTCAAACTTTTGTTTCCGTGGTTGTGAAGTGTTTTTAATAACGTTGTGGTGGTTTTGAATTACGCGGTGGTGAGGTATTTTGAATTATGTAGTGGTGAGGTGTTTTTAAATGACATGGTGGTGAGGTGTTTTTAAATGACGTGGTGGTGAGGTGTTTTTAAATGACATGGTGGTGAGGTGTTTTTAAATCACATGGCGGTGAGGTGTTTTAAATCACATGGTGGTGAGGTGTTTTGAATTATGTAGTGGTGAGGTGTTTTTAAATGACATGGTGGTGAGGTGTTTTTAAATGACATGGTGGTGAGGTGTTTTTAAATCACATGGTGGTGAGGTGTTTTAAATCACATGGTGGTGAGGTGTTTTGAATTACGTGGTGGTGAGGTATTTATAATTACGTGGTGGTGACGTGTTTTTAATTATGTGGTGGTGAGGTGTTTTGAATTATGTGGTGGTGAGGTGTTTTTAAATGACGTGGTGGTGAGGTGTTTTGAATTATGTGGTGGTGGGGTGTTTTTAAATGACGTGGTGGTGAGGTGTTTTGAATTACGTCGTGGTGAGGTGTTTTGAATTACTTGGTGGTGAGGTGTTTTTAAATGACGTGGTGGTGAGGTGTTTTTAATTTCGTGGCTGTGAGGTGTTTTTATTAACTGTTTTATGGATGTGAGGTGTTTTTATAACGTTTTATGGTTGTGAGGTGTTTTTATTACGTGTTTTATGGCTGTGAGGTGTTTTTATTACGTGTTTTATGGCTGTGAGGTGTTTTATTACTTGTTTTATAGCTGTGAGGTTTTCAATTTCGTGGTGGTGAGATGTTTTTAATTTCGTGGTGGTGAGCTGTTTTTATTATGTGTTTTATGGCTGTGAGGTGTTTTAAATTACTTGGTGGTGAGGTGTTTTGAATTACTTGGTGGTGAGGTGTTTTGAATTATGTGGTGGTGAAGTGTTTTGAATTATGTGGTGGTGAGGTGTAATCGTCCCAACCTCCAGTCTGCACCTACCCCTCCCCTATGTATGTGCTGAGGGGTTCTTTCTTGAAAAAAAAACATTCAACCTAAATTGCCTATAAAAATGTAATATCACAAACACAACAAATACATTTGTGCAAAATAATTGTTTGTATTATGATTGGTGTAAATCATGACACCACAGCAACTCAGGTACAGTCATTATCCTCAGCTAAAATAAGCCCGCTCCTCAGTAACGATGCGCTCGCCTCACCAAGCTAGTATATACTAGGGCATGCCCGTACTATATATATATCTAAAATTATATCCCCCCCCCTCTATTTACATGAAATGGTTTGGTCCAGCGAACGGCTTGCGTGAACGGAAAGCGAACGGCTTGCGAGTCCGTAAGTCCGGAAGTGACGTCCTCATTTGACTGTCCGGAAGGTCGCATATCGCAGTTACGATGAATCGCAAATTAGTTTTAATTAGTTTTAAAACATAGTTTAACGCCAACATAGTTTGCCAACGTGAAATAAATGAATACGCTCTCAAATGTGCCGTCCGAGGCAGAGTCTGTTCGCCACGTTCGGCACACGTGATAGCTCGCTGCTCTCTGATTGGTTGAATCGTTTTTTGGACATAGCTCGGTAACTACTTCTCCGATTAATATGAAACCTTGAAAAGGCACATCCTCAGGTCCCCAGCAATATATCTGGCAAGTTTCAATTAGATCGGACCCGTGGTTGTCGAGAAACAGCGGTCACAGACACACAGATTACTGGAATTATAGATAGATATATATATACTGGCGAGGTACAAATGCTACGCACGGGTGGGGAGCTGAAGGCAAACAAATAATGCGGAAACGGCGAATGCTAAAGCATGCAACCAATAAATTCCACATTCCTGTGGCACCTTCAGTCGCACGGCAGACATTGACAGCAGGTTCGTGAAAGACTTCGGTTAAAAAAAACACGACAAATGGGAAACCATGGAACCAATAAATTCCACTTTCCTGTGCCACCTGTAGTCGAATATCAAGCAATGACAGCAGGTTCTTGAAGGACTTCCACGAAAAACGTACCCGTTGGAATGGTTCCATACCCAGTCGATGGCGATTCTGCATATGGCGATCCGCGAATGTCATGGTTAGAAAGTAGAAACCCTCACGGCATTTCGTCATTCAATTGAACTCAATATCTCTGTTTTCATTCCAAACAGCATAACTCCAATCACAAATTAAATAGCATTGATATAAAAAACAAACTTTTACCAACATTCGTGACATAAACAAATATTTTAATCCGGATGTGAAGTCGTTCCGTACTGTTGAGTGAATACAATTAAGAATTCAAAATCGTAATTGTATTCACTCGATTCCAAACGTCATTCCAATCATAAATTGATACTTTAACAAAATAGTGTTTTAAATGACGATTGTATTGGGATATTATCAAACCAGCTCATTACCGTCATCTGTCCACTTCCGGTTTCGGGGCAGGTTCGTAGCAAGTAAATTTCAAAATTGTAATTTTACTGAGGAATTTTTGAAACCTCCTGCCTACCTTAGAACATCCGCTGGGACCCCAAAACGTTCCACAGGAGGTTTGGCGCGGGGCTAGCCCCAAAACTGAGGGAGTAGTTTGAGGACAGACAGATGGGCACTCCTGTTTTATTATATATATATATGTATATATATATTTATATGGCTCACATGTTTAACCTGAGCTCGTACTTGGTGATATCGGAGATTTTGAGTGATAGTTTGCTTTTCCTGTCATTGTAGGCATTTGGTGGATACATTACAAGCAGACATTGCTAAATGTATGCCTGATTTTTTGGTGCTCCCTGAAGATGCCAGGCAACAAAACCCCACAATCGGTGAGCAAAACCCCACGATACACAGACAGATGAACTGTTGTGTTGGCCGGTGCTTTGTGAGCTGCACGTGTCAGACCTGCGCGCGTGTGCCCAGCAGGCAGTGTGTTGCACATGCTCAGCGGAGCGATGGCTTTGCTTCGACGTTGTCGCGTCAATGCGGCGCTTACAATCCAGCTGTTCTCGCAACTCTTCCATTTCATTAACATGTGGTTGTTCAACCGTTTGGTGCGCGGAGGGAACCGTGGCCTGTGTTCGCACTTTTGGGGTCAACGATTGCGGCATCAGCTTGAGCATGTCGAGGCGTGGGCGGAAAAACAGGGCTTGGAGCTCGCCGCAGATTGCCACCTGAGCAGGCTCATCCAGGTAGGACTTCAATCGATCTGTGGCGGAGCATGTGTTTTGAATTGAGAAGCTGGTAACCTTTGTAAGATGTCTCTTGTACTTGCTAGGCCACGACACTGCTCACCATGGACAAGTACATTATGAAGGATGTTCCAATTATTAGCAACACTTGCTTCAAGCTGAACTCATTGCAGCTACGTGCCTTGCTGGAGAACTACCAGCCAGCACCAAATGAGCCACCAGTCCCACAGGTACTCAGCGCTGTCTCCTTGACCTGACAGTGCCTTTCATATGAACAGCTTCCTGGTTTGTCAAGTATTGCCAGTGAGGAAGTTTCATTTTGATGTTGCCATGTATTTGTTATCATGAGAAACACCCGCACCCTCGGGGGCGTGGTTGGTGCTTGGGGGGTGGGGTGGGGAGGTCATGCGTATGTGCATACCACGCAGATGACAATGTGTTAATATTGCTGCGTGGAAGGAGGTGGGTTCCATAGCTAGATTGTATTAGGGATAGCAAGGATTATGTAATCACATAGATTAGATTACTCTTTTAACAGGGAAAATGTCAGAGTAAAGCATTTTGTAAAACTTGAGCTGAGGAGTAAGTTTGTTGTGGAAAACCTCCTAGTTTTTTTTGTTGTTTTTTTTGTATACAAGATCGAGGCTCGTGTAAGAGCTAATACATTAATCACAAAAGAAAAACGGACAAATAAAACATGTAATAAAGGGAGGGGGAGACAAGATGGGGAGAGAGAGCGAAGCACACAAGTACACCAGTCGAGGACAGGGACATCGGGAGATCTGTGGGAGGGAGAGGGCTTGGAGGAGGAGGCATGGGAAGGGGGGTGGGGGATGGGAGAAGTATAAAACACATGGACACTGCTAGGACTTCCAGGAAAGAAGTCGGAATTTCAAAAAAGTGGATCTGGGGTGAATTAACGGGGGTTGAAAAGATCAAGGTTTTGGATGGGGGAAGATAAGAGATGGTGGTCAACAGCTGTTTTAAAAACCTGAAAGTAGGAGTGGGATTGAAGAGAGTGAGGGAGTTTGTTCCAGAGGTGGGAGTAAAGAGGAATGAAAGAGTGAAGGTGAGCAGACAGTCTTGATTTTAGCAATTTCACCAGAAGAGGGTTGCTGGGAGAGCTTGTGCGACCTCTAGGAATATTTGGGGGACAGAGCACAGATAGACCTGAGGTGGTGGGGGGTGGGGGGGGGGGCAAGGCCGGATAGGAGTCGGTAGAAGACAGAGGGACCACCAAACCTGCCTGCGGTGAGTGAGTGAAAGGCCCTCGGAGTTAGCTTCATCGCGGGAGATTCCAATGAACCTGAAATCTTTGGTTTCAACAGCCTGAAGCCGAGCTAGGTGTGAGGTAGGAGCACCAGCCCAGAGGGGAGAGCAGTATTCCATTGAGCTGTGGAGAAAAGCCTTGTATGTGGTGAGGAGCTCAGGTGTGCCAAGGAAGGACTTCGCACGATGGAGGATGCCCAGTCGGTGACTGGCTTTGGAGGCCAGCTTGGAAATGTGGTTTTCCCAGGAAAGATCATGGCAGATAGTTAGACCCAAAAGCTTGAGTGACAGAACTTATTTGAGAGGATTGTTGAGAAAGTAGATGGGAGGGTTGTCCAGTCGGTCTTTTTGGAGAGACATAGTAAAAGTGTGAGATTTGTCAGGATTGAAAGACATGTTCCACTTTGACCAGTCTGTGATTTTGTCCAGGTCTGCAGAGAGTGAGGAGGCTGCAGATCTGAGGGATGAGGAATAGAGCGGCAGAGAGTGGAGTCATCAACAAAGAGATAGAGAGGATTTTCCAGAGAGTCGGAGAGATCATTGATGAAGACCAGAAAAGCAAAGGGCCCAGAACACTGCCTTGGGGAACTCCAGCCTGAACAGGAAGGGGAGATGAGAAAAACCCATTCCGGGCCACACGTTGCCTATGACCAGAGAGGAAGTCTGCAAGCCATGCGTGGAGATTTCCATGCATACCATAGGACGGGAGCTTGGTGAGCAGAGCGTGGTGTCAGACCGTATCGAAGGCACGTGATATATCAAGGGAGACAGCTCTGATTTCCTGTTTTGCATTGAGAACCTCCATCCATTGTTGAGACAGCAGAAGCAGAATGTCCAGAGTAGAATGACCTCGTCTGAAACCAAATTGATGATCAGAGATCACGGATGGTCTTAGAGCGTCTATGTTAACGGACCTCTTTGGCATGACATCTGGTGCCAGTAGTGGGTATAGGACCCTGGTTTGAATCTCACTGCATCTGGTGTCTTGGGAGTAAGTTAATTGGACCTAGATTATAATCCCACTCCTGACACCAGATATTGCATCAGAGCAGTCTACTCACCTGTTTTATGGGTGGAGGACTGTCTTGTTACTTGTCACTTGGGCAAGGTCCTTCCCCTTTCTCAAGCAGGACGGAAGTGGCCTCTGCACCTAAACTGGTGCCAGCGGCCTGTGCGATGCTTAAAAAGGACATAAAAGTCATGGACCACAATTAGGGACCATACAAGACAGATTCACAAAGGGTAGAACATAAAACAAAGGTGCAAATGGATGGTGATTTTTAGACGTGCACACCAGGTTAAGTAGACATCACCTACATATTACACAAGTGACGCATGTCCAATATCACAATTTATTACTTTATGCTCACTCGAAGACATTTACTTAGAAGTTAACTAAACTATACTAAGCAATGTTAACCCCTAGGAGTCATTTCCGTAACACTAACCCCACCTTCCTTCTTCAGGATTTCCTGAATCTGTGTCCGGAAAGGGGGAACAACGTGGGACCTGACCCCACTTGCAACAATACAACTCCCCACCCTAGTCTAAAAACCCACATGCAAAAATTAAAAACGGTGTTCATCCCCTCCTAATGCGTTGTTCCGCTTATCCTGAATTCAACCGAGGCACATAGTTAATCAATTTTATTTTGGATGCAACTGAACAAAACATGTGGTTGGGGTGAGGGTGAGTACACCTGGAATGCCTCTTATTCCTCTTGCTCGGAGAGTCGATGAAGTCTATGGTCCTATTCACCCCTACCTGATAGCATTCCCCTCCCCCAATGCTGTCTATCAGGTCTCTGGGTCCCGGCACTACAAGTGTCATTGGTGACCACAGGGCCTCTCAGCACCCCTCCCTATGGCCTCTTCACTACTAGAGTTTGTGTGGCCTTCATGGCCCAACATAATTCCACAAAAGGGTCCACATAGCTGTTAAACAGAGTATTCGGCCTTCATGTTCGACCTCAACTGTGTTAACACCTACATGTCATTTCCACAACGATATTCTCTTATTGTAATAGATTGTTGTTGCTTTAAATGAAATGCATGAAAAACCATCACATTAGGTGGTTATCACAGTCTCACAAGCAAAATGCTAAAATTGCAAGAATGGGTCATCGTAAATAGGCTTGGTGTCTTCTTCTTCTTCTGGATGACTGATACTTATGGTGGCGTAACTGCAAGCAGCTCTAAGACTGCCTCATAGCATTGGTGACATGTTTTCATTGGAAAGGCCAAATGGCTGCACCCTGTGGGTTTCAGGCAGTGATAGACAGCGTCGTGGCTGTGGCAGAACGCACCGCGGATGAGCTAACTCACAGTGATGAGCGTGAAGTTCAGCTGGAAGAGGATCCTGATCTTCAGCTTCCCTTTCTGCTCCCTGAGGATGGATACTCCTGTGATATAGTCCGGGGCATACCTAACGGTCTTCAGGAATTTCTCAACCCACTTTGTCAGAGAGGTAAAGCAAAATGTATAACACGTATATTAACTTTTCGGTCATGTCAAGGGCTTGGGGTTATTGCTTCCTCCATATCCTGCCTGGGCTCTTCCCTGCTCTCTTTTTGTTCTCACCGGTCTTCTGAGCTGCCCCCTCTTGCTCTTTACCCCCAACCTATTTGGCCATATATGTTTGCATTATCTTTGGTGCTTTTTTGCATTAACATTTTGCTTGGCATTGCTTTCAGGCCTATGCAGGTTGGTGCCCCAGCCACGTGCACCTGGCACCTGGATGGTATTCTTTGAAGGAATGGACCTGGAGTCGTTGTACACACACCAGGACATGGTAAGGGAGCAGTGGGTGACGTGCAGGAGCATGTTTTCCTTCTGGTAATGTGTGGGTGCAGGACTCAGGTCTACCATGCTTGGGGTGCCAGACAGACCTCCACACAACTTCATATTGGTGTTCTTTAAAAACAAGACTAGTCTTTGACGCACTATTTTCTTTCTTTCTTTTTCTTTTTCACTTGCAGGTCTCACCTTCCCGGGATAAGCCTGAGGTCGTCACAGTCACACTACGTAAGCAGAACGGTCTTGGCCTCAGCATTGTGGCTGCACGGGTGAGTGGAAGCACTCAAAGCACACCGTCATCGAGCACACGTGACGTCTCACTTGCCCAGTGTGTGTTTTTTGAGTACTCAAAGGCATTTTCATGGAAAGGAATAATGGTGCGAGATTAAGCGGTGCTTTATGGATTTGGTGTTGTTGAACGGTTTTGCTTCAGGGTTCTGGTGAAGACAAGATGGGGATTTACGTGAAATCTGTGGTGAAGGGGGGTTCGGCAGATCGGGTGAGTTTGAACAACATACGATCCAGATCAAACAAACTATGCTTTCCGTGCATCCTGCGGCCCAACTACCCTGAGGTTATAGCATTAAAGACCCTGTAACAAGCACAAACAGTTTCACTGCAGCCCCATCTGTTGAAAACGCAGTAACTTCTCCATTGATATATATTTATAATTCCATCAACAAGACAGAAGAAAACCTTTCATAAATGATGATTTAAATGTCATTGAGGTCGTTATAGGCTCTGTGTGACTGAGAGGGTTAACCACTGTGGTATTTAACGTTCAAATAAACGATGATGTGCCTATGGGAGTGCACCTGGTGCTTTTAACGAAATAAAATGTTATGGTAGTCCACCTAGTGCTTTTGATGCAAATAAAACTGTTTGACTGATCACCCAGTCCATTTGGGCAGTACTTGAAGTGTCATGCCCGAGTGGCTTTGGTGCTTGTTCCAGGACGGACGCCTTGCTGCCGGGGATCAGCTGTTGTGTGTGGATGGCAACAGCCTGGTGGGATTATCACAAGAGAGGTATGAGGCCTGGTACAGGCACAGCTTCTTGTACTACTACTGGTGGGAGGCAGGGGGAGATAACTTGAGGGTGATGAGAAAGCGAACGCTTTTTAAAGTGATTCTGTCAATGTCCTATCTATTACATTATGCGAGCCATCCTGTCTATCCATGCATTTGTGTGTTCGGCTGTTTCCCGTATTCGGGATGCGCTTTCTGCACTGTGTTTGAAAAGCTCCACACACAGGCAAAGCTTAACATTTTCAACCGGAAGAGTAGCTTCAAGTTCCAAGATGCATTTTAAACGTATAAATACAACATGGAATCGGTTTGCTCACTGTGCGTTAAGACCTGAGGATGGTCGCAAAATTGAATGAACCATGTCAGCGTTGTTAATAACAGTAACCTTTACTGAAAGTCTTTGAACAAAGGTCACAGGGCAAGGCAATCATTTAATTAAAGAAAAAACTCCCTTTAGTATTGTGACCTAAAAATCTTAATAATAATACGCGTGTCTGTTTGTCTCTAACAATCCTTCCCACTGATTGGTTGGACAGCTGTCCTGACTCCACCCACGATTGTCACTTGGATGCGTATTTAAGATGCTTCAAGAAGAAGATAATTAATTTACGATCATTTGTTAACACAATTTGGCTGCTCATAATCACATATTAAAAAATGACATGGATAGGCCGACGTACGACCATAATAAACCATGACCTGTCGGACATCCACTTCCTGATTCGATCACTCTTTCCGTGACATCACTTATGGCATAGACAGTTAAATATTCAATAAAAACCAATGAGGTTATGAATAAATATGTAATGACGATGTAACAATTTGCCTTTTTTGCTTTGAAGAACGGGAATAACGGGGGAGGAGGGTGTTAATGTCTGGATGAGGACTTTGGATTTTGATCTACCGGCCGCCATGTTGGTGCTCACTGATGTGCAAAGCCAAAGACGCCTCGGAGCTGTCACAATGGCAATGCACTCCCAATACAATTCCCTTCATTGTAAAACTACAAACAGTGACAGTTAAAAGGATTTTGAGGTGATAGGTGTCACTGGCCTTGTGAAGATCGGCCTCGGTGATCGAGACAGCGGTCTGCTATGTGGCATTCTCTCAAGCAGAGATGAAACCCATGTTGTTTGAAATTTGTTCGAGGTTATTTACTTTAACGATGTGTGTATGTACGCATCAGGAAGAAGGTAATTGGTTTCAGGTTGTTTATTGTCACATATATCCTTTCCGCATATCTCGTGTATTGTGAGTTAGACCGGAGACCGTGATGGGCCATGAGCTGCACATGGACATGGCTTTTCCGTTTTTCTCTTGGGATTGTGAGTTGGACAGGCAACGGTGATGGGCCATGACATGCACATGGAAACTTGTCTTTTCCGCATATCTCGTGGATTGTGAGTTGAACAGGCAACTGTGACAGACCATGATCTGCACAAGGTCACATATCAAACTGTCAAGTCCATACACTTCGGATTCTATTGGTTTTACTTCATAAGTTCAAATTAGAAAGTTGTTGGAAATTGAACGGAGAACATTTTAGCCTTAATCGGAAGTTCCAAAGTTATCGCACAAAACATGTTTTACAGTTTTGCAACGTCACATAATGCGTCAACTGATTTTTGCGAAACATTGTCGTGGCCCATCACAGTGATGGTGCCTACAATCTGCGAAGGTTTCACAACGATCGGCTGAGCGGTTTCGGCTGTAGGTGAGCTGACAAACTAGCTAGAAATCGCTCATAGAGCGACACTTGGCGAAACAAACAACCAAACAAATGAGAAAGACGTTGTGCAGAGCACGATACTTGCGAAATCCATAAAACAAATTTGACCTTAAAAATAATGGGTGGTTGAATTCAGTGAGCATGTATGCAAATCCTCTTCAAATTTCAAGTCAATCGGATGAAAATTGAGGAATTTATAAATTTGGCCTATGTTGACCTTTTGGCCTATGTTGGCCTTTTGGCCTCGGTTGACACCTCGCACTTTACGAAACCTTATTTTTTTTCTTACAATTATTACGAAACTTTGTCGTGGGCTGTCACAGTGACGGTGCCTACAATCTGCTGTTTCAGAATGGTGATCACTGATCAGTGATGAATGATGATGGTGATCAGTTTCAGAATGATCGGCTGAGCAGTTTGGGCTTTTGGCGAGTGACAGAGGCAGACAGGCAGACAGACAGACAAACAAACAAACAAATGAAAAATCACTCATACGTTTTTTTTTTTTTTTTTTTTTTTTTTTTGTATACCAAGTCGAGGCTCGGGTAAGACGAACATATCAAACACAAACATAAACTCAAAACACATACAACATACAACAAAGGGAGCGGGAGACAAGAGGGGGGAGAGAGAGGGAAGCACAACAACAGTAGGGAACATGGACATCGTGAGATCTGTGGAAGAGAGAGGGCTGGGGGTGGGGAGGAGTGGGGAGGTACACAGTACAAAACAAATTGACACTACGAGGAGTTTCAGGAAAGAAGTCGGTATTTCAAAAAAGTGGATCTGGGGTGAATTAACGGGGGTAAAAAAGATCAAGGTTTTGGACGGGGGAAGATAAGAGATGGTGGTGAACAGCTGTTTTGAAGACCTGGAGGGAGGAGTGGGATTGAAGAGAGTGTGGGCTTTTGTTCCCGAGGCAGGAGTGGGATTGAAGAGAGCGTGGGCTTTTGTTCCAGAGGCAGGAGAAAAGAGGAATAAAAGAGCGAAGGTGAGCAGAGAGTCTTGATTTTGGCAGTTTCACGAGAAGAGGGTTACTGGCAAATCTTGTGCATCCTTTTTTTTCTTTTCCTTTTTTTTGTATACAGAGTCGAGGCTCGTGAAAGAGCAAACATTTATCAAACAAACAAACAAGCAAACAAAGTATATAAAAGGGGGAGCGGTCGACATGATGGGGAGAGAAGGGGAGGAAGCACACAAACACAACATTTGAGAGCAGGGACATCGGGAGATGTTTTTGGAGGGAGAGGGCCTGGGGGAGGCAGGATAGGTATAAAACGCAAGGACACCAAGGACTTCCAGGAAAGAAGTCAAAAGTCACTTCAAAAAAGTGGATTTGGGGTGAAATTAGCGGGGGTAGAAAAGATCAAGGTTTTGGATTGGGGAAGATAAGAGATGGTGGTGAACAGCCGTTTTAAAGACCTGGAGGGAGGAGTGGGATTGAAGAGAGTGAGGGAGTTTGTTCCAGAGGCGGGAGAAAAGAGCAATGAAGGAGTGAAGGTGAGCAGAGAGTCTTGATTTTGGCAGTTTAACCATAAGAGGGTTGCAGGCAGATCTTGTGCGACCTGCAGGAATATTTGGGGGACAGAGCCCAGAGAGAGCTGGGGGAGCAAGGCCGGAGAGGAGTCGGTGGAAGACGGAAAGACCACCAACCTGCCTGCGGTGATGAAGTGAAAGGCCCTCGGAGATGGCGTCATCGCGGGAGATTCCAATGATTCTGAATGCTTTGGTTTCAACAGCGTGAAGACGAGCTAGGTGTGAGGCAGGAGCACCAGCCCAGAGGGGAGAGCAGTACTCCATTGAGCTGCGGATGAAAGCCTTGTATGTGGCGAGGAGCTCAGGTGTGCCAAGGAAGGACTTCGCACGACGGAGGATGCCCAGTCGGCTGGCTTTGGAGGCCAGCTTGGAAATCTGGTTTTCCCAGGAAAGATCATGGCAGATAGTGAGACCCAAAAGCTTGAGTGACATAACTTCTTGGAGAGGATTATTCAGAAAGTGGATGGGAGGGTTGTCCAGTCGGTCTTTTCGGAGAGACATCGTAAGAGTGTGAGATTTGTCAGGATTGAAAGACATGTTCCACTTGTTTGCCCAGTCTGTGATTTTGTCCAGGTCTGCAGAGAGTGAGGAGGCTGCAGACTGCCAATCTGAGGGATGAGGAATGGAGCGGCAGAGAGTGGAGTCATCAGCAAAGAGATAGAGAGGATTTTCAAGAGAGTCAGAGAGATCATTGATGAAGACCAGAAAAAGCACAGGGCCCAGAACACTGCCTTGGGGAACTCCAGCCTGAACAGGAAGAGGAGATGAGAGAAACCCATTCAGGGCCACACGTTGACTACGACTAGAGAGGAAGTCCGCCAGCCATGCATGGAGATTTCCATGGATACCAAAGGAGGAGAGTTTGGTGAGCAGAGCGGGGTGCCAGACCGTATCGAAGGCACGTGATATGTCGAGGGAGACAGCTCTAATTTCCTGTTTGGCATTGAGGACCTCCGTCCATTGTTGAGACAGCAGAAGCAGCATGTCCAGAGTAGAGTGACCTGGTCTGAAACCAAATTGATGATCAGAGATCAAGCCATTGGAGAAGAGGAAAGATATGATTGGTCATTGGAGATAGGTCTGTATTTGCAAGGATCATTTTTTGCACCTTTTTTGTGCAAAGCGGTAATGTTTGCTGATTTCCAAGAAGATGGTAGATGACCTTGAGCAAAAGAGAGGGTGAAGAGAATAGACAGAAGGTGAAATAGAGTGGCAGAGGAGGATTTTAGGACCCGTGGGCTGATGCCGTCTGGTCCAGTTGCAGAATCAGAGTCGAGGTTTGACAGAAACTTCTCCACCTTGTCAGGAGAGAAGGACACAGAGTCCAGGAGCAGCTGGGTACGACTGGGTAAGGTGGGTGCAGAGAGAGATGGGTTTGGGACACAAGATTTTGAAGCAAACACAGAGTTGAGGCATTCAGCTTTGTCACGTGCGGAGGCGGCTGTGTAGCCGTTTGAGATAAGGGAGGGAACAAACACCAGAAACAGATTTGACCAGACATCAGCCGAATTTTGGACGAGGGAGACAGGTTTGAGAGTTCAGTCTTTCGAGTGGAGAGATATTGTTTCCTGGCTCTCCTGAGGGTAGACACACACTTGTTCTGAGCTTTGTGAAAGGAAGTGAGATTACCTTCCGTTGAATTTGCCTTTCAGGACGTGAAGGCAAGTTGTTTCAGGGCAACTGCCTCACCACAAGATTCAGTGTACCATGGACGGGAGGAAGGGTAAGACAACTGAAGACGAGATGGGATAAAGCTGTGCATGAGAGAGAGCAGTTTGCTTTGGAAGAATTCATGTCAGAGGCGGTTGGGTTGGGAGACCAGTCCAGATGATTGATGGCTGCTTGAAGACCGTGCCAGTCTGCCTGAGTGAAATGCCAGACTCGTCGGCACTGAGGAGGCTCTCTGAGAATGGCCAGAGAGATATCCACTTTAACAAGGAAATGATCAGAAGAACCGATTGGAGCAGAAGAAGAGCAGCAGAAAGTTGCAGGGAAGTTTGTCATAACCAAGTCGAGAAGAGAAGATACTCCATTGACTGAGATCCGGGTCGGGAAATTGACAGATTGTGAGTCCCAATGAGTCGCAGAGGTCCTTTGCTGGGGTGCAATGGCTGGTGAGAGAGGAACCCACACCCAGCCAGCTGGCATGATGACAGTTGAAGTTGCACATATGAGGAAGAGAGAGTTGGGATGAGTGGATAGAAGTTGGTCCATGTTGTCAGACAGCGAGATGTAAATTGAGTCATCACTGTTTGGAGGACGGTGTAGAACACATATGAACAAAAGGTGGGAGCGGAGAGGAAGCCGTAGTCAGAGGTACTCATGGGTGTGGCGTGGGAGGGAGGGCAGTGCAGGGAGTTTTTGGATAGAAGTTGGTTCTTCTTTTCCTTCATCGTGAGCAGGTGGTATCATCTCAGCCATAGATCCATCACCTTGCTCACCTTCATGTGAAGGACTATCTTGATAGTTTAGAATGTTTTTTGTTTGTACCACTAACACTTTACCATCCTTATTCTCATTGTCATTCCCAGTACTTAAAAGGGACAGTTTCAAATTTTTCCGTGAAGCCGCATCCACGACGGCTTCTCTCTTCCGTTAGCTGACTCAGCGTTTACACAAAGCACATCCGTATGCACCTTCTCAGCACCACTCTCAGCCGGACCTTCATGTTCTGATGTAGATTCCTGCACTGCAGGCGAATCCTTTACTGAATCCTCTGTAATACTCACGGGGAGGGCTGCTCCGGCTGCTGCACCATGTTTTCACCACATCAAGACAATACTGCCTGGTCACTGGTGTGTCCATGTGCAGCACACCTGTAACAAATCAACCTGTCCTTTGGCGCAAAAATCCTGTGCTCACATTTTGACGATTTAAAAACGAGAGAGACATTAATTTGTGTCACATCATCCTTCAACACAACATAACACCGTCTGAAGGTTTCGATATGTGTAAGAATGGACATGGCCGAGATTTTGAAGAATTTCTTCCTAAGATAGCCTCGGTAGGACGTTGGATAATATTATTTTGAGGCCGGAGTGTTCGTTGGTGAAACCGGAACAAACTGGTCAACCCCTAAGACGAGTCTGTTCTGCACGACGATGTGTGCGAAGCGGACTTGTGAGACGAAAACGACCACCTACCTTGTGGTTCATTCGGAATGCCGCCGGATGTTCTCACAGCCGTTCAATTTCCCGATCGCGAGGAGGGTTTCCTTCAGCGAAATGTCTTCCGGTGGGACGAAGTACATGCCGTGCTCATACGTTAACACCTCATCGGCGTCGCGAACAGTAGTACTTTGACTATTCTTTCCAGCCATTTTAAGTAACGAAAAAGAACAACGAAATGCTAATAAGGCATATACAAGCCGAAATAAAACTTTAAGGAAGAGAAAAAACAAAACAAAAAACAATAAAAACGGGGAGGAAGTAAATAAATGAATCCCACTAACCAACTAAAGTGGTTAACTTTACCCGTGCTGTCTCTCCCTCTCTCGCTCAATAAATAGGAAAAGATGATAGAAAAGAAAGGATACCGACACTTGGACGATATGAAGAGCAGGAAAAAAGGGAAAAGCAACAAAAACACGACACGTACCACCAGAGACCCTGAGCAACAGGGCCCTGCGATTGCATGCATGTGCCGACGCGAGCGACAGCTGTGGAAAGTGGGAGGAGAGGGAGAGGATTTAGGAAGTGGGGGAGCGAGGAAGGAAGGGGAGAG
This sequence comes from Myxine glutinosa, assembly GCF_964187855.1. NCBI lineage: Eukaryota > Metazoa > Chordata > Myxini > Myxiniformes > Myxinidae > Myxine > Myxine glutinosa. The sequence goes on from NC_136265.1 coordinate 115,134,372, forward strand.
CAACACCTCACCACACGGCGCTCTACATTCCGGGAGGGATGAGGTGCAAGGAAGGGGTTGGGCACGATAGAGAGAGGGGAGGAGAAAGAGGAAGAGTGGTGGGAATAGGTGGAGAACGAGGAATGGTTTGGGGCGTTGGAGCCGCCGCAAAAATTGGGTGGAAATTTTTGAAAGAGTAAATGAATTAAAATATTATTACAATGTTTTGCAATTCTCTCTTGAACTCGGAGTTCACTTTTTTCAGTTTATTTTTTTTCAGGAAAACCTTTTTAACTCAACTGGACTATGTCCAGCTGAGTTTTTGTCGACACCCAGTGTCCGTCGTCCGTCTGTCGTCTGTAAACAATTCGACGTCTACGCTCTAAAAGTCACAAATATTGATCAAATGTGATGAAACTTGTTATGCAGCATCTTTAAGACATAAACTAGTTTGGGATTGCATTTGGGCGTTGCACGCCCAAAAATGGTCGCAGCAGGGCGGCCATATTGAAAAATCAATTTTTGTCAATCTGGTACTTCCTAATGTAGCTAGAAGGCTGAAACCTGGTGGGTAGACAGTATGTAACAAACCTCAACACATATATTACGGGTTTTGACGATGTCCGAAAAATGACCTCGTCGTGACCTATGACATGACTTGACCCATAAACATCAGCTTGGACGACGTCCAAGCTCTAAAAGTCACAAATACTGATCAAATTTGATGAAACTTGTGCCTTTTGCCACTTAAGATATTTGAAAATTTTCATTTTTCTGGTTTCCATGGAAACAACTGGACATAGTGCATTTTGTTATACATTTCGTTTCCGGAGCAGAACTCAAAAACCGTTCAATATATCTTAACCTGTTTAAACGTGAGATACCTTCAACGTTACTGTACCTCTTTAGCAAATATATGCTATATTGTTTGTGGTTCTATTATGTATATTCTAACCATATTGATATAGACCAGTTGAGTTCAGGTTGCCTGGAACCTCTAGTTTTGTTTTGCACAGACATGACAATGTTGGTCAATTGTGAGATATTGGTAATAATTCGGGGTAAGTGATCTCATCGTGAGATGATGCCCCTAGAGAACGTGCCCGACCCTCTGTCGTTTGCCTGTCAGGGCCGCGGAGCTCATGACACGAACCGGTTCGGTCGTTACCCTGGAGGTTGCCAAGCAGGGAGCGATTTATCACGGTCTTGCGACTCTGCTACACCAGGGGTCACCGTCTCTGCAGAGAGGTTAGTGTTCTGGGTTGTGACGTCCCAGTTTGTGGGCATCTTGGTTATGAAGTTGAGAAACTGTGCACGTGTGGGCAGGTTGGTTGTGGTTGATGGAACCAAATTCGGTTGCAGGTTAAAATTCTGTAGTTGGTGCTCATTGTTGTTGTTTTCACAAGGTGGTTCTAAGGTTCCCTGTTGATGAAGGCTCACTCTCCGTAGTGTCGGTTCACGGGATTTGTGTGATTGTGTCATCATCATCAATGATCTTGATTAAGGGTTTTCTTTGTTTTTTTGCATTGTTTACGTTTTTGTCTCTCGTTTGTTTGTGTAAACAATCAATCAGAAATCATTTTATTAATCACTAATTTAACCAATAATGGATATGAAATGTTATTCTGGGCAAAGCCGGTCTAACGTGGAGTGCAGTAGTTGGGCAGTGGGGTGGGGTGGAGAGAGGGTGGTGGGGGTGGATGGAGGAAGCTGTTAGTGGTGGTGAAGTGTTTTAGTGCTGGCGGGGGTGGAGAGAGGGTGGTGGTGGAGTGTGTTAGTGGTGGAGGGAGGAGGGTGTTGGTAGTGGTGGGGGTGAAGGGAGGAGGATGTTAGTGGGGTAGTAGAGATGGCAGCTGGATGAGATTGTTTTGCGTTGGCTTGTGGTGGTGATGTTCACTGTGCTAATTCCAGCAGCGGTAGCAGATCGTCGAGGCTCAGGGAAGCTGCGACCAAAAAGCGACGGCTTTGCTCTATCCCGACATGGTAATGGGCCTGATGGGAATTCAAAGGACGGAAAAGAGAACTACATTACTGAGAATTCATCAAGCGGTATATGGCACACGATGGAGCAACGCAGACCATCGACCGAGGACTGGCTGGTGAAGAACAGGACCGATCATCGCTCCACTCCCAATGTTGCCGGTATGGTTTGGGGCTCATGACTTTGGCTGTAATGTGTTGCCATTAACCCAGGGAAGGCCAAACTGCCTTCAATCGGTCAACTACAAGGATCATGGTGCACATGTTTGTGTTGGCTATTAAGGTGTAAGAGAAACTGCAGAGGTTTGTGAAGGAACATCTAAATATTTGTTTTTTAAGATGCCACAGTAACTCCAATGAGCAAAGAACAATGAATGAAATAAAACTGCATTTATAGGGAAGAAGTAAACGTGTTGATTACTATGGTGATAAAGATCATTTGGTGTAATCGCAGTAAGCTGTGTGTTTGTGCGTGTACACTCCAGCAGCCCCACCGATTGCAAACCTCAGGCCCGGAGCACCAACCTCCAAAATTCAGTCTGTATCAACTGGAGACCTGAAAGCACAGGTGGTGTATGTGGGTTCAGTGGGGATTGGAGTTGACGGGCCAAGTGTGGGACAATTCCTTGGTAACGAATGTGCAATATGAACTTTACGAAATGGTTGCCGTGTGTTTCGAGTGCCGTGTTGACTCGTGGCAGTGTTGCGAGTGCCGTGTTGACTCGTGGCAGTGTCGTGAGTGCCGTGTTGACTCGTGGCAGTGTTGTGAGTGCCGTGTTGACTATGTGCATGCTCCTGCTTGCCTGTGGGTGTCGTTACCTGGCACCTGGCACCTGGCATTCCGATACATCACACAGGAGAAATGGCAAGCTACAGTTTGCCTGTTTCTTTCCCGTAACATCCTCTTGCCTCCCCTCTGCCTCCCCTCTGCCTCTTCTGAGATTCACTTCACGTTTGCAACCTGCGTATTGTGGCCAAGAGCTGAGGAAAATAATTGAGCTTCCAAACTCAATCCCCTAACGTATTTGTCCCTACCCCTTTTGTGTTTTATCCATGAAAATCTTTACACTGCAGTTTTTATCCCCATGCTTTTTGAGGGAAAAAACTATATTGTAATTGGCTCTGTCTGTCTGTCTGTCTGTCTGTCCGTCCGTCCGGCTATCTCCTCCTAAACGTTTGTGCAGAAATTCACCAAACTTGGTAGTTTTGATCAGCACATGACATGAAGGTGCGAGAGCAGTTGCATCTCTGGACCCGCCTACTGGGACGGGGTCATAAGGTCAAATACCAAAAATGCAATTACGGGTGCAGTTTCTACCTTTTTAAAATGAAATTTTGTATATGCAATCAACATTGGGGGACACATTAAATATGTTTTGAGTTTTTGGATTTGACCTCTGGTTCATGCCCCAGGGGACATAGGGTTCAAAACGGGGGAAAATAAATTAACTTAATACTTTACAATTGGGTCATGCCTGGTGGAACTTTTTGCAATGTTTCAAGTTTGCTTTAGGTGGGAAACGTGTGGATTTGTGATGGCGCGCCGTCGACTTCACTCCATGTTATTTTTGAATTTATTATTTACGTACAGTAATAAATACATGGAGTACTGGGTTAATGACAAATCTCTGTGATTGTGAAGTAATTGAATGCAAGTATGAACGTGACCTTAAGAACTGATGTATGATTCACTTTTAGAACATGTGCCATTAATTACTGGGATAATGTAGCATGCGTGTAGTTTATTCAAGTCATTCCTTTTTAACGTCACTCGCTACTTGGTACAATTGGTCATCGAGATTGCAAGAGCTAATCCACTTGGTCGTTCTTGTGATCAGATCTTCGCGAGTGGTTCGTCGATCGATACCTCCATGCCCCATCCCCCCCCCCCCCCCCCCCCTCGGTTAGGCAAACTCTACATTTAACCTCTGACGACCCCGGAGTACATTGTCCCTTGCTTCCCTGTGCCTGTGCCGGCTGCAGAATGCCCACCTGGCATCGTCCATTGAAGCTTTCCCGATTCCGACGTCCGCGTATCCTCGGGAGTACAACACGTTACCCCCGGCACGTGCACCGGACCCTTCGGAGCAGTTGAGGTTCACACAGCCAGTGGATCGGAGTGGAAGCGGCCCCATGCAGGTACTTCGTACATTACTTCGTAAAGGTACCATCAACACGCATGTGCGTTCTCTCTTAAAATCCGAAATCTCATGTGTGGACCCTTTTCCAAAGAACATCCTTTTATTTGTGGATTGCAAGCTGTATTTATATGAGGCAGAATAGAGGTTTTATTTTTGTTGATCCTCCGTTTTGTTTATTTGGGTATGGACTTGGCCCGAGTGTGTCCATGATGAGCAGTTGTTTCCATGTATCATTCATGGAGGCTGTTGATACCACATTGTGCTGTGTTCAAATTTGCCATGTGAAATTTTCAACTTACCTCTTCCCTAAAATTCATTCAAAATTAAGAAATACAGTACATTTAATTATCTGGAAGTAATCCTTAGCCTGCCTGGTTGGAGAAGAAGCACAAACAGCTGCAACTGCAATAAAAGTGTTGCACAAATTTTTTTTACTAAAGGCCTCACACCTGAATGGGCCATGGTCGTTAATAGCATTATTTATCATGTAATAACAATGACAACTGGAACTGCCACTTTATAACTGCAGGCAGTGATGACCGGTTTCCTCCGCCTTCCCGTTTTCATACAACCCCGCTTGGATGCAACACTGCTTGGATGCAACCCCGCTGTGATACAACCCTGCTTTCACATTATTCTTTTTTTTCTCCATCAATTTATCCCTAGATCATGCTCAAGAAATGTCATCCTGATCGGATGAAGTTTTGTACTTGTCGAATTATGACGTCATAATGGAGGCACCTATGACATCATCATTTACATGGGTTATTCTCCATGGATAGTTCTTTACAATGAGCCATGACTCAATCTTTTCTACACAGCGCTTTTGGAGATATAGAGGTGCAAAGTTTTTCGTTTTTTTTCAAGATCATACCACGTGACGTATGAAGTCATTATTAGCTTCAAAAGATTCTACAGGCCAAAGCGCTCCTATGGTGAAAATTTGCTGTCCATCGGTCTACCGATTGCAGAGAGAATTATTTTTAGAGAAAATGAACCTGAAAAATCACAATGCCAGAATCTGTGGCATGGCCTTAGAAGCTCAAACAGAGTTTCTTCTTCTTCACAAAAGAACAACTTCTAGCTTCAAGACCGTTAAACCAATCATCTTGAAATTTTGCAGACTTGTTCCACTTAATGACTTCTAATTTATTATAAAGTTTCACGTTGATCAATGAAGCGGTCCAAGAGATATAATTTTTTAAAAGATTTTAGTTCCATTAATTTATCACTGACAATCCATGTGAGCTATCTCAAATTCCAAAAGGGCTTTTTAGCATGCCCACATGGGGAACATAATTGTGAAGTTTCATTTTGATATGATAAAAAATGGGGGAGGAGCTAGGTTTTAAAGGTTTATGCTTCAAAATATCATAGCTCCGAAACAATGTGACTTATGACGTCGTGCTCGCTGAACGTTTTCTTCGTCATTGGTATGCGATTCTGCCTGCAAAGACTGGCCTCAATCTGTTGTCGTTTCGGAGAAAATGAGTTTTTAGTGGTTTTTCAGGCTCTTCACGGAAAACAATATGGCGGCCGAGCCACGTGACCTACGTCATTATAAGAAAATTCTGCATCAATTTATACCACGACTATGCTCCAAAAATTTCATCCTGATCGGATGTTTTTTCCTTGTCGAACTATGACGTCATAATGGAGGCACCAATGACAAAAATAGGTTATTCTGCATGGAGAGTTCTTTACAAGGAGACATGTATCAATTTGTTCTGTGCAGTGCTTTTGGAGATATAGAGGTGCAAAAATTTTCGGTTTTTCCAAGATGGCGCCCATACCACGTGACATGTGACGTCATACTTACCATTAAAATATTCTACAGGCTGAGTCACTCCTATGGTGAAAATTTCCTGTCAATCGGTCCAACTAATGCAGAAAAAATGTTTTTAAAGGAAATAAATCTGAAAAATGGCAGTGCCACAATCCATCACATGGCCTGAAAAGGAAATGTGTTGCGTTTCTTCTTCTTCCAGCAATAATGACTTCTATCTTCCAGACCGTACAACCAATCGTGTTAGAATTTTAAACACTTATTCCCCTTGATGAGAGCTACATAACATTAAAATTTCAAGTCGATCAATGTCGCGGTTCAAAAGATAGAAGCTTTTTAAGATTTCTGTTCAATTATTTATTGCGGCCAAACCATGTGACTTATCAAAACTTGTCAAGTGAGGTTTTAACTTCCCCACATGGGGAACATTTGTGTAAAGTTTACACTTGATATCTTCAAAGATTAGGGAGGAGATAGGATTTTAAGTTTTTGCTTAAAAACGTCATAACTCCTAAACGATGCGATGTATGACGTCGTCATGTGAGAACTTTTTGTTTGTCATGGGCATGCGATTCTGCATGCAAAGTTTGGGCTCTATCTGTTCAGGCGTTGTGGAGAAAAGGGAGTTTGTGTTTTTCACAAAAAAAAACAATATGGCGGCCAAACCATGTGACGTACGACATCGAAATTTTTTGCATTCTGAGTTGTTTTTTTTCACTTGGGTCATGAAATAAAATATCATATTCATGGGAGCAAGGGATCTATTTGTCGAATTCTAACCAAGTAACATTAGCACTTTTAATATCCTAAATAAACATGTTTTTTGGTCCCATTTCAGAGTTCTTTAGAATGAGATATGACTCAATTTTTCCCATTGAGCCGTTTCGGAGATATAGAGGAGCAAAGTTGAAGGTGTTTTCCAAGATGGCGCCCATACTACGTGACCTATGACGTCATAATTAGCAGTAAAAAAATTATACGTGCCTAACCGATCACTTGATGAAAAATTATTGTCAATCGGACCAACGGTTGCTGAGAACGTTAATTTTAAAGTTTTCAGGGGTGAGAAATAGGGTGGAAGAATAATAATAAGAAAAACTCTAGGAAAAACAAAAGGCATTTCATGCAGAGGAAACCTAATTAAGAGGCTCAAGACAGCTGTTTACAAGTAGTTGTTGGGTATCAGGGCCGGTCAAAAACCGATGCCTTTCATTTATTGTGTTCCTCTGCTGAATGCCACTTTTACACTGCCCCATTTTTTTCCCCATCACCTTGGTTTGTGATTGACCCCGATGATCATCCTTGTGCAGCGAGTGGCATATTCTGAGGAAGAATTGTGGAAAGAGCGTCGCGGCTCGCATGAGGTGCTCAGCTCACACGAGAGCCTTCCTCGAGAGCTCGACCGACACAACTCACCTCTTCATCCTCACCGTGTCTCGCCTGCCGCATCCAGCTCTTCCAGTTCGGAACTGCTTGTCCAGCCCAGTAGGACTGGACCTGGACGCTGGCACCCTCCTGGTCCCACCCCGGCCATGCTTGTTGCCGTGTCTCAGCCAATGAGAGCAGAATCTCGTATTTCACCAACACCACCTCTTCCTCCACCACCTCCACCTACCTATGTCCCTACTTTAGAGTCTTATGACGATACACTACCACCTCCACCACCCCCGGCTCCCCAAGGAACCAATGCATATAATACTATGCCACTACCTTTGCCGCCAACAAACAGAGGGGCTCAAAGGGGCTACGAGACCTTGCCTACCGTGCCACCAGTCCCAGGGTCAGACCATAGAGATGAGCAGCAGCACTGGTACGAGAGGGAAAAGGCCCAGTTGGAGGAGGAGCGTAAGCACAAACAGCTGGAACTAGAGCGGCGTGAAGAGAGCCTGCAGTCCCGGCAGTCTGCTGCTACCTTTGTTGTAGAGAGGGATAGTAACTTGCAACAGCACTCAAAAGAGGCCGTTCCTTCCCAGAAGAAGGTACAAACTACCATACGGGAGCTGCGACCACAACAGCAGCCTCATACGGTTGATCGTCGTGACCTTCTGTTTGTAGTGCCACCTAATGAGGTCAAACATGAACAGGTTGACCCGTTGTCACCATCCCCATGGAAACGAGATGAAAAGGAGAAGCGTGAGAAGTTGCAGCAGCAGGAACTACTGGGAATGCTCGAGCGGGAGATCTGGGAGTTGAAGAACAAAACTGAACGATCGGTTCAAGAGGGTGATCGGCTACGCAAGCTTTTGTTGGAACGAGAGTTTCAGCGGAGGCTGCAAGAGACGAGGAGGCATGGAGATGATGATGATGACTATGATGATGAAGAAGAGGATGACGATTGGGTTCCGGTAAATATCCTTTTGCATTTCACGTGGAGCTTGTAACGTGTGATGTAACCGTGCCGGTGTGCCTGGCGAGGAATGCGATAACTTCTGGCTGATCGTTTTCTGCAGGATCCGAAGTGGCAGCAAAGGCAGCGGAAGGAGGACAATCAGCATCGTCTGCAGGCAAGTTGCACCGTGCTATGATGAGCTTGCAATGCTTGGGCAGAAAATGTAGGGAGAGCGGCTGCAATGCGGCACTCGAACACTCAGACTTTGCTATGGGGTGGGTCTTCTGTGCGGTATTTACTTCCCTTTTCTGCTGTCACTGACGGCTGTTTTTCCTCCCTCCTGGCCTGTGCAACCACTGCAGGCTATCCCAGCCCTGTCCGTGTTAGAGTTGGTATGTCGGATTCTTTGTATTGTCTGAACCTGCATGCCATTGACATCGGACATACGTTATCTCGTGCTGGTGTTTGACTTTGATTTCCCTGCATTTTCTGCATGAACACTCATGTCGGTTCAAATTGATTTGCCACCACTGTTGTTGTTGTTGTTGTTGTTTGTTGTTGTTGGTTCTGCTTTGTGTTGTTAACTCTTAAGAATCTGAACCGTGATGTTGTATGTGCGTGCGTACATTTCACGTCACGTTCAGAGATTAATCTTGAGCGCCATATGAAACACGTCACGTTCGGGGATTAGTCCTCCTCTTCGGGGGTCATTTAAGGGCAAGGTCAGCTCGACATTTGACACAATGACCGAGTCCCACAGATGCCCTCTCTGCCTAGCCAGGATCAGTACGACGATCCGATCCTGTTGCTGTCACCAACTTGAATTCCACTGCAGCTGGAGTTGGAGGAAATTTGCTTTTGTGGCGGAGTCCCAATATAAGTAAACTGTGCGGCTAGTAACCGTTTTCCTGTTGCCAGTTTCAGAACTGCTAGGAGGAAGATGTTTAAACACTGTAGCTCTGGGTTGATGACGAGTGCTGTGAGTGGGGTTTATCAAGGAAGGGGGGCATGGGGTAAAGGGGGAAGGTATAATTGGGCGCTAAATCATTATCTTTTGATGTGTACCATCACTCGTGGTGGTCAAACTTTAGTTTAACATTGCATGAAAACAAAACTCATGCGATCAACTTCACCCCTTGCCCTCTTATCTCAAATGCTACATGTACAAATTGTGCTGTCAGTTACAGGAGGAAGAACGAGCACGGCAGCAAAAGCAGGCGGAGGATCGTGTGCGTCAGCAGCAAGAAGCGGAGGATCGTGTGCGTCAGCAGCAAGAAGCAGAGGATCGTGTGCGTCAGCAGCGAGAAGCGGAGGATCGTGTGCGTCAGCAGCGAGAAGCGGAGGATCGTGTGCGTCAGCAGCGAGAAGCGGAGGATCGTGTGCGTCAGCAGCGAGAAGCGGAGGATCGTGTGCGTCAGCAGCGAGAAGCGGAGGATCGTTCACGGCAGCAGCAGGAAGCAGAACAGCGTGCGCGGCAGCAGCAGGAAGCAGAACAGCGTGCGCGGCTGCAGCGGGAAGCGGAAGAGCGTGCACAGCAGCAGCGGGAAGTGGAGGATCGTGCACATCAGCAGCGTGAAGCAGAGGATCGTGCACGGAGATTTGAGGAGCAGGTAACTGGCAATGTTTTTAATTTATTGTATAAAGGATCAAAACTCATGAAGGAGTTAGAACTTAGAATGGACCATGGCATAACAGAACAAAAATAACATCATAAAGAGGGGAGGAGAGGGGTGAAGACACACAACAGCAGGCCAGAGGGACAAACTAGAGGAAGAACGAGAGCAAGGGGAGAGGGGGGTTTTGAGGCCGACTTTGAAATGGGGTCATGATTATGGCTGAGAGTGAGACCCAGAAGTTTGAACGACTGAACCTGCTCAAGAGGACGGTGAAGAAAGGGGGATGGGGATGGTTTGGAGAGAGTGAGAGCGAGAGCGTGTGTACGTGTGCAACATTTGCCAGGATTTAAAGACTTCTCCATAGTGGTCAACTCATGATGATATCAATTACAAACCTTTGTTGTTGTGCTGTCCCTGTAAAAATGACATTATGAGCAGTCCCACCATTTTGATTGGTCGTGTTCTGTCCCGACAGAGGCAGCGAGAAGGTGACTACAATGCGCACATGGAGACAGAGCGGCGGCGGCAGCAGAACGTCGTAGATCACCAGCTGATGGGTGCAGATCTTGGCAACAAGCATGTCGCCCCACCTGGTCGCGACAAACAGCTTCCTCCCACGCCGCCTCAGCGTAACTCCATGCCTAGTAAGCCACCTGACTCGGTGTACACTGCCACGATGATACGCTGCGGAGAGGGAGACGAACGTGACGTGGGGATGAGTATGACGCATGCCCTGCGGCCCCCTGTGGCTCGCCTGCCACGTCCCCTCTCGGATGGCTACGCTCTAGCAACCGCCACCCCTTACCGCCCACCTGCTTCTGCCAGCAGCCTGGCCAACCTGATGCAACACGGCTCCCCACTCACCTTTGTCTCACCCGGAAATTCTACAGGTATAACAGCCTGCTCCTATTGCCTGCATGTCCTTACCTGCCATAACCTGGCTCTATTTACCTGCTTGATAAACTTCCCCTGGAATGTTTGCCTCCTCTTTTTCACCAGCAATAGCCTTTGCTTGTTCATACGTGTTATTACCAGCAGCATTAACATCACTCACGTTAACAATGCAAATCATGGTACACCTGGGTATTTTGCTCGATTCGTGTGCGTTGGCGGTTTATTTTTTGATACTGTGGTTGTACAAGTATTGTATGCACTGTGGTAGTATAGTGTGTACATCATCCCAGGCATGAACAGCTACTCCTCAGGAAACACACCGGGAGTGATTGGATCCCAGGAGGTGTACCGTGACCCACGAGACCGGCTCCTGGACCAGCAGAAAGGGTTTGTGGGAAGGGTTGCGCCGGTCAATGGTTAAAACGAAAGCAACATGTATCAAACACGGGAGTTACTGAGAAGCATCTTTCGTTTTCCGATTTATTTTCTTCTTCTCCATGACCCTCTTTCTCATCCATGACGCTCATTCTCGTCCATGACGCTCATTCTCATCCATGACCCTCATTCTCGTCCATGACCCTCTTTCTCATCCATGACGCTCATTCTCGTCCATGACGCTCATTCTCGTCCATGACGCTCATTCTCGTCCATGATCCTCTTTCTCATCCATGACGCTCATTCTCGTCCATGACGCTCATTCTCGTCCATGATCCTCTTTCTCGTCCATGACCCTCTTTCTCATCCATGATGCTCATTCTCGTCCATGACCCTCATTCTCGTCCATGATCCTCTTTCTCATCCATGACGCTCATTCTCGTCCATGACGCTCATTCTCGTCCATGATCCTCTTTCTCATCCATGACCCTCTTTCTCATCCATGACGCTCATTCTCATCCATGACGCTCATTCTCGTCCATGATCCTCTTTCTCGTCCATGACCCTCTTTCTCATCCATGACGCTCATTCTCGTCCATGACCCTCATTCTCGTCCATGACCCTCTTTCTCATCCATGACCCTCTTTCTCATCCATGACGCTCATTCTCGTCCATGACGCTCATTCTCGTCCATGATCCTCTTTCTCGTCCATGACCCTCTTTCTCATCCATGACGCTCATTCTCGTCCATGACGCTCATTCTCGTCCATGATCCTCTTTCTCATCCATGACCCTCATTCTCGTCCATGACCCTCATTCTCGTCCATGACCCTCATTCTCGTCCATGACCCTCATTCTCGTCCATGACCCTCTTTCTCATCCATGACCCTCTTTCTCATCCATGACGCTCATTCTCGTCCATGACGCTCATTCTCGTCCATGATCCTCTTTCTCGTCCATGACCCTCTTTCTCGTCCATGACCCTCTTTCTCATACATGACGCTCATTCTCGTCCATGACGCTCATTCTCGTCCATGACGCTCATTCTCGTCCATGATCCTCTTTCTCATCCATGACGCTCATTCTCGTCCATGATCCTCTTTCTCGTCCATGACCCTCTTTCTCATCCATGACGCTCATTCTCGTCCATGACCCTCATTCTCGTCCATGACCCTCTTTCTCATCCATGACCCTCTTTCTCATCCATGACGCTCATTCTCGTCCATGACGCTCATTCTCGTCCATGATCCTCTTTCTCATCCATGACCCTCTTTCTCATCCATGACGCTCATTCTCGTCCATGACGCTCATTCTCGTCCATGATCCTCTTTCTCGTCCATGACCCTCTTTCTCATCCATGACGCTCATTCTCGTCCATGACCCTCATTCTCGTCCATGACCCTCTTTCTCATCCATGACCCTCTTTCTCATCCATGACCCTCTTTCTCATCCATGACGCTCATTCTCGTCCATGACGCTCATTCTCGTCCATGATCCTCTTTCTCCTCCATGACCCTCTTTCTCGTCCATGACGCTCATTCTCGTCCATGACCCTCTTTCTCATACATGACGCTCATTCTCGTCCGTGACCCTCTTTCTCGTCCGTGACCCTCTTTCTCATCCGTGACCCTCTCTCGTCCATGACCCTCTTTCTCGTCCATGACGCTCATTCTCGTCCATGAACCTCTTTTTCGTCCATGACGCTCTTTTTCGTCCTTGACGCTCATTCTCCCTCCATGACACACTTTCTCATCCATGACCCTCTTTCTCTTCCACATCCACCATTATGCTCCTCCCGCTACATCCACCATGACGCTTCCCCTCCTACATCCACCATGACGCTCCTCCCCCTACATCCACCATGACGCTCCTCCCCCTACATCCACCATGACGCTCCTCCCCCTACATCCACCATGACGCTCCTTCCCCTACATCCACCATGACGCTTCCCCTCCTACATCCACCATGACGCTCCTCCCCCTACATCCACCATGACGCTCCTCCCCCTACATCCACCATGACGCTCCTCCCCCTACATCCACCATTATGCTCCTCCCCTACATCCACCATTATGCTCCTCCCCCTACATCCACCATTATGCTCCTCCCCCTACATCCACCATTATGCTCCCCCCCCCTACATCCACCATGACGCTCCTCCCCCTACATCCACCATGACGCTCCTCCCCTACATCCACCATTATGCTCCTCCCCCTACATCCACCATGACGCTTCCCCTCCTACATCCACCAGGACGCTCCTCCCCCTACATCCACCATGACGCTCCTCCCCCTACATCCACCATTATGCTCCTCCCCTACATCCACCATTATGCTCCTCCCCCTACATCCACCCTCACAGCTTCTCCTCCACTGTTTCCCTCCCAGTCCCACCCCATGTCCCATAATTGTTTTTGTTCTTAACTCCGTCTCAAGTGCTGAATTTAAAAAATGAATCCAACAAACTGTTCTCAACATGTTTCGCTGCGGTATGAGAGATATCAAGGTGTCGCTTTGCCTCGTCTCAATGGTGCACCAATGTTTGCAGGCCGGAGCGAGTTGTAGGACCAGAAAAACTCACATTCCGTGAGCGGCAACGACTGTTCTCTGAAGGCAAAGATGTTTCCAGTAAGATGAAAACGTCTCGCAAGCTCATGGAGCTCGAACAAGAGCTTGGTAACCAGTGACTCACGAGATGAACGGTCCCGTCCCGAGACCCGTCCAGCCTGAGTTCTTCACCTCTGACCGTTGCACTATGTTATCCTCACCCGGACACCCTGCCATCTTTGGACCACTTGTGGCGGTAAACTCGCCGTGTGCCCCGGGCCGGTGATCAGGGAGTCGCCGCTTTTTTTACTTGGTGTCCACATTTTAAACTTTCAACAACCAGGTGGACCTTTTGTGCTGTTATGCAATATTTTTGTAGCCTTTGTAAGTTTCGTTTTCCCTTCAACAGTTCATCGTGTAAACGTGACGGTTAAAGCCAGTGGAGGACACGCGGAACATTTCGACAATTTTTTTGTAGAAGTGGCGAAGGCCGCCATTGCAAAGAGTTTGATACCGATGGGACGAGATTCACCACTGCCTTAGAGATGCGTGCGCGACACGCGGTGTACATGTGTTGTAGTATAGAGGATGTACCATGGGGTGAGAGAGGGTGAGATTACCATGGGTTGATTGGTGGAGGGAGGAGGAGGAGGGGGCAGGGTGTTAAACCCCAGCGTTAGTGCACTACAAACACCATGTAAAATACATCAAACTATGAATCAGATTTACCTGAATTTTCCTTACACGCACACACACTCACACCTGTATAACCAGGTAAATGGTTGTCATGTTTAATAATCTCTTGTTTGAATAAAAGTTTAAACTGTGATATTGTTAAACAACATAGCAATTATCTCGGTATGAAAACCATTTTCACTCTTCATTCGCGGAACGTTGGAATCTTCATTATCGGAAGTTTAAAGGATTCATTCATTCATTCATTCATTCGCGGAACGGTGGAATCTTCATTATCGGAAGTTTAAAGGATTCATTCATTCATTCTTTCGCGGAACGTTGGAATCTTCATTATCGGAAGTTTAAAGGATGCTGTAGAGCATGCACCCACACACGTGGATTACACCCTGTTAACCGCAAATGGCGACAGGAATGGCAGTCCGAGTGAGACACAGACCCATCGGACGTGTGCGTGTTGCTTCCCTCGTGGATTGGGCCCGTGATGGCAGATCCACCAATCCAGATGGAATGATTTTGCTCCACAATGGGTGTTGGATTTGATTATTACAATTTGCAAGAAGAGGGCTCCGTGCAAACGACCGTTGATATTCAAGGGTGCGGTGGTGACCACCACGCACACCTCTCCGACTCCGATTCATACGAACACTGACACGACTTCATTGGCGATTCCTGGTGGAGAAGAAAACAAACAATCGGTTGAAAAAGAATTTACCCAAAAAAGAACCATTCACTCGTTTACACGTGAACTTGTTCACATTCACGGTTAATAGTCCGTGGACCAGCCCGTTTTGTTTACTTTTGTGACCCACCTTGTGTATCTACCTGCATTTATAATATGTTGTGTAAAAATATTAGAATTCATATCTAAAACTCGTCAAGCACCAAAATTACACATATTTTCAAAATGTGGAAAAACACCCAAAATGTTGATTTTTTTTTTTAATACTGTCCAATCACAGTACGTGTAACATAGGCCACGAGCGGCCATCGGCATGAATCAGCCAATCGTACGTTTTGTTTTAGACTGTACATACAGTACTGGTGCAGCTGTCATGGCGACTTTACATGTTGATGGTTTCCGATAATTTTTTGATTATTGTTTATTCCAAGATGGCTGCCATACCACGTGACCTATGACGTCACAATTATGATAAAAAACATTCTGCATGGGTGTCACCCCTACCCTGAAAGTTTCGCCTCAATCGGACATGTGGTTGCTGACAAAAAACGAGGTTTAGCCCGTACGTACGTATGTACGTACGGACGGACAACCCGAAAGCATAATGCCCCCCCCACCCCGGCCACCTTCCGGGGTGGAGACATTAAAAAAAATACGTTCATATTCAAATTAGAATGGACATCTTGTGGTAATATTATTGTATCATTTCCTTACTTTATATGACTGTGTGTGTGTGTGTGTGCACGTGATTTTTAAAACTAAATATATGCAAAATTTCAGCTATATACCAGAGGTGGGTCACAAAAGTAAAAAAAAAAAAAAAAAAAATACACATTTTCCTTGTTCGTCCCACGGTCTATACTCTAATAATGGACACCAAATCGAACTTCCACCATTTCTTGACACAGATTGAGCTTGGAGGAAAAAACTAAACTAAGGTGAAAAGGTCATAAAAGAGAGCAGTGGGGACATTAGATGTACATGTCACCACAAATGTATAATTTTTTTCGACTTTTGTACAGATAGAGAGAGAGAGAGACACAGAGTAGGGGAGAGAGACAGAGGAGAGAGAGAGAGAGAAAGAGAAAGACACACAGACACACAGAGAGGGGGAGCAGAGAGGGGGTAGGGGGAGAGAGAGAGACAGATAAGTTATAGGGGGGAATATAATTCCTAATATAATCTGCCACCAAGGAGACCACGAGTCACGGCATTGTGATTCGACAACAGCAGTAAAATGGAGGAGTATGTCTGGAGAGGGTTTCTATTCTCACCAGACAAAATGGGGCACAGGTAGTGAGTGAGTCCGTTATCGTGGCTCGGTTCGCGATTCCTACCTGATCTATAACCTGTTGGATTGGTGCTTCGCGGGCCGGGCATTGCATCACAAGGTGCATCGTCCCTCGGATGGACGTTAATTCAGTTGTCCAGTGTCACATCTGCTAGCATTGCATGGTGTATGTTAAAGATCATATGGTGTTCTTCTCGAAGAGTGGGTGAGTTATCTCTGGCACCCTGAACAAATTCCAAATTCCTGTACAAAGCAGCTAAGTGGAACATCAGGCACGGACAACCTCTTTGTAGAGGATTTGGGACAAAACATTTCTCGGCCAACCACCCGAGATGGGAATAATTGTAATTGGGGTAGTAGGGGTGGTAGTAGTAGTAGTAGTAGTAGTAGTAGTAGTAGTAGTAGTAGTAGTAGGTGTTTTAATTCTCACCACAAACATTCTCAAACATGCGGATGTGCACATAGCCAGAAATTCCCCACTGTGCACCCCACGAGTTCCTCACGATCCAGTACGGGATTTCTCCTGGAGAGTGAACACACCCAATTGTAAACAGTACAAAATGGCATATTGTCCGATGTAGAAATGCACAGCAGGTTTTAAATACCGATTTTAATATGTACTTATTGGGGGATTTCAGAGGATTGTATCAATTAGGTTTTGTCACCTGAGAGCCATGGCTCATTCCAGGTTTACACCTTTGATAAACATCTTAAAGTTCAATAATCTGATTATTTTCGGATTATAATCAATATTTTTATTTGCAGACGATGCAGCTCCAAACTAATGACAAACACATGCTGGTCGTGTGTGGAATGTGCGGTTGACTAATCGTGGACTCGTGTGTGGAATGGGCGGCTGACTAATCGTGGACTCGTGTGTGGAATGTGCGGTTGCCTAATCATGGACTCGTGTGGAATGGGCGGTTGACTAATCGTGGACTCGTGTGTGGAATGGGCGGCTGACTAATCGTGGACTCGTGTGTGGAATGTGCGGTTGCCTAATCGTGGACTCGTGTGTGGAATGGGCGGCTGACTAATCGTGGACTCGTGTGTGGAATGTGCGGTTGCCTAATCATGGACTCGTGTGGAATGGGCGGTTGCCTAATCGTGGACTCGTGTGTGGAATGGGCGGTTGACTAATCGTGGACTTGTGTGGAATGGGCGGTTGACTAATCATGGACTCGTGTGGAATGTGTGGTTGACTAATCATGGACTCGTGTGGAATGGGCGGTTGACTAATCATGGACTCGTGTGTGGAATGGGCGGTTGACTAATCATGGACTCGTGTGTGGAATGGGCAGTTGACTAATCGTGGACTCGTGTGTGGAATGGGCGGTTGACTAATCGTGGACTTGTGTGGAATGGGCGGTTGACTAATCGTGGACTTGTGTGGAATGGGCGGTTGACTAATCGTGGACTCGTGTGTGGAATGGGCGGTTGACTAATCGTGGACTCGTGTGTGGAATGGGCGGTTGACTAATCGTGGACTCGTGTGTGGAATGGGCGGTTGACTAATCGTGGACTCGTGTGTGGAATGTGCGGTTGACTAATCATGGACTCGTGTGGAATGTGTGGTTGACTAATCGTGGACTCGTGTGGAATGGGCGGTTGACTAATCGTGGACTCGTGTGGAATGTGTGGTTGACTAATCATGGACTCGTGTGGAATGTGTGGTTGACTAATCATGGACTCGTGTGTGGAATGGGCGGTTGACTAATCATGGACTCGTGTGTGGAATGGGCAGTTGACTAATCGTGGACTCGTGTGTAGAATGGGCGGTTGACTAATCGTGGACTTGTGTGGAATGGGCGGTTGACTAATCGTGGACTTGTGTGGAATGGGCGGTTGACTAATCGTGGACTCGTGTGTGGAATGGGCGGTTGACTAATCGTGGACTCGTGTGTGGAATGGGCGGTTGACTAATCGTGGACTCGTGTGTGGAATGGGCGGTTGACTAATCGTGGACTCGTGTGTGGAATGTGCGGTTGACTAATCGTGGACTCGTGTGTGGAATGTGCGGTTGACTAATCATGGACTCGTGTGGAATGTGTGGTTGACTAATCGTGGACTCGTGTGGAATGTGCGGTTGACTAATCGTGGCCTCGTGTGTGGAATGTGCGGTTCACTAATCGTGGACTCGTGTGTGGAATGGGCGGTTGACTAATCGTGGATTCATGTGTGGAATGGGCGGCTGACTAATCGTGGACTCGTGTGTGGAATGTGCGGTTGCCTAATCATGGACTCGTGTGGAATGGGCGGTTGCCTAATCGTGGACTCGTGTGTGGAATGGGCGGTTGACTAATCGTGGATTAATGTGTGGAATGGGCGGCTGACTAATCGTGGACTCGTGTGTGGAATGTGCGGTTCACTAATCGTGGACTCGTGTGTGGAATGGGCGGTTGACTAATCGTGGATTCATGTGTGGAATGGGCGGCTGACTAATCGTGGACTCGTGTGGAATGGGCGGTTCACTAATCGTGGACTCGTGTGTGGAATGGGCGGTTCACTAATCGTGGACTCGTGTGTGGAATGGGCGGTTGACTAATCGTGGATTCATGTGTGGAATGGGCGGCTGACTAATCGTGGACTCGTGTGGAATGTGCGGTTCACTAATCGTGGACTCGTGTGTGGAATGGGCGGCTGACTAATCGTGGATTCATGTGTGGAATGGGCGGCTGACTAATCGTGGACTCGTGTGTGGAATGGGCGGTTGACTAATCGTGGACTCGTGTGGAATGTGCGGTTGACTAATCGTGGACTCGTGTGGAATGTGCGGTTGACTAATCGTGGACTCGTGTGTGGAATGGGCGGTTGACTAATCGTGGATTCATGTGTGGAATGGGCGGCTGACTAATCGTGGACTCGTGTGTGGAATGTGCGGTTGACTAATCATGGACTCGTGTGGAATGGGCGGTTGACTAATCATGGACTCGTGTGGAATGTGTGGTTGACTAATCGTGGATTCGTGTGTGGAATGTGCGGTTGACTAATCGTGGATTCGTGTGTGGAATGTGCGGTTGACTAATCGTGGACTCGTGTGTGGAATGTGCGGTTGACTAATCATGGACTCGTGTGGAATGGGCGGTTGACTAATCGTGGAGTCGTGTGTGGAATGTGCGGTTGACTAATCGTGGACTCGTGTGTGGAATGTGCGGTTGACTAATCATGGACTCGTGTGGAATAGGCGGTTGACTAATCATGGACTCGTGTGGAATAGGCGGTTGACTAATCATGGACTCGTGTGGAATAGGCGGTTGACTAATCGTGGATTCGTGTGTGGAATGTGCGGTTGACTAATCGTGGACTCGTGTGGAATGGGCGGTTGACTAATCATGGACTCGTGTGTCGAATGTGCGGTTGACTAATCATGGACTCGTGTGGAATGGGCGGTTGACTAATCATGGACTCGTGTGGAATAGGCGGTTGACTAATCATGGACTCGTGTGGAATAGGCGGTTGACTAATCGTGGATTCGTGTGTGGAATGTGCAGTTGACTAATCGTGGACTCGTGTGTGGAATGTGCGGTTGACTAATCGTGGACGTGTGTGGAATGTGCAGTTGACTAATCGTGGATTCGTGTGTGGAATGTGCGGTTCACGAATCGTGGACTCGTGTGTGGAATGGGCGGTTGACTAATCGTGGATTCGTGTGTGGAATGTGCGGTTCACGAATCGTGGACTCGTGTGTGGAATGGGCGGTTGACTAATCGTGGACTCGTGTGTGGAATGTGCGGTTGACTAATCGTGGACTCGTGTGTGGAATGTGCGGTTGACTAATCATGGACTCGTGTGGAATGGGCGGTTGACTAATCGTGGACTCGTGTGTCGAATGTGTGGTTGACTAATCGTGTACTCGTGTGTGGAATGTGCGGTTGACTAATCATGGACTCGTGTGTGGAATGGGCGGTTGACTAATCGTGGACTCGTGTGTGGAATGGGCGGTTGACTAATCGTGGACGTGTGTGGAATGTGCGGTTGACTAATCGTGGATTCGTGTGTGGAATGTGCGGTTGACTAATCGTGGATTCGTGTGTGGAATGTGCGGTTGACTAATCGTGGACTCGTGTGTGGAATGTGCGGTTGACTAATCATGGACTCGTGTGGAATGGGCGGTTGACTAATCGTGGACTCGTGTGTCGAATGTGTGGTTGACTAATCGTGTACTCGTGTGTGGAATGTGCGGTTCACTAATCGTGGACTCGTGTGTGGAATGGGCGGTTGACTAATCGTGGATTCCTGTGTGGAATGGGCGGCTGACTAATCGTGGACTCGTGTGTGGAATGTGCAGTTGACTAATCGTGGACTCGTGTGTGGAATGTGCGGTTGACTAATCGTGGACGTGTGTGGAATGTGCAGTTGACTAATCGTGGATTCGTGTGTGGAATGTGCGGTTCACGAATCGTGGACTCGTGTGGAATGTGCGGTTGACTAATCGTGGATTCCTGTGTGGAATGGGCGGCTGACTAATCGTGGACTCGTGTGTGGAATGTGCAGTTGACTAATCGTGGACTCGTGTGTGGAATGTGCGGTTGACTAATCGTGGACGTGTGTGGAATGTGCAGTTGACTAATCGTGGATTCGTGTGTGGAATGTGCGGTTCACGAATCGTGGACTCGTGTGTGGAATGGGCGGTTGACTAATCGTGGATTCGTGTGTGGAATGGGCGGTTGACTAATCATGGACTCGTGTGGAATGTGCAGTTGACTAATCATGGACTCGTATGTGGAATGTGTGGTTGACTAATCATGGACTCGTGTGTGGAATGTGTGGTTGACTAATCGTGGACTCGTGTGTGGAATGTGCAGTTGACTAATCGTGGACTCGTGTGGAATGTGTGGTTGACTAATCATGGACTCGTATGTGGAATGTGCAGTTGACTAATCATGGACTCGTGTGTGGAATGTGCGGTTGACTAATCATGGACTCGTGTGGAATGTGCGGTTGACTAATCGTGGACTCGTGTGTGGAATGTGCGGTTGACTAATCGTGGACTTGTGTGGAATGTGTGGTTGACTAATCGTGGACTCGAATGTGGAATGTGCGGTTGACTAATCGTGGACTCGTGTGTGGAATGTGCGGTTGACTAATCGTGGACTCGTGTGTGGAATATGCGGTTGACTAATCGTGGACTCATATGTGGAATGTGCGGTTGACTAATCGTGGACTCGTGTGGAATGTGCAGTTGACTAATCATGGACTCGTGTGTGGAATGTGCGGTTGACTAATCGTGGACTCGTGTGTGGAATGTGCGGTTGACTAATCGTGGACTCGTGTGTGGAATGTGCGGTTGACTAATCGTGGACTCGTGTGTGGAATGTGCGGTTGACTAATCGTGGACTCGTGTGTGGAATGTGCAGTTGACTAATCATGGACTCGTGTGTGGAATGTGCGGTTGACTAATCGTGGACTCGTGTGTGGAATGTGCGGTTGACTAATCGTGGACTCGTGTGTGGAATGGGCGGCTGACTAATCGTGGACTCGTGTGGAATGTGCAGTTGACTAATCGTGGACTCGTATGTGGAATGTGCGGTTGACTAATCCTGGAGTCGAGTCCCATGAAGGTGACCCCGGTTCAGGACTGTTGCCCGACCTGACCGACCGACATACTTGTCCGAGTCGAGGGGTCCAAGAGGAAGGGTCCCTAAAACATCCAGTGAACCTGCAATTTCTCAAAATAGTGTTTTCATCCTCATCCGTAAACACCTGGGCATGTCCAAGGTTTGGTAAACAGTCGTCCCTCAACAGCTCATCAAGGTGTCATCGGCAATTGATAGCAATGGCTGGCATCCTATAAGCATGACTTGCGTGGTCTCCCATTCACCCACGAAGACCTGACCGAAGGAGCGAGTTTATCGAAGTCGGGGGCACGATATCAAAGAAAGGTTGGTCGGTCTTGGGCCGTTCTGATGATCTCATTGCTGTTACTGTTTGAATTCCCCTTGTATTACAATGAGTACTTTTAATGATTGGTTGCTGTAACAAAATGCCTTTGTGCAGTTAGTGAGAAAAACCTCTTGAGTGTCACATTAAACAAAATCATCAACTTCCAACGGCTCCAAAAACATCACCTGAACGCCACTGCAAGGCTGACGGGGTGGTGTGTATTGGAAGCTCGATTGTATGCAGGTTCGTTGATGAATACAAGTAATTACATTAATGAACAGGATTAAATTGATATATGTAGGAAAATTACCTGCCCACACCAGGAATCGAACCCAGGTGCTCTGGTAAACCATACCAGTGCTCTCTGCTCTGCCACCTGAGGTACCTGGGCGACCCTGATCGAGCATGCAATTTTCCCACATATAATTGCCACTCTTTCTGTCAATGCTTCCGGGGCACTCGCTGCCAAGCATAGGAGCACCAACGGCCTGAACACGAGAGGCTCTTCCTCCAATGGGGGGACAAATCCATGTCCTCTATTATAGACACCACTGGGGGTGTAGTGAAGCAATTAGAATAATGAACAGGATTCCTGGTCTGGGCCTGCAATTTTCCTATATACATCAATTGAATAAGACTAGGATTGTTGAACATGTACTTTTCAATCAACATCGTTGTGTTACACGTATTAGGCCTTATCAAACCTTGCCCTGAAGGTTCCTCGATTGTTAAGAAAAGGTGAGATTCTCCACAGATCGATTTACATCGTGACAATGGACCAACAGGCAGGAAGTGTTGACCTATTGTGACGTCATAATGATGGCCAAGCCACCACTTCATTAGACATTTCCAGGACTATCCCTGGAGGGTAGTATACCTGTGGTATCGTATCCTATGACAACGACGGCGTGGTTGGGGTAGGTTTGGGAGCAGTGGTGTTGGATGATGCCTCCCAGGTAGTCTTGCCAACTGAGTGCATCAACAGTGATTGCCAGAGGACCTTCCTTGAGCAGGATCGCCTGCATCCTCTTCTCGCAGTTCCTGCAAGAGAGGCACCATCAACATCGACTTGTGGAAGAGCTACGACACAATTAATCATGACACAACATAGCAAAGGAAAAACAGCAACAGCAGGGTGAAGGGTGAAGGGAGAAAACAGACGGAGACGGACAAACAAGTGATGCAGGTACCGATGAGGGCTAAGGGAGAACGCAAAGTGTGGACAAGATGGATAAATAAACAAAATGTTTGGGAGGGGTGGGGGTGGTTTAACAGGTGCCAAAAATATGATGATGATTTTGGGTGGTGGATGACTTGAGATGGTGGTGGACAGGTGTCTTGAAGCCCTGGAGGGAACAATAAGATGGAAGAGAGTATGGAAGGTGGTTCTGCAAGCGGGGAAAAGAGGAATAAATGAGTGGAGGTGAGCAGTGGCTCTAGGTTTACGCAGTTTCTCGAGGAGGGAATGTTGAGGTACGACTGTGTATGTATTGTTACGGCCATGGGTGACGGATCTATTAAAAGGGGGGTATCCTCGGATTCCCCTCGGACTTACCGGGCCTGAGGCTACCATTTAACTGAATCTAACTGAATACCGTCTAATACCATTTAACTGAATGTCATGCGAACTTCTGGCTGGGGCACACGCCCTCGGCTATGCACCAAACTTATTTTAATTGGATCTTTAATTAGGGCGGTTGAGCAACAGCTGGTGCATACCGGACCGGAATGAGCCATTTAGGTGGGGAAGGATAATCTCCCGAGCTAAACTAAGTGCAAACAGCATTCATCAGTGGAGGAAATGACGGACACGGACAGATGGGAAAGGAACGTCAACAAGGGATTTTTGTATTTTAAATTTTCATTGTATTTTTTGTATGCAGAATCGAGGCTCGTGTTAGCTCATGTAAGAGCTAACACATTGAACATGAAAACATGTACAGACACATAAAACAATGAAGGGAACGGGAGAGAATAGGGGAAGAAAGGGAAGCACATTATTGATTTTTGATTTTTATTGTTGGAGATCACGGCGAGGTCACGTCTTTTCGAAGCTGTTCCATGCGCTCACGCTTTCGAAGCTAAGTGATCCTTCTCAATTGTGTTTTTGTCGAGACTGTATCTATCTTTCGGTGTATGTACCTATACCGTATCTTTTGGAAAATTTTCGGTGCTAATTTTTCGTACATGTATACACAATCGTCGGTTAATGCGTATCGAGTATTCTGCGGCCTAGTACTCGTAGGCTTGGTCTACCGTACCGTCTCCGACCTTGTGGTTTTGTTTTTCTCTCAGCGATTCGTCGAATGCGCTGCATTTATTTTCGTTCTCTGTTTCGTCCCAGTCGTTCACCCCATACCTCCTTGTTTAATATCTCTACTCAAAAAAAAAAAAAACCCCAAAAACAATATTTCCTTCCCAGGTCTTATTCGTTTATTTGTTGTTCTTTTTGTTCGTTCGTTCTTCGTTCGGGATCACGCGATCACGTGGTTAGAAATGTATAATCTCTCCCCTGAACAACAATTTTCTCTCATATATTATAACACCCTTTTCTTCTTTTCCTACAAAAGGATGCTTTCGTCTTGCTCACCAAATCTATTCATTCCAAAAAATATATATAATACCATCTCTTACAGTTCCTCCTTTCTACATTCCCTAAACTATCCAGAACTCCACCCCTCCTTCAGTGTCCTCAAACGTATTTTTGACTCGAAGGTCTCAAACTCATTTTGCAAAAAATGTTCGTTTCCCATGAATCGTACACTTTTCAAAATCCAATCTCACCCCTCCCCTCCAAATCCTCCCCATCACCCATCCCTTTCAAATCTCCCCCCTTGCCCCTTCCCTCCCCTCCCTCCTAAACTCCCCCCACACCCCTCCCCTCCGAGACTCTCCCTCGCTCCTCCCCTCCTAGACTCCCCTCTCACCCCTCCTCCTCAAAGCATCCTCCCTGCTTCTTCCCCCTTCCAACTTTCACCTTCATCTCCCCCAACCTTCTGCCTCGCTCTTCCGCCTCCTCAAATAACACCTCACTGTGCCTCACCCAATCTCCATCAAACCTTTTGTCCGCCCCATTCTTCCCTTTCTCCAAGCTATTCTGAAATCTCTGACACACCTTCAACAGCTCTCCCTACCTCTTCCTCCTCTTCCACATCTTACCCTACCCCTCCCCCCCCTGTTCTGGACCCGATGCTCCCCCTTCCTCTTCATTAACGGTATGGACCTCAAACATCCGGGGCCTTCGCTCAAACTTGACTGATCTCTCCATACAGGTTGCTTCTGACAAACCAGATGTGATCTGCTTAACAGAAACTTTCCTCCTTCATGATGTCTCTGATGCCTTGGTATCTCTCCCAGGTTACTCCCTCCTCCGGTATAATAGACCTGAGCCTCGTCCTGGAGGTGGGGTTGCTATCTTTATAAAAAACTCTCTTCCTCACTCGCCCTCCACTGCCCTCTCTCCATCTCACCCCCAGGAATACCTTTGGCTACGGCTTCCCCTTCGCTCCCACCTTTTGTTCATATGTGTGTTGTACCGTCCACCAAACAGCGATGACTCCATCTACATCTCGCTGTCTGATAATATGGACCAACTTCTATCTACCCATCCCAACTCTCTCTTCCTCATATGTGGTGATTTCAATTGTCACCATGCCAGTTGGCTGGGTGTGGGTACCTCTCTCACCAGCCATGGCTCTTCAGCAAAGGACTTCTGCGACTCACTGGGACTGACACAATCTGTCAATTTCCCGACCCGGATCTCAGTCAACGGAGCATCTTCTCTTCTGGATTTGGTTATGACAAACTTCCCTGAAAATGTCTGCTGCTCTTCTTCTGCTCCAATCGGCTCATCTGATCATGTGCTTGTCAAAGTGGACATCTCTCTGACCATTCTCAGAGAGCCTCCTCAGCGTCGACGAGTCTGGCATTTCACTCAGGCCAACTGGCACGGTCTTCAAGCAGCCATCAATCATCTGGACTGGTCTCCCATCTCGACCGCCTCTGACATCAACTCATCCTGGAAATTCTTTCAAAGTAAATTGCTCTCTCTCATGCACAGATTTATCCCATCTCGTCTTCAGTTGTCATACCCTTCCTCCCGTCCATGGTACACGGAATCTTGTGGTGAGGCTGTTGCCCTGAAACAACTTGCTTTCGTCTCCTGGAAAGCAAATCCAACGGAAGGAAATCTCATTTCCTTTCACAAAGCCCGAAACAAGTGTGTGTCCACCCTCAGGAGAGCCAGGAAACAATATCTCACCGTTCTCAAGACCGAACTCTCTTATCTGTCTCCCTCTTCCAAATCCTGGTGGCGTCTGGTCAAATCTGTTTCTGGTGTTTGTTCCCCCTCCATCCCCTCCCTCACCTCAAACGGCTTAACGGCTGACTCCGCACGTGAAAAAGCTGAATACCTCAACTCTGTGTTTGCCTCTAAATCTTGTGTCCCAAACCCATCCCTCTCTGTACCCACCGTACCCAGTCGTACCCAGCTGCTCCTGGACTATGTGTCCTTTCCTCCTGACAAGGTGGAAAAGTTTCTGTCAACCCTCGACTCTAATTCTGCAACTGGTCCTGACGGCATCAGCCCACGGGTCCTAAAATCATGTGCTTCGGCTCTTTCACTCCCTCTTTCTGTTCTCTTCACCCTCTCTTTTGCTCAAGGTCATCTGCCATCTGCTTGGAAATCAGCCAACATCACCGCTTTGCACAAAAAAGGTGTAAAAACAGATCCCAGCAACTACAGACCAATCAGCCTTCTCCCAATTATCAGCAAAGTCATGGAATCCATCATTGCTTCAGATATGAAATCTTTCCTCTTCTCCAATGGCTTGATCTCTGATCATCAATTTGGTTTCAGACCTGGTCACTCTACTCTGGACATGCTGCTTCTGCTTTCTCAACAAGGGTCCGGTCATGAGAGGACGCTGGCGTCACTTGCTCGCCGCTTCTCTGACTGGACCATTGTCCGTATCTTGCTTTCCTGGTGGTCGTGGCGGATTTTTGGCCATTGAGTCTTCCTCTGCACGGTCCCGGCTCTGCTCTGCTGCTCCTGGCTTCACCTGCTCGGCTCCTTCGCTGTTTCCTCGGGCTCACTCTCGTGGGTTGTGCCCATTGTTTGCAGCGGCGGTGGTGGCGGTTTGCCGCCGTGATCTTGATTAGCGGCGGCGGTCGTTTGCCGCTGAATTTGCCGCTTTGCCTCCTCAACCTTGGCCTCGTGCTCGTCTCTTCGCTCCTGTCTGCCCTCTGCATGGTCCCGGCTCTGCTCCTGGCTTCACCTGCTCGGCTCCTTCGCTGTTTCCTCGGGCCCACTCCCGTGGGTTGTGACGATTGTTTCGCCTCCTCACCCTTGGCCTCGTGCTCGTCCCTTCGCTCCTGCTGGCATGGCTCTGCGGTACTCCGCCGCAAGGCTTCTCCTGCTTAAAACCCGCTCCACCCCATCATGCATCTCTGCAATCAAATCGAATGGACTCCTGCGTCGACCCAGGTACATTCACCGTGGCTCCGGTCGTAAGTTTGTTTATTTACAATCAGGTCACTCCATCCCCATCCTTTGGTCGGCTCAGCGCACTCCCACTCATCGTCCCAACAGACCTGGTCACAACAACGCACAAAATCGCACCTCCTGTCTGCGAACCCTGGCCAAATCACCTGGATTCATACCCGCCGTACAAAACAACATCAAGCTCACCCTGTTCAATACCCGGTCCCTCAACAACAAATGCCTCATCCTGAACGACTACATCCTGGAAAATAAACTGGACTTTCTCTGTCTCACTGAGACCTGGCAACAACCACTGGACTACTACACGCTCAACTTCACCACACCCAATGGATATTCTTACATCAATAAACCACGCTCGGAGGGCCGAGGTGGTGGAATTGCCGTTATTCACCGACAAGACATCAAGACCAACCTCATCTCCATCTCATCTGCTCCATCATTTGAACACCTGGCTTTTAAACTCTCTGGTCACACACAGTCAGTCATGGCTGTTGTCTACCGCCCTCCCAAACCACACCCATCATTCCTGTCTGACTTCTCCTACTTTCTGACCCAGCTATGTTCCCTCTCCCCCTCAATCCTCCTCCTTGGTGATTTCAATATCCACATGGACTCCACTGACTCCACGCTAACCACTGACTTCACTGATTTACTCACCTGCTTTAACCTCGCTCAACATGTCAACTTTCCTACCCATAACCGTGGTCACATTTTGGACCTTGTCTGCTCTACTGGACTAATTTTGCACCATCTCTCTGGCTCCGACCTCACTCTCTCTGACCACCTAGCCATCACTCTGACCATCAACATCCCCACCCCAGCACCAAGGCATTATCGCACTATCAACTTCCGTAAGCTAAACACTCTTTCACCTACCTCATTCTCATCGACCCTCTCTGAAAAAATGTCCACTTCTCCCTTCGTTGACCTCCACACCCCTTCTGACCTCACTGACTACTACAACCACACTCTCTCCTCCTGCCTTGACCAACTTGCGCCTATAAAAACCAAAACAGTTTCTTTCACCCATTCTGCTCCCTGGTTTACCCCTGAACTCCGCCTGATGAAAACTCGTGCTCGCCAACTTGAAAGACTCCGCAATAAAACAGGTCTCACAGTTCACTCCCAGGCCTACAAGGACCACATACAACACTATAAAGATGCCCTCTCCCGCGCCCGCTCCGCCTACTACTCTCAAATTATCCACTCTGGCTCCGGAAACCCAAAAGCACTCTTCTCTACAATAAACAAACTCCTCAGCCCCCTGAACACCACCACCCAGTCATTCACAATAGACAACTGCATCTCCTTCCTTTCATTCTTCCAACGCAAAATTGAAAACATCTACAACAGCTTGACCACCGCCGCACCCGCTCCCCCTCAAACCACCTGCCCCCCCTTATCCTGCCATCCCCTGTCTCAATTCTCCCCAGTCTCCCCTACTGACCTCTCTGAACTCCTCATCGGAATGAAAACTGCCACCTGCACTCTTGACCCCATCCCCTCCAGCTTTGTCAAGGCCTCCCTTCCTGCTCTCTCTCCACTTATCATTGCAACAATAAACTCCTCCCTGTCTACAGGCATCGTCCCACCATCCCTCAAAATTGCTGCTGTTACCCCCATTCTGAAAAAACCTGGACTAAACCCTGACACCCTAAATAACTTCAGACCCATCTCCAACCTACCCTTTCTGTCAAAGGTTTTGGAACGCGCTGTAGCCACTCAACTCAAACATCACCTCTCTGCCAATAACCTGTATGAAACATTCCAATCCGGATTCCGCTCCAACCACAGTACTGAAACTGCTCTCCTCAAAATCACCAACGACCTTCTCCTCTCCTCGGACGCTGGCAACCTCAACATTCTCATCCTCCTCGACCTCAGCGCCGCCTTTGACACCATCGATCACACCATCCTCCTCACCCGACTTGAAACCACCTTTAACATTACCGGCACTGCCCTCTCTTGGATTAAATCATACCTCTCTGACAGACGTCAGTTCATCTCCATCAATAACTGCAAATCCCCCACTGCTCCCCTCCCCCAAGGTGTCCCCCAAGGTTCAGTTCTTGGCCCCCTCCTCTTCATCCTTTACCTGTCCCCCCTCGGTCACTTAATCCGCCATCATGGTCTCCAATTCCACTGCTTCGCCGATGACATCCAGCTTTTCATCTCCACCAAGTCCATCTCCACCGCCACCCACTCTATCCTGACAAATTGCATCACTGAAATAAAATCCTGGCTTCAAATCAACTTCCTCAAACTTAACTGTGATAAATCTGAAATAATCATCATTGGCCCAAAAACGCTCACCAAGTCCACCCATAACTTTGCCCTCAACATCGACGGTTTCCCAGTATCCACCTCCCCTCACATCCGGAATCTTGGCATCATCTTTGACCAAACCCTCTCCTTCGACAAATACACTAAACAGATCACAAAGACAGCCTTCTTTCACCTGAAAAACATCGCCCGTCTCCGTCCATCCCTCTCCTCCGTGGCTGCAGAAACCCTCATCCACGCCTTCATCACTTCCCGTCTGGACTACTGCAATAGCCTCCTTTATGATTCACCCTCAACAATCACCAATAAACTCCAATACATTCAGAACTCCGCTGCCCGTCTACTCACCCATTCCCGGACCCGTGACCACATCACCCCCGTCCTTTACAAGCTTCACTGGCTCCCCATCTCCCAGAGAATCCAGTACAAAATCCTCCTCTTGACCTACAAAGCCCTCCATAACCTGGCCCCATCCTACCTGGCTGACCTCCTCTCCAGACACACTCCCACCCGCAACCTCCGCTCTGCTGGTACCAACCTCCTGACCCCCCCCCCCATCCGGACCAAATTTAGATCCTGGGGGGACAGGGCCTTCTCCATCGCTGCTCCCACCCTCTGGAACTCGCTACCTCACACCATCAGAGACTCCTCCTCACTCACCACATTCAAAACATCACTCAAGACCCACCTGTTCAACACTGCATTCAACATTTAACCCACAGCATCTAACCCCTGACTATCTCCTCTCCTTCTCCCTCCTTTGTGCTTTGAATATTTCCCTATTGATTCTTCTTTTTTTGCAATTGTTTTTATGTTTTGCTATGCATTATGTTTTGCACTCTGTCAAAGCGTCTTTGGGCTTCCTGAAAAGCGCTATATAAAATAAATGCATTATTATTATTATTATTAATGGATGGAGGTCCTCAACGCCAAACAGGAAATTAGAGCCGTCTCCCTTGACATTTCACGTGCCTTCGATACGGTCTGGCACCACGTACTGCTCACCAAACTCTCCTCCTATGGTATCCATGGAAATCTCCACGCATGGCTTGCGGACTTACTCTCTAGTCGTAGTCAATGTGTGGCCCTGAATGGATTTCTCTCATCTCCCCATCCTGTTCAGGCTGGAGTTCCCCAAGGCAGTGTTCTGGGCTCTGTGCTTTTTCTGGTCTTCATCAATGATCTCTCCAACTCTCTGGAAAATCCTCTCTATCTCTTTGCTGATGACTCCACTCTGCCGCTCCATTCCTCATCCCTCAGATCGGCAGTCTGCAGCCTCCTCACTCTCTGCAGACCTGGACAAAATCACAGACTGGTCAAACAAGTGGAACATGTCTTTCAATCATGACAAATCCCACACTCTTACTATGTCTCGCCAAAAAGACCGACTGGACAACCCTCCCATCTACTTTCTCAACAATCCTCTCCAAGAAGTTCTGTCACTCAAGCTTTTGGGTCTCACTATCTGCCATTATCTTTCCTGGGAAAACCACATTTCCAAGCTGGCCTCCGTAGCCAGTTGCCGACTGGGCATCCTCAGTCGTGCGAAGTCCTTCTTTGGCACACCTGGGCTCCTCACCACATACAAGGCTTTCATCGGCAGCTCAATGGAATACTGTTCTCCTCTCTGGGCTCGTGCTCCTGCCTCACACCTAGCTCGGCTTCACGGTGTTGGAACCAAAGCTTTCAGAATCATTGGAATCTCCCGCGATGAAGCTAACTCCGAGGGCCTTTCACTCACTCACCGCAGGCAGGTTGGTGGTCTTTCGGTCTTCTTCTGACTCCTCATCGGCCTTGATTAAAACATGTGCCGCACATACGTCACGAGACTCGATGTGGGAAACGCGGCCCGAGAACCTTCCTAGATTAAAACACGTGCCGCACCTAGTCACGAGACGCGATGGGGGAAACACTCGCGGCCCGAGAACCTTCTTGATTAAAACACATGCTGCACATATGTCACGAGACGCGATGCGGGAAACACGCGGCCCGCGAACCTTCTAGATTAAAACACGTGCCGCACATATGTCACGAGACGCGATGCGGGAAACACGCGGCCCGTGAACCTTCTAGATTAAAACACGTGCCGCACATACGTCACGAGACTCGATGCGGGAAACACTCGCGGCCCGAGAACCCTCTAGATTAAAACACGTGCCGCCCATATGTCACGTCACGTGACTCGATGCGGGAAACACTCGCGGCCCGCGAACCTTCGAGATTAAAACACGTGCCGCACATACGTCACGTCACGAGACTCGATGCGGGAAACACTCGCGGCCCGAGAACCTTCCAGATTAAAACGCGTGCCGCCCATACGTCACGTCACGAGACTCAATGCGGGAAACACTCGCGGCCCGAGAACCTTCCAGATTAAAACACGTGCCGCCCATACGTCCCGTCACGAGACTCGATGCAGGAAACACTCGCGGCCCGAGAATCTTCGAGATTAAAACACGTGCCGCACATACGTCACGAGACTCGATGGGGGAAACGCTCGTGGCCCGAGAACCTTCGAGAATCTGGATTAAAATACGTGCAGCACATATGTCATGAAACTCGATGGGGGAAACGCTCGCGGCCCGAGAACCTTCTAGATTAAAACACGTGCCGCACATACGTCACGAGACGCGATGGGGGGAAACACCTGCAGCCTGCGAACCTTATAGATTAAAACACGTGCCGCCCATATGTCATGAGACGCGATGCGGGAAACACGCGGCCCGAGAACCTTGTAGATTAAAACACGTGCCGCACATACAGTCAAGTGAAAAAGTAAGTACACCCCATGTAAAGTTTTGACTTTTTCAACGTATTTCAACATACAGCTATTTGATCTTCATTTCAACAATATTGAGAGATAAAGGTGATATAATATAACAAATATCATGAAACATTTACATTTTGTAGTCCATTGTATAATTTAAATAAACATAAATGCAAATTTCGCATGTGGAAAAAGTAAGTACACCCTTGGCTCCAATAGGTGGTATTGCCCCCCTTTGGCAGAAACAACCTCAAGTAGGCGTTTCTTATAACTGTCTACCAGTCTCTGACATCGACTGGGAGAAATTTCTGCCCACTCCTCCATGCAGAATTCTTTCAGCTGTGCGATGTTTGAGGGGTTTCTTGCATGCACAGCTCGTTTCAAATCCCCCCTCAGCATCTCAATGGGATTTCGATCCAGGCTTTGACTTGGCCATTCCTGAACCCTCCATTTCTTTCTTTTCAGCCATTCCTTGGTGGATGTACTGGTATGTTTAGGGTCATTGTCATGTTGCAAGGTCCACCTTCGGTTGAGCTTCAACTTTCCGACAGATGGCCTCACATTATCCTCAAGCACCCTCTGGTACAATGAAGAATTCATTGTGGATTCTATGATGGTGAGCTGCCCAGGCCCTGATGCAGCAAAGCTGCCCCAAACCATAATATACCCACCAACATGCCTTACAGTTGGTATCAGGTTCTTGTGGTCAAATGCTGTCTTTGGTTTTCGCCAAACATATTGTTGCGTATTTGAGAATCCTGTGGTTTTTTTTGTAAATATCACCCTCTGTAAGTAGTGCAGTAATCCTTGTAAATACCTCCGTTAATTGTAAAGGTCAAAGGTCGTCCCCGTAGTTAATCCATCGCATGCACGTAGAGAATCATATACCCTTCTAAATAGTTATTTCTTATTCTATGTAGTTTAAGGCTCTGTTTCCCACTAGTTGACTGTGCATTGCACCAAATGACATAAGATAGTTCCCTTTTCAAATTCCCCAAAGCCTCCATTTCCAACCGCATTTCCAACTGCATTATTGCCAACTGCATTGGGCGGTTTTCTTCACCCCAAAACTCCATTACGCACGCGGTCAGCTCGGAGAAGAAAGGCGTGTCTCCGCCCCTCGTCATCAGAAGGTGGAGCCAGCGAGCCCCCACCAGCCAATCAGTGCTGGTGAGATACCATCACGGGCGTGGCGCGCATTGATCTAAAAGCGCGTTATAAAATCGCCCGCTTAAGTCTATTGGAGAGAAGTGCGTAAGAGTTCAGTTGAGGAGAAGCGGAGAGCGGGTTTTGAGGGAGGTGCGCTGGACCAGAGGCAGATTCGGCGGAGTGGTAAAAGAGCGTCGGAGACGCAGGAGGCAGAGGACGTGTGAGACAGCTGCCGGTGTGAAACCGAATACGTGGAGCTGCCGGCTCCTCGCTGCCAGCCCGAAGCGGAGCTGTGTGCCGGGTTTCGCCTCGAACCCACAAGCGTGGACCAAAGCGCGAGCTTGGAGCCGAACCTCGACGCCACCATCTACCTGGACCCTCCTCTGCCGACCCGTACCATCCCTGCCTTTCCATCCTTTTGTGTACGTGAGTTTGTTTTGTGTGTCTTGTCCCTGGGTATAAGTAAGCTTGTATAAGTTAATAATTGCACTGTCTTCTTACTCCTTCTGTCTTTATTTTCGTTTCTTTCCTCCTCCTTGGTTTCTTTTGACTTGAACATAATTAGTAGTAATAAATCCTGTTATTTCCTACTTTTGCCTTCTTCTTCACATCCGTTCGTCCTTGTCTTTTCCCTCATTGAATACCTGTGGCACGATTTGGCCAACGTTTAGGATCGGGTCTAGTTCTGTTAACGGTTCGAGCCGCGGGCTACCATCCGCTCGGCAAATAACATCTTATCCACGGTCTCGAACGAGGTTGCTCACCTGCCTCTCCTGAGGGAGCTGGGCAGCTTCAGGACTCACGTCAGTCAGTCATAGACAAGGGGATTAATCCCCCCTTGGTAAGGGAAAAAGGGCTGACGGGGAGACCCGCAACAATATCTTCTGGTACTGTTTTTTTTTTTTTTTTTTTTTTGTATACAAGATCGAGGCTCGTGAAAGAGCGAAAATTTATCACACAGAAAGACAAACCGACAAACCGACACATAACCGACAAACCGACACATAAAACAAATAACATCGGGAGCGGTAGACAAGATGGGGAGAGAGGGGGAAGGACACAAACACAACATTTGAGAGCAGGAACCGAGAGACATGGAGACATCGAGAGATCTGTGGGAGGGAGAGGGCTTTGGGGGGGAGGCATGGGAAAGGGGGTGGGAGAGGCATAAAACATATGGACACTGCCAGGACTACCAGGAAAGAAGTTGGAATGACAAACAAGGTGGATCTGGGGTGAATTAGTGGGGGTAGAAAAGATCAAGGTTTTGGATGGGGGAAGATAAGAGATGGTGGTGAACAGCTGTTTTAAAGACCTGGAGGGAGGAGTGAGATTGAATGGAGTGTGGGAGTTTGTTCCAGAGGCGGGAGAAAAGAGGAGTGAAGGTGAGCAGAGAGCCGAGATTTCGGCAGTTTAACCATCAGAGGCTTGCTGGCAGATCTTGTGCAACCTGAAGGAATATTTGGGGGACAGAGCACACAGAGAGCTGGGGGAGCAAGGCCGGAGAGGAGTCGGTAGAAGACAGAAAGACCACCTACCTGCCTGCGGTGAGTGAGTGAAAGGCCCTCAGAGATAGCTTCATCGCGGGAGATTCCAATGATTCTGAAAGCTTTGGTTTCAACAGCGTGAATCCGAGCTAGGTGTGAGGCAGGAGCCTGTGGCCAAATAGCTCTACCTTTGACTCATCTGTCCAGAGCACATTGTTCCAGAAGTGCTGGTCTTTGCCTCGGTGTTCATTGGCAAACTTTAGTCTTGCCCTGATGTTCTTTCTGGACAGCAAAGGTTTCCTCCTGGCACACCTCCCATGTAGATCAAATTTGTGCAGCCTCTTTCTAATGGTAGACTCGTGCACTTTGACATCAACAGTGGCAAGAGCTACCTGTAGGTCCCGTGATGACATTCTGGGGTTCTTAGAGACTTCTTTCAGCATCTTGCGGTCTGCTCTCGGGCTGAACTTGCTGGGGCGGCCTGGCCGGAACAAGTTGGCAGTTGTTTGGAATCTTCTCCACTTGCAGATGATCTTCCGGACAGTCGAATGATTGATTTCAAATTGTTTGGAAATCTTTTTAAATCCCTTCCCAGACTCGTAGGCATCTATAACCTTCTTTCTGAAGGCCTCAGAGAGCTCTTTTGATCTCGGCATGGTGACGCCGCACACTTCAACAACAAAGAGCAAACCAAACTAAATGTCTGAGGTCTAAATAAGACAGGTTCCTCCAAGATCCTCTCTAACGATGTTCTAATCATTTTCACCTGAGCTGGTGCACCTGATTCTAATTTTAGGTATTTGAAGTCGTGATAAAGGTAGGGGTGTACTTACTTTTTCCACTTGCGAAATTTGCATTTATGTTTATTTAAATTATACAATGGACTACAAAATGTAAATGTTACATGATATTTGTTATATTATATTACCTTTATCTATCAATATTGTTGAAATGAAGATCAAATAGCTATATGTTGAAAAAGTCAAAACTTTACATGGGGTGTACTTACTTTTTCACGTGACTGTATGTCACGAGACTCCATGCTGGAAACACTCGCTGCCCGAGAACCTTCTTGATTAAAACACGTGCCGCACATACGTCACGAGACTCGATGCTGGAAACACCCGCGGCCCGAGAACCTTCTAGTTTAAAACACGTGCCGCACATACGTCACGAGACTCGATGCGGGAAACATTCGCGGCCCGAGAACCTTCTCGAGTAAAACACGTGCCGCACATACGTCACGAGACGCGATGCGCACATTAAACAATAATTACTCCTTAGGAAAAACAGGGGAAAAGCCTCTCTACCTTCACCAACGCATGTACTCGAACGCACTAGACAAGGGAAAGATATTTTGAGAGCAGCACAAGTAAAACCTTTTTCAGGAAATAATTTAAATTGATCGATTCACTTTTGATCAGTAAGGGAGGCAGTAAGGGACAGAGGTGACAGTAAGGGAGGCATTAAAAGAGAGGCTGAGTAGGGTCGAGGATGATGTGGTTGAGCTTGAACGTGGTTGGATGTCAATGAAAGATAGTCTGTTGGGAGCCGTTGGTGAGGTATGTGGATGGACAAAAGGACCACCGAGGCACTCGGAAACATGGTGGTGGGATGATGAAGTTGGAAAGAGGATTGACGAGAAGAGGAAGAAGTTCAAGGAGTGGCAGAAGGTGAAGGGTACGGGAGCAGAAAAGCAGAGCATGAAAGTTAGAAGGCTGCAAAGAAAGAGGTAGCAAAGGCGCAGGAGGCATGTAGGAAAATGTTCGGAGAACGCTTGGATTTGGAAGAGGGTCAGAGAGCGGTATTCAGGATTGCAAAGCAGATAGCGAAAGAGAGGTGTGATGTGATGGGGGTGAGTTGCTTGAAGGATGAAGTGGGACAAATTGTTGTGGACCCAGATGGAATTAAAGGAAGATGGAAAAGATATATGGAAATGCTGTTGAATACAGAGAATGAATGGGATGGCAACATAGAGAGTAACCCAATTTTAGGACCGGCAGAGAAGATAACTGAGAAGGAAGTTGAGGAAGTGATAAAAGCAATGAAGAGTAGAAAAGTGGGAGGGCCGACGGGAGTTGTGGGAGACATGTTGAAGGCAGCAGGAAGTTGGGGTGTGAAGAGAATGACAGAGATCTGTAATCTGGTGGTGAAAGAAGGCCGCATTCCAGTGGATTGGGAACTGAGTACCCTCGTCCCTCTATACAAGGGGAAAGGTGACCCTCTGGAGTGTGGCTCGTACCGAGCGATAAAGTTATTGGAGCATGGAATGAAGGTATTGGAAAGGGTGTTGGAGAGAAGGATAAGGAAGAAGGTGAAGATCGATGAAATGCAGTTTGGATTCATGCCAGGAAGAGGAACGACAGACGCGCTCTTTATTGTGAGGCAGTTGCAGGAGAAGTACATGGAGAAGAGGAAGAAGTTGTTTCTTGGGTTTGTTGATCTGGAGAAAGCATTCGATAGGGTTCCACGCGAAGTATTGACCTGGGCATTGAGGAAGTTAGAAGTGGAGGAATGGTTGATCAGAGTAGTGATGGCAATGTACAAAAGAGCGCGCACAGCTGTAAGGACGAAGGACGGGAACAGTGGTGAGTTTGAGGTGAAGGTGGGAGTGCATCAGGGGTCGGTACTAAGTCCACTACTATTTGTAGCTGTGATGGAGGTGCTGGCTCAGAACGTAAAGGAGGGTTTACCGTGGGAGTTGTTTTATGCAGATGATCTGGTGTTGATTGCGGAAAATATGGATGGACTGAAGGAAAAGATGAACAAGTGGAAGGAATGTATGGAGACAAAAGGTCTGAAGGTGAATATACGAAAGACGAAGGTGACGGCAAGTGGTAAAGCATGTGGTGAGGTGGAAAGAACTGGGAAGTGGCCGTGTGCTGTGTGCAGGAAGGGTGTCGGAGTGAACTCCATTCAATGTACGATGTGCGCTGAGTGGGTTCATCAAAAATGTAGTGGTCTGAGAGGGTCATTAACCAGTGTGGCAGCTACATTCAAATGTAAGGTGTGCACAGAGGGAGCTGCAGATGGAGGAAATGTTGAGTTGGATCTTGGAGACGGCGTGAAGCTGGAAGGTGTGAAAACATTCAGCTACCTCGGAGACATGCTGAATGGAGAAGGTGGATCAGACACGGCAACGGTTGCTGGAGTGAGATGTGCATGGAAGAAGTTTCAGGAACTGAGTGGCATGCTGATGAGGAGGGGAGTGTCGTTGAAGCTGAAGGGAAAGGTGTATGCTGCATGTGTGAGAAGTGTTATGATTTATGGGAGCGAGACATGGGTAATGAATGTGGAGCAGCAATGAAGGCTGGAAAGGGTGGAAATTCGAATGGTTCGGTGGATGTGCAGAGTATCGTTGAGAGAGAGGAAGACAAATGATGAATTGCGAAAGATGATGGGAATAGAGCCTGTGATTGATGCTGTGAAGAGGAACAGGTTGAGATGGTTTGGTCATGTGTTGAGGAAGGATGAAAGTGACTGGTTGAGAAGAGTGATGGAAATGAATGTAGAAGGAAGTAGAGGACGGGGAAGACCGAGAAAGACTTGGCTAAAGATGGTGGAAGAAGAAATGCGGGCAAGGGGGTTAACAAGGAGAGATGCAGAAAATAGGGCAAAATGGAGAAGATGGTCATGGGGCCCGCAAGGCTAACCCCCGCTCTAGCAGGGAAAATGGCCTTAAAATGCATGTTGTTGTTGTTGTTGATTCTCTTTTGATCGCTTTTCCCGCCACTGGGGACAACCGGACACGGGTACTTTTGCCTGCACATCTATAACTGACCTTCAGATACTTGTGCACTTTAATTGGTTCTGCACGTAGTTTCCAATCCGCTCACTTCCTCTACAGTTACCTTTGCTCGTGTAGCTCATATATCATGATAACATGTCTAAGTCTCCATCTCGTAACATCTCGCAACATGTTGGGTATTTCCTCCCATACCCATTTTGCAACGTTGGACAGCTACAACAAGTAGTGCCGAGTGATCTTTACCTGTAGCTTCTCCAGTAGTAGTTTTGGACACACACACCGGATGTAGAAGATGAGAAGTTTCTGCATGGACCAGCAGCGCCGACAAAGGGGTACCGAGAATCTTCCACCACCTGTACACGCGTCTGATAAGATAACAATACTGTTACGTTTGTGGGAATGTCAATAGTAGTCAGGTTCACCATGTTAACAAATATAATTTCGTTCAAAATTTTGGGAGATGAGCAAACCTGTACAATTTTGGAATCATCAGAGCATGGAGAATCCGAAAATCAATGTTGGCATTTGCACAGACACCTGCATGGCCGCCATTCTGGATTTTCAAAATGGCCGCCATAAAATACATATTTTGCACTATCTCTGCTTCTAGTCAACCTAGAAACTCAATTAAATATGCTAATCCTATGTTTTCTGGGTCAAGGAATCCAATAAAGGCCTCAAAATAGTGCTCAGGATTATAGAAAAGCAACAAACAAAGGTAATTGAAAACCATTGTCTTTATATTTGTGATATAACTATTACATAATACATGATATTGCAAGTCCTTTGAAGTTATAGGTATGGGTTTATAAAGCAAGAAAGCAGCCTTGTTAGTATCAGATTGAACTATAAGTCCTATACACAGGATCTACTCGGTCTATACCGTTCAGGAATATGCTTTTCCAGATCTTCATCACTGTCCTGAGTGTCATCTGGAAAGTCCTAAAAGTGAAGCAAGTGTTACGATTAGAAGTCTAATGATCCCACCAATGGTTTTCTTGACCCAGAAAACATAGGATTAGCATATTTAAATAAGATTCTAGGTTGACTCGAAGCCGAGATAGCGCAAATTATGTATTTTATGGTGGCCATTTTGAAAATCAAAAATGGCGGCCATGCAGGTGTCTGTGCAAATGCCAACATTTATTTTTGGATTCCCCATGCTCTGAATATTTAGTCTAGGGCGATTAGTAATTTCGTGTTTTTTGTTTGTTAAAATTGATTTAGCAATGGATTCTGCTTCAGAATATTATAGAGATGTAAAAAAAATAGGGTTCCATTTTTTCTTTTACGTCTAATAGGTAGTAATTCGAAGAAATCCAAGATGGCCGCCATAAAATTTGGAAAATACACTTTTGTGCATATCTTTGTATCTAGATATCATATAAACATGAATAATATGTCCTTTTATATGTTTTCAGACCCAAGGAAGCCATATCTGCCATTGTTTTTACAGAAAAATGCAAGGAAATTAAAATAGTGGGCAATATACCAGCCAAAATGGAGACGGCCGTCGTGAAATCGGATCGTATAATTTCCCAATTAGAATCGATTCAATAAACAATCTTCACTGATAACATTTATTTTGAATACACACACACGCACACACACACACACACACACACACACACACACACACACACGCACACACATACACACACCTAAACATAAACGATGAATGAACATAAACGATCACATAAACGAATGCCTCATTCATCCTCATCCATATCTATCACACGCGGTTCATTGATGTTTGCTTTGTTGTTACAACTGTAACCCACACACCCACAAACTTCAGTACAAGGAATATTGTTATTGCGACAGCTACATCTTCCCATACACCCTTTCTTGCACCCACAGTTCACGAGATTCATTATTGCTTCTGGGGCTGGAGGATTCAGGCATCGACTTGGGGCATAAACCCCATCATCCGAAAGTAACTGCCAACCATACTCGACAGGTGATGGAAGGGACGGATGGCTTTCTGCTGCCTTTCTCCATATCATTGCGATATAATGTGCTCGCTGAACGTGTAACTTTAGCGAACCAGTGGTAGGTGGAAGACTCTCTCCCTCAGCAGCACGGTTGGAGAATAAGAACCAGCGAAGCTCGTTTACTTTCGTGTGAACTTTAGACTTGTACAGCAGACAGACGAAGCGTTCCAGCTGGGAACACACTTCTGGTGACGGATCAGTTTGTCCCAAAGACTCCAGAGCCTCCCATATCTTGTTGTCACATGTCATGAAGACCTTAAAGCACCAGTCCTTGCTTTGGCTCACTGTGATTGGCGAGAAAAGTCCAGCCTCGACCCATGCCTGATCAATTCCACTCCCTTCCACGTATTTTCCTAATGCAGCTAAGGCCCAAAACACAACATGTAGCTCACCAGGTCGGAAGAGGAATTGCTTCCTGATGTCCTCGCGTTCCACCCACAGCTTCATCGCCAGGTCGTATAGCTGCAAATCGAGAGTCATGACTGTGATTGCCTCACTCCCCATAACACGAGTTGTGATGTTGTGAGCTCTCATCAGACCCGTGTACAGTGTATCATAGTCTGTAGGAGGCGACCTTATCAACGGAGGAACGAGAGCAACATTGGTCTTCTCACTGGACGAAGATAGCAAGGAATTGAAGGCTCCCCACGTCCCCGGAGCTGTGAGTTTGACGTCAACTTCTCCTTCTTCCTCGAAGTTCAGGCATCCAATCATCCAGGTCATATCGGTTTTCTTGTTCTTGTCTGTCTCGGGTTTTGATGTGAGCAGCTTGCAGTCGCTCTTTCTCTTCTCGGGTGCTGGCTTCTTGCAGGTCAACGTTTTACAGCCAACTGCATCATGTATCGTTTGAGCTTTTGATGACCGGTCAAGTTCAATTGGTGGTATCATGGGTGATTTCTCCGGTGATACAGGCTGGTAGATCGCAATTGCTGTACCATGAAGGGTATTCATCCCGCAAGGAGTTGACTCTAGAAAATCGATGTTGTCCATGGCAAACCAGACGAACGTGTCCTGAACCAACCATGGTGGTAGACAGATGCCTCCGGTGGACTCCATTTGCTTCAGTACGGAGTTGGCAATGCTGGTCTCAATCTCCATGACCTTTTTGTAGGAGATGGCGAGGTCCAGATGTGCAAGTTTCTCTACAAGCGCCTTGGATCGTGTGTTTTTGTGTATGTCGAGAGCTAGGCCCACACTCAATGGAGTTTCAAATCGTTGTTTGAATGATCCATCCTCGCTTCTTGGTTCGTACGATACCTGTCGGTCAGATTTATAAGCACCGACAAAGTGCTGCGCCAACAATGATGCACTCACACCAATGGAGTCCTCCCTGTTGCTATTTCCTACTTTCCTTGTTCCCATGACTGCATGCTTGCAGAAGATGTTGAGCATCGGGGGTGGCTTGTAATCAGCAAAGGTTCCATTAAATTTCCATGCTGGGGAAGATGCGATGTCTTTCCTCAATATTTTCGCAGCTCGCAAAAGTACTTTAAAATCGTCTTTGATGCTGTCTGCTGTAATTGTGCTTGATATCATGTGGTCTTTGAGCTTTGTGGAAAGAATCTGCTCTGGCTTTGTTTTGTTTGAGGGCCGGCTGAAATGAACATCGGCAATGTTGTCTAGGATCAATTGTTTCAGGTATGGCTTATAACTATGGTTGTCTGAGACCGGAAAGTCGTGCTCCTTAAGTAAATTGACATAGGTTACATGAATTTCATTCATATTCAGCACAGCATTTTCAGTAGTATCATTCAACGCAGTTTCAACAATTTCAATGAGTTCAAGGTCTGATAACACCTGACCAAAGTTAACATTGGTTGTTTCTGTTTGTTTTTCCGTCTTAACTATAGCACGTTTGGCCTTAACTACACATGGTAAATGATATTTCATGTCCTCAGCCATTGCTTGCAATGGGTCAGGCGAACTTATGACACTGTTCAGTCTCACTTTCAGATTGTCATTACTTGTTTCTTGGCCAATGTTTCTGATCTGGAGTCCCATGTTCTTTGTTGACACATTGTGTAGTTCACTTCCTCTGTCTTCCTGGCATATGACACATCTGAGCGCGTCAAATGTCTGTTCTCGGGAACACCTTCTGGATGTTGACGTGCTTTCCCCTAGATCACTAGAA
Organism: Myxine glutinosa; assembly: GCF_964187855.1. Classification (NCBI taxonomy): domain Eukaryota; kingdom Metazoa; phylum Chordata; class Myxini; order Myxiniformes; family Myxinidae; genus Myxine; species Myxine glutinosa. The sequence goes on from NC_136265.1 coordinate 115,177,628, forward strand.
CTTGGTCGTCCTCTCTTTTTCAGTCGGATTTCTGCGGCACTGCCTGATGTTGTTCCTTTCTCAAACCTAGCCTTTGCTCGATCAATGTGCATCTTATTGGTAACATCTTTGTAACAAGCTTTATGGTAGCGGAGACCTTTTGCGAGCAATTCTTCAGCAGAGGAATATTGCAAACGTCTATTCAATGATGCAAACTTTGTTTCACCATACGTGTACTGTTCCTCAGCACCTGCCATCAGTTTCTCGACAGAGGAGAGTTTTGGTTTCGTTACAAAGGTTGTATAGTCTGTTTGCCCTATGGCCATTTGGCATACAAAACAAAGTCCGAAATCTACTGACTTCTCAATCTTCCTGGGTGGTGAGTCACTCATCTTGAAGGTAGGTGTAATTTTCTAGACACTCTTGAACTGTCGTCGGTCCTGCAAAGATAGATACTACTATTCAGATTCACATTTCGTCAACACAGTCAAAACCAGACCTTAACTAGATGGTGGAAACTTAATTAACCGATTTCATGCCGGCCGACCCCACTTTGGCTGGTATATGTCCACTATTTTATTTTCCTTGCATTTTTCTGTAAAAACAATGGCAGAAATGGCTTCCTTGCGTCTGAAAACATATAAAAGGACATATTATTCATGTTTATATGATATCTAGATACAAAGATATGCACAAAAGTGTATTTTCCAAATTTTATGGCGGCCATCTTGGATTTCTTCGAATTACTACCTATTAGACGTAAAAGAAAAAATGGAACCCTATTTTTTTTACATCTCTATAATATTCTGAAGCAGAATCCATTGCTAAATCAATTTTAACAAACAAAAAACACAAACAATATTGTTATGACATATGGGCCTGCACTAATTCCAAAAATGTATAGTTTTGCTAATCTCCAAAATTTTTGAACGAAAAAACAGTGAACCTGACTATAGTTTACAAATCGTGCATGGACGATTCGTGTCGTTTTGGGTGTATTGCATAAGAAATGCCAGTTCAGCTGTGGATCTGTTCAGCTGTGGACCTTTTCCTTTTTATTTTTCCTTTTTCTTAAAGTTTACCCCATATCCACTCCCTTTACGCCACGTGATTTTCACTGTTGGTGATGGTGCACAAAACAACTTTGGAATGGATTCAACCCTTTTCTTTCAAGCAAGAAAGTACGGGGCAGTCAGGAAGAAGAAGAGCATCTCTTGGCGGTGAGGTAAAAACGAATGTTTGCTCGTGGTGTGAACGGCTTCATTGAGCTTGTTGGTGTGAGGGACTCTATCTCTACGAACTTTCTGAAGGATTCAGTGTGCATGAAGCAGGTGTACAAAAAGGAAAAGAGCAAAAAAGAAAAAAGTATTCTGTGGAAAAGGCACTTCTTGGGTCTCTGTGGAGACGATCGGTCTTCATGCTGTGATCAAGCTCGGCGTGCGCTATATGAAGGAGTCGACCTCGATGAACATCCTGACCTGAGGTATTTGCTGTGTTGTATGAAGGAGGTTGACGAAAGGTAAAGGATCAAGGGAGAAAGGAATCGCAGAGCGTGATGACTGGTCCATTCACATTTGTTCCCGCCAAGCCCCGCTCCGACGAGCATCGATGAACCTTTGTTCTCACCAAGCCCCGCTCTGACGAGCATCGATGAACCTTTGTTCCCACCAAGCCCCACTCTGATGAGCGTCGATGAAACTGCCCTTCAAATAGGCCTGAACCCCATTCCATTTCCAATCCTCATATCCCGTTTTATTTCAATTCCCTGCGAATATTTTTTTCATTTGCTTCCTTTCCTTTCCCTTCCCTGGGTTAGATAGAGGGTCCGTGTATGTGATGTTGTGTCAGCCTTTCGTATCGGATGTATAGGGCCCGTGTTAATGCAGTCTGTCATTATTAATTCCGTCCTCATACTTGTATGATTTGCTTGTTTCGTTTTGCATTTTTTAAAGTAAATTGATTGTATTTCATTTTGTTTGATTGACATTTTTCGGAACGGGTTGCAAGCCTCCCCTGAGCCAACAGTGAGGGAATCGAGACCCGAGAGCCTCTACTCCTTGCATTAAACCAAATGTTCAAGCTTCCAACAACCGCTCGGTCAGCTTGCGGGCCTTGGGCCGGCGGGTTGAGGATAGGACTTACGGTCGCTGACATTAGTCACTGTAACACTTAGTCGAGAGTGACGTTTGGGACTCTGGTCCTCATCCCCGTCACCTGCAACAATACGTTCGTCACTGGTAGATCTGGACCGTGAGAGCTGTTATGGCGGCTTGTTGCACACAAACCGTGAAACGGTCCATCGGTCGTATCGGTGTCTGAGAAACCAAAAAACATGGGGGTGAGAGGGGTAATTGTAATCTGCTCTGTCCGTCCATCCATTACGCTGTCTCCTCAAACGGTTGTGTGGATGTTCACCAGACTTGGTAGTTGTGATCGCCACACGGCACGAAGTTGTGAGAGCCCCATCTTTTAACTCTAAATGTGATATTGGGACATTCCTGGTGGAACCTTTTGCCATATTTAAACTTTTGTTCAGGTGGTAAGTGTATACCATAGTACGTACATTTAAACCTTACTCTGCCCATAAATTATGTATAATCTATGTATATAATGCCATTGTCTATGTGTAGCTGTCTGTCTGCCTTTGTTCTATGCACAGCCACATATTTTAAGTTACACACTCCAAACTCGGGCTACAAATACCAGGTGTACCAGAAAGTAATTTCATTTTTCAAAGAGGAATACACAGCTTACAAAACGATATTACTTTCCAGTGCACGTAAGACAACCTTGTGTGGTGGTAACAACGGCTATGTGGTGCAGGGAAGTGGGGGGCCTGGTGGGGGGGGGGGGGCGTAAATTCTCTATGTAAATGTGTACCGTGTAGCACCACAGGGTATTACGATTTCCTTCATTACCTGGGCAACGCTGAGGTGAAATCACTCTCTTTGCACGGGTAAATTTGTCCTACTTCCCTTCTCTGCCCCTTCCACTCCCAAAAATGGAGGGGCCTGTCAAAGTACACCCCTCCACCCCCCTAAAAGATGTATATGCAATATATCTCTCCCCTTCCACCTCCCTCCACCAGCCTCGTTATCCTTCTCCTCCCTCTTTCCCCTTCACCCCCCCTCCCCCCCCAACCCTTCCCTTTCTAGCAGCAACGGCCGTAAAGACTAATTGGTCAGTCAGCGAAGCAAAGGGTAAGCTCTTCTTGTGTGTTCATAAACATTATTAGTTAGGCAGCTTAGCAATTTTGGGGGGAACGACTTTACAAAAGTACCATTTTTATTTTAGTGGTTCATTGGACCATATGCAATAGAATTAGGACCGGAGGCAAGACATATACAGTGTTTGACTTTTGCGCAAATACGACTCGCACAGCATAATATCGAGCAATACATTTATGCAAATAAATCATCAGCTATTGGAGTTAGACTAAAATCGTAAATACATAAATTGCTGGACAAATTACCTTGAACAACATGTCTGTTCTAAAGCTATATTGTCATTACATCCTTGTAGTTGCGTACATGTTAGATATATGAGAGGTGCGCGAGTCACAAGTATAACACATTTGTATAAACACTCGGTATTATATTACTAATTATTATTACATGGAAGCGTAAGATTTGTTATGCAGGCATGCATAAGTTTTACAAATAACACTGCATGTAATGAAATAAAAGTTAGCCTCCTTGTTGAAAATATATACATAATTGGTTTTTGTCCTTGGTTTTTGTCCAATAAAAAGGTGAAGAACACTGTATATTTCTTGCCTCCGGTCCTAAATCTATTGTATATGGTCTAATGGACCACCAAAATAAAAATGGCGCTTTTGTCAAGCCGTTCCCCATTTTCGATAAATATGCTGCTAAGCTGCCTGACTATATTCAATGTAGGAGGTAAAACGTCATCGTATGAAATCGAGGCTGATATGGCCGCATGAGGATCGTGAGGATTTACCTGATTCAACCATTTCAAAGCCAGGAGGACATGACCTCCACTGCAGCCATAGTTGTTCCTTGAGCAGTCCAACACTTGCTGCTCACTCAAGGCCTTCAAGGGTCGGCCAGAACGTACTGCAGCACTCTCGAGTAGCTCCACACAGGAGAACGCCCAACAACCACCACACTGCAGCACAACACACCATGAAACAACCAACCACCACCACACTGCAGCACAACACACCATGTGTTACGGATTCGTCACTTCCGTTGTTGTGGTTTTCATCCACTGTAAACATTTTTGGTTCCATGTACTATTATTGTTATCGTTTAAGTGAAATAGAGATTACTGTTTTCAAAAGGTAAAAAAATTAGTGTTTTAAAAGAAACCGCAAACCGGATCGGGAACCGGACGAAGAAGGGGAGGAAGAAGAAGAGGAAAAGGGGGCGAGTGAATGAGGTTTTGAGCAAACGCTGGCGAACGGGAGTCACTAGCGAACTTTGGGTTTCCTGGGAAAGGGATTCCTGCGACAGAGTTGTTATCTGCGTGACAGGTTTTGCGGTTGATTCCGAAGAGAATCATTGGAGTGCCGTTACGTCTCGAACGGACCGTTGGCCATTTTACCTCGCGCTGGATTTTCGCATCGCTCCAGGTTTTTCACCTCGCTTCAACCATTCCACCGCATCCAGACGTTAACCTGGTGTGTGTGTGTAACGTGGATTTTGAGTGTGAATTTGCGGTTCGCCGTGTGGGGAGCCGTTGAACGTCCATACTCGAAGGTGTGATTTCCCAGCCGCCTCTTGAGGACACTTTTGCCTATCTTTGGCAGTGTGACTGTCAACCGAGCGGGATTCTGGTCTCGATACAACATCGTTCTGACGATCAGTGGTGCGTGGATCGACCTTGGTTTGAAGCTGGGACAGAGACATTGGGAATGTTATTTTCGCTCACTTGGAGCACAGTTAGTTAGTTATATTGTACGAAACTGATGGTACCATCATAGGAATGACATATTGGTTGTACAATTGATTAATATTATTATTGTACTGTTATTCTTGTGTGACCTTAATACAATACTTGTTTGTTGGTAACAATTAGTGTGGTTTCACCATTTTTTTTTTTATTTTTTTTTTGTATACAAGATCGAGATTGATCTTTGACACAGAATAACACATCTTTCTGCCGTGACTCCTCTCGGGGCTCGGAGGTACACCGGGACCGGGGTTTGGGGAGGAGCACGTAACACATGAAACAACCAACCACCACCACACTGCAGCACAACACACCATGAAACAACCAACCACCACCACACTGCAGCACAACACACCATGAAACAACCAACCACCACCACACTGCAGCACAACACACCATGAAACAGCCAACCACCACCACACTGCAGCACAACACACCATGAAACAACCAACCACCACCACACTGCAGCACAACACACCCAACCACCACCACACTGCAGCACGACACACCATGAAACAACCAACCACCACCACACTGCAGCACAACACACCATGAACCACCAACCACCACCACACTGCAGCACAACACACCCAACCACCACCACACTGCAGCACAACACACCATGAAACAACCAACCACCACCACCACACTGCAGCACAACACACCATGAAACAACCAAGCACCACCACACTGCAGCACAACACACCATGAAACAACCAACCACCACCACACTGCAGCACAACACACCATGAAACAACCAACCACCACCACACTGCAGTACAACACACCCAACCACCACCACACTACAGCACAACACACCCTGAAACAACCAACCACCACCACACTGCAGCACAACACACCATGAAACAACCAACCACCACCACACTGCAGCACAACACACCATGAACCAACCAACCACCACCACCACACTGCAGCACAACACACCATGAAACAACCAACCACCACCACACTGCAGCACAACACCGTGAAACACCCAACCACCACCACACTGCAGCACAACACACCATGAAACAACCAACCACCACCACACTGCAGCACAACACACCCAACCACCACCACGCTGCAGCACAACACACCATGAACCAACCAACCACCACAACACTGCAGCACAACACACCATGAAACAACCAACCACCACCACACTGCAGCACAACACACCATGAAACAACCACCACCACCACACTGCAGCACAACACACCATGAACTCATCAACTACCACAACACTGCAGCACAACACACCATGAACTCATCAACTACCACAACACTGCAGCACAACACACCATGAACTCATCAACTACCACAACACTGCAGCACAACACACCATTAACTCATCAACTACCACAACACTGCAGCACAACACACCATGAACTCATCAACTACCACAACACTGCAGCACAACACACCATGAAACAACCAACCACCACCACACTGCAGCAGAACAGCTCGGGTGCCGATGATAGCTCACCTTCTCTTCTTACACCCGGGGCCGTCTTAAGGCTTGGGCACACTGGGCAGTTGCCCAGGGGCCCCACGATTCTAGGGGCACCATGCTGCCATATTGTTCATGAGAGATCTCTTGGCAGAGTGGATAATTACTCGACCCCTCCGTGGAAAGGCCTGGGATTAAGTTATGAAATAAGACTGTAGCAGATTACATTTCATTTTATATGCAAATGGTATAATATGCATCAACGCTATTTCATTAGGATTTCCACTCATCAAATATGTCTGGACGCCATACTGGATTGCAGGCACGGATCCGTCAACGGAATGAGTTCGCCATCTATGTCCCCTGTGCTGGACACAGCCTCTACTTCGTGGGAGTAAAAGCGGCAGAGTGTTGTCTGCAGATTGTAAAACTCTTTGACTTTGTTCAGCGTCTGTATTCCTTTTTCTCGGCTTCTACACATCGATGGAATGTTTTGGCTTCATCTTTCGGAAAAGATCATATTGTGGTCAAGCGTCTGTCTGACACGAGATGGTCGCCACATTTTGATGCTGTCCATGCTCCGCATAGAGGTTCCGAGAAAATTAAACATGCACTGGATTCGGTATCAGCTGACACTGACCAGGAGGTGAACACAAGGCGAGAGGCAGACGGATTGAGCGAGAAAATAGAGAACCTGGAAACGATTTTTCTGACAATTCTTTGGAACGACATTCTCGAAAGAGTGAGCAAAATAAGTAAGGTCCTGCAGTCAAAAGATGTGGACTTACTTGTTGCCGTGAATCTTCTTGAGTCTCTGAAAACGTATCTTCAGGAAACTGGAGACAAATTTAGTGAATATGAACTGAAGGCCAGGAGTAGGTGTCCAGATTCGGATTACAGCGATGTGAATAAACGGGTGCGAAAGCGAAGTGTACATCTTACTACATATGACGGATCAGAAGAAGAGATACTTCTAAACAAAAGTGAAAAGTTCAGGGTGGAAACATTCCTTCCTGTTCTGGACTCTCTGAACTCTGACCTGACAAAACGTGCAGATGCTTATTCATGGATTGGAAATCTGTTTTCCTTTTTCAGTCAATTGAAATCGATTGGTTCTGATGAGTTAACCAAAAAGTGTGAACACTTGGCTAATGTGTATCACAAAGACCTTGATCATGGTGACCTTCTCAATGAATGCCAGCAACTCAAGCCACTCCATGGTTCTTGATGAAAATTGTGAGACTCTTCCTGCGTTGTACAGAAAAATAATTTCGTACAACTTGAAGTGTGCGTTTCCCAATGTTGAAATTGCACTCAGAGTGTTCATGTGCATGATGGTGACCAACTGTACAGGGGAACGTTCCTTTTCAAGATTGAAGCTCACAGAGAATCGGCTTCGCTGCACAATGCGGCAGCAGTGCTTTCACTCATGTGCATGGAAATGACGTCCTGAAGACCATCGACTTCAAGCCAATTATAAATCGATTCTCTGCAAAGAAATTTCGCAAACGTTATAATAATAAATAATTCGTACTGTACCATCTCCGTCTGTACGGTGTACCAATTATTATCATTTATATGTTGAAATGTTTTTTTTTCAAGGCCTATGTTATATTGTTCAAAAGTTTGTGTTGATTAATCCTCGCTTTACAGCATGTTTTTTTTAATGTTTAAACACTGATTTTGTTGAAAGTACCAATAAATCTATAGGTTTCATTTTATTGACCGTTTACATTTTTATTCCCGTGGGTGGGAAGGGGCCCCAGTGGATTGCTTTGCCCAGGGCCTACAATGCTCTTAAGACGGCCCTGCTTACACCTTATCCTCTAGTTGATCTTTCAATCTGCGAACCTCTTTTTTTTTTACTCCCAAGTCACATGAACATCTTAAGCGACCGGACACACTTACTGATTTCTGGTCCTTCACTGCAGTAATCGCTCCTTTCTCTCGCCAATCAAATCGTGCAGGAAGCGAGTCAAGCGTTCCATCTCGAATCTCGGATGCCAACGGCTGCCTGGGGGCGACGGAGGCTCGTCCCAAACCCAGGTAACCTGTGAAAGGGTCAAAATCAGGTTACCGCCTCGTTTCTGATTATCGGAGCCGGGGTTTGTGGTTTGGGGCCTTTAGTCATACCTTCAAACTCTGGTGCGCTGAGGTCTGAAAATATCGTGACTCCATATCTCGCGACACCGCTCGCATTCCCCGAAAGGAAGTTCAATCGCTCGTATCGCCGCAAACTCTCCTATAGGATGTGAAAACGAGTGTTTAAAAGCTTTATATAACACCACAGCACCACATGGTGGAGTTTAAACTCCATGTGGAGTTTAAGGGTTAGGCCATATTTACAAGATTTATGTGTGAGGGACATGAAAGACATGGAAAATTGCGTACAATTGGGTTAAAAAATGAACAATGGCCGCCAGTCGGCCATCTTTGGTCGGATTACAAAACAAAATCTTCTGCATATGTATACTCATGTGTTGTCTTCATGCCAAGTTTGAACAAAATCTGCCCATGCATGTCTGAGAAATCGCTGGAGACACGTTTAAGTGACAAAATGGCCGCCAGTCGACCATCTTGAATCTGATCTCGACAGAAAAAACGACGTCTGTGTGACCTGCCATCGCACCGAGCCTTACTGGCTTCACCTCACCGGTTGTTGCACCGTTCCACTACAAACCAGATGCATCATGGTCGTTTTTTCCACCACTGTCCAAATAGGTGTCGATCACCGACGAATCCGCATATCTGGTGAAGCTGTTCATGGCGAATCTTTTCCGAACATGTCCCATGTTATGGCGCCCGTAACATGTGAAATCTCGAAACCGACAATTCTCCGGGCAATGATTTCCTCCACGCTCCACACCATTTGTATGGACATCCCGACAATCCACAAGTCTTGCATATAGATCCACGAGGATCGCAAAATGGCTTTCCCGCCATTCTCCCGACCGGTGCACAAAATGGAGCTCTCGCCATTTTGAGAGTCACGTGGCTTTATGAATGAAATGTTCTGCTAACAGTAGCAGCTCCTTTAAATCGTCCTGACGTCTCCGTTCCCTCTGCCAGTAACAGGTTCCTCCTTTTTTTCCTCGTCGATTGCATTTGCCGCCATTAATGCATCACATCTGTCCATGTCGTCATCAAATCACTCGACCTTCTCATCGAAGGCGCCAATATTTCCAAACACAGCCATGCTCCGCGTTTTCCCAAACATTCAACGACCCTCGTCGCCAATTTGTTGTGTCCTGGATAAGCGAATACGCCAAGTACTCCAGTCTACGTAGTAGGGAAGCCATGAACAAAGTGATTTATTCACGAAGACTGCACACCTGGAAGCACCCAGGAGATGTTCCCAGAAATACATTCGAGTTTGTTATGATCAATGAGGAACATGAATAGCATCAAAAACACCTACACCTACTCAGGTGCATACATCAATTCAGATCACTGCGTCAATGAATGACCGAGCCGTAATCCCCTTAGAATTAACACCAGGGGGGTTGATTCGGCCTCTCAACCTTCCGAGGTCGGCAAATCGAGCACCAGTTCACTGGTAATTCCCTATGTGTCCCAAGAGGGTTGGTGGCAGGAAGGGCATCCGGCCATAAAACATTGCTTCAAAAAGGGGACCAAGGTGCCCAAAAGAGGCCAGCCCCTGCTCTGTGGGGGAAAATGGCCTCTAAAGGTGATATATATATATATATATATTGTTGCGAATATGGAATTTGGCCTCCATATCCGCTTGTAAATATTCCCCTATTTTCTCCAATACTCCCCAACTTTCCCCAATCCCCCATTCCCTAGTCCCATTGCATGTAAACAACAATCAGTAGAGCCGACCTTCCCCTTATTCCCCCATTAAATGTCGTGCCCAGGTCCACCGCACCACACGTAGACAACTTTCGGACATCTTCCTAGTTATTCTTAATCTATGTCAGTTAAGGCCTCGTTTCCATTAATTATGACTCTTCGTTGCACCAGAATGTGATTATATGGCATCAGTAGTGAGTTTAGGACCTTTCCCATACCTCCTCCCATCTTCTTCCCCAAACAACAACAATAACAACAACTACAACAACAATTACAACTACAACAACAACTACAACAACAATTACAACTACAACAACAACTACAACAACAATTACAACTACAACTACGACTACAACAACAGAGGGGCGGGGAGTGTGCGTCCTCACACCGGCTCGGTTACCCGCCATGACCATGCGCTCCACGGCGTTACCCCGAAGGGGCTGGCTGTCAGCTCCTCGTCAGGGGCGGAGCCAGTAACCCCCCCACGCACCCAATGAGAAGCAACGTGCCGATTCCATCTGGGGCGGAGCTAACGAGCCGAGGGCGTGTCACTCCCCGCCGGATATACGCGGCCCCGCGCCGGATGTGACGTCAGATGCGCCTCAGCTTGGAGAGAGAAGCCACCGCCACCCCCAGCGCGACGATACCTCCCCGCATCTTTGGACCGGACCGGACCGTACTGTACCCTGCCCCGAGCCCAGGAGGACCTGGAGCCATCGATCCTGCCTTTCCTAGCCATCAAACCCCCGTGTGAGTCAGCCGTTGTCCCGTTTGTCTGTCGTCTGTCCGGGGTTAATATAAGAGTGTGTCTAAGTGCCTGTCTTCCTGTAATATACCTCTAGCCCCTGTAATCTGACCTTTCCGTACGAATATAATCTCCTCCGGAGGTCTTGAGAATACGAAACATTGGTGTCGTATTGTGTTATTGTAATCCAGCCGGGTGTCTTCTTTTTCTTATTGAGCCAGCATCGCGCGACTAGTCAACGTTCGGGCACAATCGGGTAACTTGTGCAGACGTGGTCATACCATAAAACCGCTCGGTAAATAACATCCAAGCCACGTCTGTAACAATTGGTTGTCAGGAGTTGGATTCGAACCTGGGACTAAATTTATTTAGCCCAAATTTTGGAACACCAATTGTACTATTAGAGTAACAATTGGTGTCGAGGAGTGGAATTCGAACCCGGGACTAAATTTATTAGGCCCAAATTGGTAACAAGTAGAATCGATTCGGAGCGCGTTTCCCGCGCGAAATTATAACGGCGAAATTTGAATTTGTTTTACGAAAATAAAATAAAAAACCGAATTTTGAAAGTCGCGCTATGGCGGGTCAAGACGGCTGGGGTCCGGTAGGGGAGAGTGAGGCAGGGTCGGTCCAGGACCAAATTGAGGGACATGAGGGACATGAGGAGAGCGAAACAGCTGGGGTAGCAGGTGCACAAAATGGCGCTCTCGCGCACGATGCTTCGGGCGCGCAAAAAGGCGCCTCGCTGGTCACCGTGCCCGCGACCGAAGTAGCGCCGCTGGGAAGATTGGAACTTTTTTTTATACAAATGACGGCCCTTATGGAAAAGAATAGTGAGCGATTGGAAAACCAAATGGGGGTAATGGGGAACCGGATGGATGCTCAGAGTGAGCAAATGAGGGTTGATAGTGGGCGATTAGAGGGCCAAATGAGGGGTACCGGTGAGAAGTTAGACAATAATTTTGAGGAGTTAGACAAGAAAATTGGGAAGTTAGACAATAATTTTGAGGAGTTAGACAAGAAAATTGGGAAGTTAGACAATAATTTTGAGGAGTTAGACAAGAAAATTGGGAAGTTAGACAATAATTTTGAGGGGTTAGACAACGGGATAAAAGAGGTGAAACATGGGTTAACGGGGGTAGAAAATAGAATGGCTGCCCAGGAGAATCAGATAGAGGGAGTGAAAAATGGGTTAGAGGGGTTAGAAAACAGTATGGAAGGCAAATTGAGGGACATGAGGGACCAAGCGGAAAGGGAAGTTAAACAAATGGAGCAGCAGATAGAGGGGGTCAGAATGGGGGTAGAAACCAAACTGGATGCTCACAGGGAGGAAATGGAGCAGATGAGGGTGGCATCTGGGCAGGAGATGCAAGTGATGGGAGAGGAGATCAGAAGAGGAGTGAGTGAGGAGGTCGGAGGAGTGCGCGAGGAGGTGAGGCACTGTAAGGAGCACATGGAGAAGGAGGTGAGAAAGGGGACTGTAAAGTTACAAGGGGGCATAGAGGACCTGACGCAGGAGGTGGAGCAGCTGACGGTGGGACAAACGGAGTTAGTGGAGCAGGTTCAAAGGAACACTGCGGTATTAGGAGGGTTAAAAGCGACACAAAACGACATAAAAAACGACTTGATAGCGACAAAGAGGCAGTGTCAGACGGTACGTGAGGGACTGACAACGAGGTGATAGAGGTAATGGAGACGAAGGACCGGCAGGTGAGGACGCACCTGGAAACGGTCAAGGTAGCCTTGGAGGACGAGCTTGAGGAGACGTACCGGGGAATGAAAGAGGTGAAGCAGAAACTAGAAGAAGTGGAAGAAGGGATGAGCGAAATTAAGAAGCGACGGAGAGGGGATAAGAAAGAAATAAAAGAGGAGATAAAAGAATTGGTCCAAAGTCTGTGTTTGGATCGTGATGATGTGCTCATTAACCGAATGAGGGATTCGCAGGTGATGGAGGAGAAGCGAAGAGGAAGAGGACCCGGTGTAAGTGGTGACCAATATGGTCGTGCGTATGATGCGCCAGGGGATTTAAGAAGCTTGGGGGTCGAGATGGACCCGGGTGTTCGTGAGAGGCCGTTGGTGAAGTGTGCGACAGGTCTGGTGTGCGAAAGAGGAGGTGTGCGAGAAAGTCCGACTCTGGGGTGTGTGAGGAAAAAGTGCGTGCCAAGGAGTGAGTGTGCTGGCAAGAGTGAGTCGGTCGTAGCGCATGTGCGAGGGGGCACATGGAAGCGCGGTGTGGTGAGTGTTACAGAGGGTGTAACGGGAGAGTGTGCGCGAGAAAGGTGTGTAACGGACAGGTGCATGGGGAAAGAGTGCGCTGTCAAGAGTAAGGGTGAGTGCGCTGTCAGGAATGGAGGTGAAAGTAGTGAGAGTGACATGGAGCGTGAGTTAGTTGTGACAGGTGAGAGAGGATGTACACCTGGGATGGAAGGATGCACACCTGGAATGGTAGAGCGTGAGTGGGAATGCACGCTGGAGTTGGTGGTGAGGCACGTGGTTGGGTGTGCGAATGAGGGCACACCTGTGATTGTCACAGAGGAGGTGACCGAGGAGGGGGCGCGAAGCGGTGTATTGGTGAGGTGTGCGAGCAACGAATGTGTGCCGAAGTGTTCGGTGGTCAGGTGTGTGACCAAGGCTGTGAGTGGAATGAGGGTACCTGGGTGTGTAAGGAAAGGTACGAAGAGCATGGAAACGGCTGGATGTGTGAGCAAGGAACGGGCTGCGGGGTGTAAGCATGCAGGTGAAGCATCGACGTTAGACGGGGTAGAGTGTAGAACGACTTATAGCCGAATCGGGCCCTCGGTGCGTGCTGGGCCTCGCTTTGAACGGCCGCGTCTGTGCTCCACTAGGCGGAGCGGGCGGCTGGATAGGAAGGGTCGTTATGGCGACCACGTTTTGTTGAGGCATGCCGGCAGGTCGAGATCGGGACATTGGATGGCTCCACGCCGAGGTGATGTGTGGGATCTCGGCACGGGTAAACCCCCGTCCCTGCACCGAGTACCGGACGTGTCCAGCCGCTGGCACAAAACAACCAGCATCCATTGCTTGGCTTTACGAAGCCGGGCTTTGGACAGGAATTGGCGCACCGAGAGGTATTAGTGAGTCGACTGGGTGATGAGGTTAGTGTTTTGGACCCAAAATTAGAGAAAAACAAAATTTGATGATTGGCAAGGGATTGGCAGTAGTGATTGGCAGATGATGGGCAGTGATTGGCAAATTTTTAATTTGTTGAAATTTGATGTGCAAAATTGGTAGTGAGAGACCCCCGATGTGGTGGGATGGCAAATCCACCATCCCTCACAGGTGGGGGCAAAGGAGCAATAGCTTATGGGGTGTATGGCAGTGAAAACTAGCCCGGGTGGGTTAGGTTATATTGATAGGGCCCTAGAAGATGACATTAGGTGACGTTAAGATTAGTTAGTGACTGATACCTGTAGTGGGGACGCAGGTAGATTAGTATGGATGATAATGACGAGGGAGCGCAATAGTTTAAAGGGACGACTGGGAAGCGCAAGTTTCAGAAGGGAGTAGTTAGCTGAGATGATGCCGTGTTTGTGAGAATTGAACAGGTGTGATTGCACAGGTGTGCAACTGGACAGGTGTGTGGAGCAGTGTGTGAGTAATGAGTGTTGTGGATCAGCGCGAATGCGCTTGGGGAGAGAAGGGTGCAGGTGGCACCAAGTGTGAGAGCACAGGTGTGCAAGTACAGGTGTGTGGAGAGAGTTGGAGTAAGTGGTACGGAGTGGTGTGCATGGTGCGAAGGTGTGGATGGGGGAAGAGTGGACCCCTTTCACGAATACCCGGGGCGGGTAGTGTAAGTGTTAGGTAGAGGGTATAGGTAAGTTGTGGTTGGATATTGGCATTTGTGGTGCGGTTGCAGAATGGTGTTGTGAATGGGTGCATTAGTGTTGTGGAAATGGCGGGGCGTGTAGCCTGTTAGTGTGTGTAGTTGGTTGGGCACTCCACCACTGTGAGGATGTCGGCCAGGTGAGGCCGCAGGTGGGCTCTGGGAGCCGGTAGAGTTGTGGATGGGGCCCGAGGATCCGGAGGATGGACCCGGGTAGCCCAGTGCCAGAGAGGGCACCGAGTGGGGAGAGTGCCAGAGGGCCTTCCCCTGGTAGTTAGGTTAGGGTAAGGAGCAGGTAAGCTCGGAGGCAACTGCAGTGGTGGAGGTGTGCAGGTGGGTAGACCCACTGGGAGAGGTACACGTCTCAGCCCAGAAATTGTACGAGGGCACCGGGAGATGAATCGGGGGAGTGAGACCCCAAATTGAAGAGCACCACAGTTTGGCCAATGGGAATTGGTTTTTAGAACCCATAGTGTAAGAGGGCCAATGGTTTGGCCGGAGAAAGACCCCGGGTAGTGTAAAGTTGTTAAAGTCATTTAGGAGATAGTTAGGATTGATGAACCTGTCGCACCATACGCAGCCACTTACCTGTGGTGATGATGATGACTCCACACCTGTGTTTTCTTTGTTTGTGTTGCAGAAATGAGAATTGCTGTTGGATTTGTGAGACGCATCACGACGTGGATGAGACATTGGGGTGATTCCATCTCTCCCTCCCTAGGAGGGACTGATGATGAATTGGTGATGGCAAATTTTGATGTTGAGTTGAAAATGGCAAATTTGATTGGTTAGGAGGGAGAGAAGACGAATTTGGTATATGGGAGGAACGGGGAAGACAGTAGGGATGTTTGTTGATTTGTAAAGTAGATGTTTATGGGTAGTGTTGTGTTGTGTGGATACAGTAAGGGGTAAGGAAGGGGCCATGTAGGTTACCTGGTGGGGGGGGGGGGGGGCGTACGATAGGAACGTACCTGTCTCACCTGGTTCCCATGTGCCCCCAGTGTGCATCACCTTACATTGCGTGCACTTTTGCGCCCTTACCACCTTACTCACTTGTTTCTTCTTTTGTCTCCCACCTCCGAGGATCTGGCTTTGGGGTAGAGAGAGAGGAGAGAGAGGTGCTGGCTGCGCAGTTGTGGGCCTGCACTTTCGCTGTTTGCTGCCGGGATCGATACACCATATGAACCGCAATGTTTGTGGCCACCCACAATGGACCGCAGTTCGTTTGCGGCCAAGCACCACCCGGGGATGGACCTATGGATCAACGTGGCACCTATGCCATACAGGTGAACCACTAATAGTTAACACCACCAAGTGCACCACAAGAAGAGCAAGAGACACCTGCAGGGTTAGGGGTTGTCGAATTTATTTTTATTCCAATGAACAATGGTGACTGCACCGATTGGTGGTGGGGTGGTGCTGTTGATGCTCGGGAAGGGTGCTCTGCACGTTATTAAAGGCCGTCGGCCACAGAGCACTCGTGGGTTGGTGTATCGATGTTGGCAAGCGCGCTCTCTCTATGCATAACATCTGCATGTGTTCCTCCAAAAACAGGTCCTGGATCGTAGTGTAAATAGCAGCGTAGTCTTGTAAATAATGCTCCCTACCGGCTGTATGTTTAGTTTGAGGATTCTTTCCGGATTCGGTTATCCTGTGGGTGTGTTTCTGTGAGGAGAAGGGTGCAACGTCGCAGGGGGACATATTTACTCATTTGTGAATATCTGTAAAACTGTCGCACTCAGGGTAGAGTTAATAGTAGAGGGAACTACATTGCGTGCCACACTAAAGTAGGTAAAAATTTATCGGGTCGGGACGCCCCGAGGGTAGAGAAGGGTGCAATGTTGCGAATATGGAATTTGGCCTCCATATCCGCTTGTAAATATTCCCCTATTTTCTCCAATACTCCCCAACTTTCCCCAATCCCCCATTCCCTAGTCCCATTGCATGTAAACAACAATCAGTAGAGCCGACCTTCCCCTTATTCCCCCATTAAATGTCGTGCCCAGGTCCACCGCACCACACGTAGACAACTTTCGGACATCTTCCTAGTTATTCTTAATCTATGTCAGTTAAGGCCTCGTTTCCATTAATTATGACTCTTCGTTGCACCAGAATGTGATTATATGGCATCAGTAGTGAGTTTAGGACCTTTCCCATACCTCCTCCCATCTTCTTCCCCAAACAACAACAATAACAACAACTACAACAACAATTACAACTACAACAACAACTACAACAACAATTACAACTACAACAACAACTACAACAACAATTACAACTACAACTACGACTACAACAACAGAGGGGCGGGGAGTGTGCGTCCTCACACCGGCTCGGTTACCCGCCATGACCATGCGCTCCACGGCGTTACCCCGAAGGGGCTGGCTGTCAGCTCCTCGTCAGGGGCGGAGCCAGTAACCCCCCCACGCACCCAATGAGAAGCAACGTGCCGATTCCATCTGGGGCGGAGCTAACGAGCCGAGGGCGTGTCACTCCCCGCCGGATATACGCGGCCCCGCGCCGGATGTGACGTCAGATGCGCCTCAGCTTGGAGAGAGAAGCCACCGCCACCCCCAGCGCGACGATACCTCCCCGCATCTTTGGACCGGACCGGACCGTACTGTACCCTGCCCCGAGCCCAGGAGGACCTGGAGCCATCGATCCTGCCTTTCCTAGCCATCAAACCCCCGTGTGAGTCAGCCGTTGTCCCGTTTGTCTGTCGTCTGTCCGGGGTTAATATAAGAGTGTGTCTAAGTGCCTGTCTTCCTGTAATATACCTCTAGCCCCTGTAATCTGACCTTTCCGTACGAATATAATCTCCTCCGGAGGTCTTGAGAATACGAAACATTGGTGTCGTATTGTGTTATTGTAATCCAGCCGGGTGTCTTCTTTTTCTTATTGAGCCAGCATCGCGCGACTAGTCAACGTTCGGGCACAATCGGGTAACTTGTGCAGACGTGGTCATACCATAAAACCGCTCGGTAAATAACATCCAAGCCACGTCTGTAACAATATATATATATATATATATATATATATATATATATATATATATATATATATATATATATATATTATATATATATATACTGTATATATATATATATATATATACACGAGTATGTTATATTATTAAAAACGTTTCTCCGCTCGTGTACATGTATGTTATCATATTATAAACATTCCCCCACTCGTGTACATGTATGTTATCATATTATAAACATTCCCCCACTCGTGTACATGTATGTTATCATATTATAAACATTCCCCCACTCATGTACATGTATGTTATCATATTATAAACATTCCCCCACTCGTGTACATGTATGTTATCATATTATTAACATTCCCCCACTCGTGTACATGTATGTTATCATATAAACATTCCCCCACTCGTGTACATGTATGTTATCATATTATAAACATTCCCCCACTCGTGTACATGTATGTTATCATATTATAAACATTCCCCCACTCGTGTACATGTATGTTATCGTATTGTAAACATTCCCCCACTCGTGTACATGTATGTTATCATATTATTAACATTCCCCCACTCGTGTACATGCATGTTATCATATTATAAACATTCCCCCACTCGTGTACATGTATGTTATCATATTATAAACATTCCCCCACTCGTGTACATGTATGTTATCATATTATAAACATTCCCCCACTCGTGTACATGTATGTTATCATATTATTAACATTCCCCCACTCGTGTACATGTATGTTATCATATTATAAACATTCCCCCACTCGTGTACATGTATGTTATCATATTATAAACATTCCCCCACTCGTGTACATGTATGTTATCATATTATAAACATTCCCCCACTCGTGTACATGTATGTTATCATATTATAAACATTCCCCCACATGTATGTTATCGTATTATAAACATTGCCCCACTCGTGTACATGTATGTTATCATATTATAAACATTCCCCCACTCGTGTACATGTATTTTATCGTATTATTAACATTCCCCCACTCGTGTACATGTATGTAATCACATTATAAACATTCCCCCACTCATGTACATGTATGTTATCATATTATAAACATTCCCACACATGTATGTTATCGTATTATTAACATTCCCCCACTCGTGTACATGTATGTTATCATATTATAAACATTCCCCCACTCGTGTACATGCATGTTATCATATTATAAGCATTCCCCCACTGGTGTACATGTATGTTATCATATTATAAACATTCCCCCATTCATGCACATGTATGTTATCATATTATTATCATTGCTCCACTGGTGTACATGTATGTTATCATATTATAAACATTCCCCCACTCGTGTACATGTATGTTATCATATTATTAACATTCCCCCACTGGTGTACATGTGTTATCATATTATAAACATCCCCCCACTCATGTACATGTATGTTGTCATATTATTATCATTGCTCCACTTGTATGCATGTATGTTATGATATTATTAACATTCCCCCACTGGTGTACATGTATGTTATCATATTATTAACATCCCCCCACTCGTGTACATGTATGTTATATTATTTACATTCCCCCACTCGTGTACATGTATGTTATCATATTATTAACAATCCCCCACTGGTGTACATGTATGTTATCATATTATAAACATTCCCCCACTCATGTACATGTATGTTATCATATTATTATCATTGCTCCACTGGTGTACATGCATGTTATCATATTATAAACATTCACCCACTCATGTACATGTATGTTATCATATTATTAACATTCCCCCACTCATGTACATGTATGTTATCATATTATTAACAATCCCCCACTCATGTACATGTATCTTATCATATTATTATCATTGCTCCACTCGTGTACATGTATGTTATCATATTATAAACATTCCCCCACTCATGCACATGTATGTTATCATATTATTATCATTGCTCCACTGGTGTACATGTATGTTATCATATTATAAACATTCCCCCACTCATGTACATGTATGTTACCATATTATAAACATTCCCCCACTCGTGTACATGTATGTTATCATATTAACATTCCCCCACTCATGTACATGTATGTTATCATATTATAAACATTCCCCCACTCGTGTACATGTATATTGTATGTTATCATATTATAAACATTCCCCCACTCGTGTACATGTATGTTATCATATTATAAACATTCCCCCACTCATGTACATGTATGTTATCATATTATTAACATTCCCCCACTCATGTACATGTATGTTATCATATTATCAACATTCCCCCACTCGTGTACATGTATGTTATCATATTATAAACATTCCCCCACTCGTGTACATGTATGTTACCATATTATAAACATTCCCCCACTCGTGTACATGTATATTGTATATTATATTATAAACATTCCCCCACTCGTGTACATGTATGTTATCATATTATAAACATTCCCCCACTCATGTACATGTATGTTATCATATTATTAACATTCCCCCACTCGTGTACATGTATGTTATCATGTTATTAAAATGTTTCATTACAAATACAAGTTTTCTCGTGTGATTTGATCGAATGCGCCCCCCAATCTACCCTCCGCTCGGCGTGTTCTCGCGTCACGTGATCGGTGTTTGTCATCACCTGGAAGGTGCTGAAGCGCTGCTCGTACTCGTGCTTCTCCCTGTACGTCTTGTTGAACGTTTTCATAAAGCCGATGAAACGGACAAAATCACCGGCCACGAGACTCTCGGACGTTCCGATGATACACGAGGCCAGAGACAAACCTAGGAGCAGACAAGACGGAGGCATGACCCTGGGGGGAGTCGATCGTCCCTCGTCACGCATAACCCTGTGTTTACCTAACGTTCTTCCTCTTCACCTGCCCCCGCCAAATCCTGTGCCATGTGTCGCGTCCACTAAAACGTGCCATATCGATACACGAGGCCAGGTGTCACTGTGCTCGGACTTTACACAATGGTAAATCATCCTCGGTGACGGAATTTGCTTATTCTCCATTTATACACGATAAAATCTCTCCCTGTACGAGATCTCGTGTTTGGCGTGAGTGTGACGTCAGGGGGAGGGGGAGAGGGAGAGGGAGAGGGGGAGGGAGTAATTTACTCCCGCCAGTATGGCAGGTGGTGGGACACAAAACCTCCTGTAGTTCACCTGTTTACCTGTGTCACTGATATTACCCCGCGCGACAAGCGCGGAGTACCACTTCACTGGTAATTCCCTATGTGTCCCAAGAGGCGACCAAGAGGGTTGGCGGCAGGAAGGGCATCCGGCCATAAAACATTGCTTCAAAAAGGGGACCAAGGTGCCCAAAACAGGCCAACCCCTGCTCTGTGGGGGAAAATGGCCTCTAAAGGTGGTATATATATATACGAGTATGTTATATTATTAAAAACGTTTCTCCGCTCGTGTACATGTATGTTATCATATTAAAAACGTTTCTCCGCTCGTGTACATGTATGTTATATTATAAACATTCCCCCACTCGTGTACATGTATGTTATCATATTATAAACATTCCCCCACTCGTGTACATGTATGTTATCATATTATAAACATTCCCCCACTCGTGTACATGTATGTTATCATATTATAAACATTCCTCCACTCGTGCACATGTATGTTATCATATTATTAACATTCCCCCACTCATGTACATGTATGTTATCATATTATAAACATTCCCCCGTTTTCATTGGTTAAATGAAATTGGTTAAAAAGGTGATCAGTCGCGTACGTACTTTCAATGAAAACCGTTCAACGGAGGAAATTGAAACTTCACCACATGTTACATGACCATTTGATAAAGCACACATTACTTGGATAGCGCCCACCTCCTCACACCTTACATTACATGGTGAATTAAAGAAAGACCTTGCCCAGAGATAAATAAATAAATAAATAAATAAAAGTAGGGGCAATACCGCAGGGCTTCACCTGGTAGAATAAAGCAGTATACTACACCGCGTAAAGGTATTTTAAAGCAATTTCAATGTACTAGGGCATGCCCGTACTATATCTATATCTAAAATTATATCCCCCCCTCTATTTACATGAAATGGTTTGGTTCATGAAATGTTTTGGTCCATTCGCAACGCCAAAGCGAACGGCGAACGCTTTACATGAAATGGTTTGGTGCATGAAATGTTTTGGTTCATTCGCAACGCCAAAGCGAACGGCGAACGGCTTGCGAGTACAGTGACAATCCCCCCGGGGTTTTTATTAGTTTAAAAACATAGTTTAACGCCAACATAGCGCCAACATAGTTTGCAAACGTGAAATAAATGAATACGCTCTCAAATGTGCCATCCGAGGCAGAGTGTGTCCGCCACGTTCGGCACACGCGATAGCTCGCTGCTCTCTGATTGGTTGAATCGTTTTTTGGACATAGCTCGGTAAGTAATTGTCCGATTAATATGAAACCTTGAAAAGGCACATCCTCGGGTCCCCAGCAATATACCTGGCAAGTTTCAAGTATATCGGACCCGTGGTTGTCGAGAAACAGCGGTCACAGACAAACAAACGTACAAACGTACAAACGTACAAACGTACAAACAAACACACAGAGATTACTGGAATTATAGATAGATGCTAGAAGACAGGGCTATCGTAAGGTTTTAAACAAAAAAAAACTATTTTGGGGGATCAAACCTGGATCCACTTTGACCCCGGTAAACCCCCTTAGACCACAATGTTTTCAATGCCGTGAACAAACTTTAGTCACAACACAACAAACATCATTTGTGCCAGATTTGGTCAAAATCCCATCAGCGGTTTCGGAGAAGAAGTTGCAGGTGTTTACGGACAGACAGTGCGCCATCCCATAAACTCCCCAGAACTCTGTTCCAGGTGAGTTAAAAACCACCCCATAAGCTCCCCTGAACTTCGTTCCAGGTGAGTTAAAACCCATCCCATAAGCTCCCCGGAACTCTGTTCCAGGTGAGTTAAAAACCATCCCATAAGCTCCCCTGAATTCTGTTCCATGTGAGTTAAAACCCATCCCATAAGCTCCCCTGAACTTCGTTCCAGGTGAGTTAAAAACCATCTCATAAGCTCCCCTGAACTCTGTTCCAGGTGAGTTAAAAACCATCCCATAAGCTCCCCTCAACTCCATTCCAGGCTCCAGGTGAGTTAAACACCATCCCATAAACTCCCCGGAACTCTGTTCCATGTGAGTTAAAAACCATCCCATAAGCTCCCCTGAACTCTGTTCCATGTGAGTTAAAAACCATCCCATAAGCTCCCCGGAACTCTGTTCCATGTGAGTTAAAAACCATCCCAAAAGCTCCCCTGAACTTCGTTCCAGTTGAGATAAAAACCATCCCATAAGCTCCCCTCAACTCCATTCCAGCCTCCAGGTGAGTTAAACGCCATCCCATCAACTCCCCTGAACTCTGTTCCAGGTGAGTTAAAAACCATCCCATAAGCTCCCCTCAACTCCATTCCAGCCTCCAGGTGAGTTAAAAACCATCCCATAAGCTCCCCTGAACCCTGTTCCAGGTGAGTTAAAAACCATCCCAGAAGCTCCCCTCAACTCCATTCCAGCCTCCAGGTGAGTTAAACGCCATCCCATAAACTCCCCAGAACTCTGTTCCAGGTGAGTTAAAAACCATCCCATAAGCTCCCCGGAACTCTATTCCATGTGAGTTAAAAACCATCCCATAAGCTCCCCTGAACTTCGTTCCAGGTGAGTTAAAAACCATCCCATAAGCTCCCCGGAACTCTGTTCCATGTGAGTTAAAAACCATCCCATAAGCTCCCCTGAACTTCGTTCCAGGTGAGTTAAAAACCATCCCATAAGCTCCCCGGAACACTGTTCCAGGTGAGTTAAAAACCATCCCATAAACTCCCATGAACTCTGTTCCAGGTGAGTTAAAAACCATCCCATAAGCTCCCCTGAACTTCGTTCCAGGTGAGTTAAAAACCATCCCATAAGCTCCCCTGAACTCTGTTCCATGTGATTTTAAAACCATCCCATTTCCCATAAGCTCCCCTCGACTCCATTCCAGCCTCCAGGTGAGTTAAACACCATCCCATAAACTCCCCGGAACTCTGTTCCAGGTGAGTTAAAAACCATCCCATAAGCTCCCCTCAACTCTGTTCCATGTGATTTAAAAACCATCCCATTTCCCATAAGCTCCCCTCGACTCCATTCCAGCCTCCAGGTGAGTTAAACACCATCCCATAAACTCCCCGGAACTCTGTTCCACGTGAACTGTTACTAACAGGTAATAGTGGTAATAGTGAGAGAGTTAAAAACCATCCCATAAGCTCCCCTGAACTCTGTTCCATGTGATTTTAAAACCATCCCATTTCCCATAAGCTCCCCTCGACTCCATTCCAGCCTCCAGGTGAGTTAAAAACCATCCCATAAGCTCCCCTGAACTCTGTTCCATGTGATTTAAAAACCATCCCATTTCCCATAAGCTCCCCTCGACTCCATTCTAGCCTCCAGGTGAGTTAAACACCATCCCATAAGCTCCCCGGAACTCTGTTCCAGGTGAGTTAAAAAACATCCCATAAGCCCCCCGGAACTCTGTTCCAGGTGAGTTAAAAACCATCCCATAAGCTCCCCGGAACTCTGTTCCAGGTGAGTTAAAAACCATCCCATAAGCTCCCCGGAACTCTGTTCCAGGTGAGTTAAAAACCATCCCATAAGCTCCCCGGAACTCTGTTCCAGGTGAGTTAAAAACCATCCCATAAGCTCCCCGGAACTCTGTTCCAGGTGAGTTAAAAACCATCCCATAAGCTCCCCGGAACTCTGTTCCAGGTGAGTTAAAAACCATCCCATAAGCTCCCCGGAACTCTGTTCCAGGTGAGTTAAAAACCATCCCATAAGCTCCCCGGAACTCTGTTCCAGGTGAGTTAAAAACGATCCCATAAGCTCCCCGGAACTCTGTTCCAGGTGAGTTAAAAACCATCCCATAAGCTCCCCAGAACTCTGTTCTCCTGGAACTGTGTTCTATTTTCACGTTGACACGTGTTCTATTTTCACGTTGACACGTGTTCTATTTTCACGTTGCCACGTGTTCTATTTTCACGTGGACACGTGCTCTATTTTCACGTTGACACGTGTTCTACTTTCACGTTGACACGTGTTCTACTTTCACGTTGACACGTGTTCTATTTTCACGTTGACACGTGTTCTACTTTGACGTTGACACGTGTTCTATTTTCACGTTGACACGTGTTCTATTTTCACGTTTAACACGTGTTCTATTTTCACGTTGACACGTGTTCTACTTTCACGTTCACACGTGTTCTATGTTCAGGTTGACACGTGTTCTACTTTCACGTTGACACGTGTGCTACTTTCACGTTGACACGTGTTCTACTTTCACGTTGACACGTGTTCTACTTTCACGTTGACACGTGTTCTACTTTCACGTTGACACGTGTTCTAATTTCACGTTGACACGTGTTCTATTTTCACGTTGACACATGTTTCTATTTTCATGTTGACACATGTTCTATTTTCACGTATTTTCATTATTTTCATAATCGTTTGCACACATATTTTCACATGTTTTGGAAATGTTGCTTTTGAAATGTCAATTTTGGAAATCTAGCACGTGTTGCTCTTGGTAATTTTGGAATTAAAGAGGAGGACGTCATGTATGAAGGTGCAAATATTCCCCGTTTTATCCGGACACCGTGACCGCCGGTTTATTTCCGTTTCCGGGAGGCGGGAGTTGCGGCTCTGCTCAGACGGCGCTGGGGTGAATCAGGCCTGTCGCTGCAGAGTCAATAAACATGTGCTACAATCGATCGTAGTCTGTCGAGATACCTTACAATGTCCAACCACATCTGGGTCTGAGTGACCCCGGATCACTGAGCTGTATATATAACTGCTGTACTGTGCCCCGCTGTGGTGATAAGTAGGCAGCGAGTGGCACCAGCGACCGCCATCTTGGAATACCCCAGGGAAACTATTCAGCTCACTGGTTTCAGTTATAAAGATGGTGTTATGTTGTGCTTTCGGCTGCAATCACAGACATTCCTGCGAGTTGTTGAGAGAGGAGGAGGGGAGGAGGATGGTGAAGGGGAGAGGAGGAGACGGGAGAGTAGGATGAGAGGAGGAAGTGAGGTTAAGGGAAGGGAGTGGGAGAGGGGATGGAGGAAGGGAGTGGGAGAGGGGAGGAAGGGAGTGAGAGAGGGGAGGGAGGGAGTGGGAGAGGGGAGGGAGGGGAAGTGAGTGGGAGAGGGGAGGGAGGGAGGGGAAGAGGAGGGAAGGATAAGGTGGGGAGGGGGAGAGCGGAGGAAATGGGAGAGGATGTGGAGAGGGGAGAAGGGAGAGAGCAAAGAGGAGTGGGAAAGGGGCCTGTGGGGGAGGGAGAGTTGTGGGGAGGGAGAGTTGTGGGGGAGAGAGGTGTGGGGGAGAGACAGGTGTGGGGAGGGAGAGGTGAGGGGAGAGAGAGGTGTGGGGAGGGAGAGATGAGGGGAGAGAAGTGTCGGGGAGAGCGGTGTGGGGGAGAGAGAGGTGTGGGGAGAGAGAGGTGAGGGGAGAGAGAGAAGCTCAATTTGTATTTTAAACCATAAAATATTTGTGATTTACTAAAATCAGACTCTCAGTTTTGTCAGTCACCTTGGTAGCTCCATTACAAGGCTCCAAAGGAA
Organism: Myxine glutinosa; assembly: GCF_964187855.1. Taxonomy (NCBI): domain Eukaryota; kingdom Metazoa; phylum Chordata; class Myxini; order Myxiniformes; family Myxinidae; genus Myxine; species Myxine glutinosa. The sequence goes on from NC_136265.1 coordinate 115,203,978, forward strand.
AACAAACAAAAAATGAAAACAAACGTGAAGCACGTGCTAATCACACTCTCAGCTATGCCTGTTCAGCTGTACATCTCGTGTTATAAACCACCCCAGTCTCCCCTACCCCCCACACCACTCTGCCCCCCACCCCACACCATAGACAATGCGGAAGTGGCGGCGCCTCACTTCATGACATCACGGTAAATCGTGAAGAAGAAGATTTCGTCTTTTAATTGCAAAATGATTTACTTTATAAATCACATATATGAATGCGTCCCGTTTAAACAAGTACCTGTGAATGTGTGTCCCACTAACAATTACCTGTCAGTGTGCATATACTAACAGGTAATAGTTTAAATGGGACACACAATAGCAGGTAATTGGTCAAACGGGACACATCCGAACAGGTAATTGTTTAAACGGGTCACACCCTTCCAGGTAATTGTTCAAACGGGACATACATGAACAGGTAATTGTTTAAACGGGACACACACAAACAGGTAATTGTTTAAACGGGACACACGCAAACAGGTAATTGTTTAAACGGGACACACACAAACAGGTAATTGTTTAAACGGGACACACACAAACAGGTAATTGTTTAAACTGCAGACACATTAACACGGTTGGAGGGAGGTAGACTGAGTTGTTTTGAGGTTAGACAAGGTTTTTATAGAACCGGTTATTTGACCCGGAGCGCTGCACGCCCTTACAGCCAAGGTTGGCACCTGCTCTCCGAGGAATGTGCAGCAAGCACTTGCTTTTCTCTCACATGACTGCACTTTCGACATGTTGCTGAACGAATCTTTTGTGTGGACAAGGTTCAGTGTATGACGAGCTGGGACGTTCCGTGGACCGTGATGGTGCAACCGACGTACATTATAAATTACACAATAACGTGCATTACCTACATTATAAATTATACAATAACGTGCATTACCTACATTATAAATTATACAATAACGTGCTTTACCTGTATTATAAATTATACAATAACGTGCATTACCTACATTATAAATTATACAATACCGTGCATTACCTACATTATAAATTATACAATACCGTGCATTACCTACATTGTAAATTATACAATAACGTGCATTACCTACATTATAAATTATACAATAACGTGCATGACCTACATTATAAATTATACAATACCGTGCATTACCTACATTGTAAATTATACAATAACGTGCATTACCTACATTATAAATTATACAATACCGTGCATTACCTACATTGTAAATTATACAATAACGTGCATTACCTACATTATAAATTATACAATAACGTGCATGACCTACATTATAAATTATACAATAACGTGCATTACCTACATTATAAATTATACAATAACGTGCATGACCTACATTATAAATAATACAATAACGTGCATTACCTACATTACAAATTATACAATAACGTGCATTATCTACATTATAAATGACACAATAACGTGCATTACCTACATTATAAATTACACAATAACGTGCATTACCAACATTATAAATTATACAATAACGTGCATTACCTTCATTATAAATTACACAATAACGTGCATTACCTACATTATAAATTATACAATAACGTGCATTACCTACATTATAAATTATACAATAACATGCATTACCTGTATTATAAATTATACAATAATGTGCATTACCTACATTATAAATTACACAATAACGTGCGTTACCTCCATTATAAATTATACAATAACGTGCATTACCTACATTATAAATTACACAATAACGTGCATTACCTGCATTATAAATTATACAAATTTTTTTTTTTTTTTTTTGAATACAAGATCGAGGCTCGTGAAAGCTAACATTAATCACACAAAAAGTCAACCGACACATAAAACACAAAATAAGGGGAGCGGAACAAGACGGGGAGAGAGGCGGAAGGACGCAAACACAACATTTGAGAGCAGGGACCGAGAGACATGGATACATCGAGAGATCTGAGAGAGGGCGAGGGCTTTGGGGGGGAGGGCATGGGAAGGGGGGGGGGAGAGGTATAAAACATATGGACACTGTCAGGACTTCCAGAAAAGAAGTTGGAATTTCAAAAAAAGTGCATCTGGGGTGAATTAGCGGGGATAGAAAAGATCAAGGTTTTGGATGGGGGAAGATAAGAGATGGTGGTGAACAGCTGTTTTAAACACCTGGAGGGAGGAGTGGGATTGAAGGGAGTGGGGGAGTTTGTTCCAGAGGCGGAAGAAGAGGGGAATTAAAGAGTGAAGGTGAGCAGAGAGCCTAGATTTTGGCAGTTTAACCGTAAGAGGGTTGCTGGCAGATCTTGTGCGACCTGTAGGAATATTAATGGGACAGAGCACAGAGAGAGCTGGGGGAGCAAGGCCGGAGAGGAGTCGGTAAAAGACAGAAAGTCCACCAACCTGCCTGCGGTGAGTAATTGAAAGGCCCTCGGAGTTAGCTTCATCGCAGGAGATTTCAATGATTCTGAAAGCTTTGGTTTCAACAGCGTGAAGCCGAGATAGGTGTGAGGCAGGAGCACCGGCCCAGAGGGGGGAACAGTATTCCATTGAGCTGCACCTGAAAGCCTTGTATGTGGTGAGGAGCTCAGGTGAGCCAAGGAAGGACTTCGCACGACCGAGGATGCCCAGTCGGCGACTGGCTTTGGCGGCCAGCTTGGAAATGTGGTTATCCCAAGAAAGACATCCATCCATTGTTGAGACAGCAGAAGCAACATGTCCAGAGTAGAATGACCTGGTCTGAATCCAAATTGATGATCAGAGATCAAGCCATTGGAGAAGAGGAAGGATTGGAGATCCGAAGCAATGATTGATTCCATGACTTTGCTGATCATTGGGAGAAGGCTGATTGGTCTGTAGTTGCGAGGATATGTTTTTGCACCTTTTTGTGTAAAGCGGTAATGTTTGCTGATTTCCAAGATGCTGGCAGATGACCTTGAGCAAAAGAGAGGGTGAAGAGAACAGAGAGAGGGTGAGATAGAGCGGCAGAGCAGGATTTTAGGACCCGTGGGCTGATGCCGTCTGGTCCAGTTGCAGAAACAGAGTCGAGGTTTGACAAAAACTTCTCCACCTTGTCAGGAGAGAAGGACACAGAGTCCAGGAGCAGTTGGGTTCGACTGGGTAAGGTGGGAACAGAGAGAGATGGGTTTGGGACACAAGATTTTGAGGCAAACACAGAGTTGAGGCATTCGGCTTTGTCACGTGCGGTGTCAACTGTGTAGCCATTTGAGGTAAGGGAGGGGATGGAGGGGGAACAAACACCAGAAACGGATTTGACCAGATGCCACCAGGATTTGGAGGAAGGAGACAGGTTTGAGAGTTCATTCTTGAGTGTGGAGAGATAGTGCTTCCTGGCACTCCTGAGGGTGGACACACACTTGTTCCGAGCTTGGTGGAAGGAACTGAGATTGCCTTCAGTTGGATTTGCCTTCCAAGAGGCAAAGGCAAGTTGTTTCAGGGCAACTGCCTCACCACAAGATTCAGTGTACCATGGACGGGAGGAAGGGCAAGACAACTGCAGACGAGATGGGATAAATCTGTGCATGAGAGAGAGCAGTTTGCTTTGGAAGAATTACCAGGAAGAATTTATGTCAGAGGCAGTAGAGATGGAAGACCAGTCCAGATGATTGATGGCTGCTTGAAGACCATGCCAGCCGGCCTGTGTGAAATGCCAGACTCATCGGCGCTGAGGAGGCTCTCTGAGAATGGCCAGAGAGATATCCACTTTAACAAGCACATGATCAGAAGAACCGATTGGAGCAGAAGAAGATCAGCAGAAATTTGCAAGGAAGTTTGTCATAAACAAGTCTAGAAGACAAGATACTCAATTATTGACTGAGATCCGGGTCGGGAAATTGACAGAATGTGTCAATCCCAGTGAGTCACAGAAGTCCTTTGCTGAGATGCCATGGCTGGTGAGAGAGGAACCCACACCCAGCCAGCTGGCATGATGACAGTTGAAGACGCCACATATGAGGAAGAGAGAGTTGGGATGAGTTGATAGAAGTTGGTCCATGTTGTCAGACAGCGAAATGTGAATGGAGTCATCACTGTTTGGAGGACGGTACAGAACACATATGAACAGAAGGTGGGAGCGGAGAGGAAGCCATAGCCAGAGGTACTCCTGGGGGTGGGGTGGAGAGAGGGCAGTGCAAGGAGAGTGAGGAAGAGAGTTTTTGATAAAGATAGCAACCCCACCACCAGGACGAGGCTCAGGTCTATCATACCGGAGGAGGGAGTAACCAGGAAGGGATATTAAGGAATCGGAGACATCTTGAAGGAGGAAAGTTTCTGTTAAGCAGATCAAGTCTGGATTGTCAGAAGCAACCTGAATGGACAGATCAATCAGGTTTGAGCGAAGGCCCCGGATGTTTGAGGTCCATACCGTTAATGAGGAGAGAGGAGGAGCATCGGGTGTAGGACAGGGGAGGGGTGAGGTACGTTCAGATGAAGGATGAGAGGGGGAGGTAGGGAGAGCAGTTGATAGTGTGTCAAAGATTACAGAAGAGTTACAAGAGAGGGAAGGATGAGGAGGACGAAAGATTTGATGGTGATGGGATGAGGCACAGTGAGGGGTTGTTTGAGGGGGGGGGGGGTGGAGGGGGGAGGCAACTTATTGAATATTAATTATATAAGTCATTAATCAGAAAAATTAAATAACTTGTTGATTATCCAATAAATATTTAATCGATTAATTGATTAATCATTAATTCAAAAATATTCTTTACAGCCAAACACTTGGTCATTTTCGGGTCCAAATATCAGCTTCCTAGCTCAAAACGTGCCTGAGATAAGGCCCGGAAGAGAAAGGAAATAAATAAGTACTTAATCGATAATAATTAAGTAAATAATCAATTAATTAATTGATTATTTTTTTAATTGATTAATCAAAAAACAAAAAAATACCGTTTTTGCCAAAGCACCTGCTCACTATCGTGCCGAAATTTCAGCTTCCTTGCTCAAAGGATGGCTGAGATATCGCCCGGACAAACAAACAAACAAACAAACAAACAAACAAGAAAACAAACAAACAACCAGAGTGAAAACTGAGTACTCCCTTTCAGCGTGCGTCATTGCCGAGCCCCCTTCGGTGCCCGGCAATGACGTCATGCAGTGCCTGGAGATGGGAGAGGAAAGGAGCCGTGTACAATATTCGCAAATGCTGGTCGAGTTTATCGTGATGTACAGATTCAATACAGACGCAGTGGCCCAACATAGCAATTTTTGGCAAACAGGTTCATTCGTCAGCAAAGCGACAAGTAGCCTCTGCTAGAATTCTAGTATTATATAGATAACGTAACTACTTGAAGACAAGCTCTAAACTTGGGTAATATAGGCGTGGCTTCAAATCACACGTAACTATCTGGGCCTGGATTGGGCATGGCCTCAAATCAATACGTAACTATCTGGGCCTGGATTGGGTGTGGCCTCAAATCAATACGTAACTATCTGGGCCTACATTGGGTTTGGCTTCAAATAAACACGTCACTCCCTGGACCTGGATTGGGCGTGGCTTCAAATCACACGTAAATATCTGGGCCTGGATTGGGCGTGGCCTCAAATCAATCCGTAACTATCTGGGCCTACATTGGGCGTGGCTTCAAATAAACACGTCACTCCCTGGACCTGGATTGGGCGTGGCTTCAAATCACACGTAACTATCTGGGCCTGGATTGGGCGTGGCTTCAATTCAACACGTCACTCCCTGGGCCTGGATTGGGCGTGGCTTCAAATCACACATAACTATCTGGGCCTGGATTGGGCGTGACTTCAAATCAACACGTCACTCCCTGGGCCTGGATTGGTCATGGCTTTAAATGAACATGGATAACTCTCTCCCGGTAAGTGTCGGTACGGGATCGTGTTTCAGAAATTTCCGAGGCTTGTTTCCCAAGTAGAGATCAATGCTCACGGCTCGAAGTGGTCTTCGCAAACAACATGCTATTTTGAATGAACACGCGTTTTGATGTTGAATTTAGTTGTTCCTAGGTTTTTCAACAACAAAGCACATGATTGGTAACGATGTATTTGTGGATCAGGGATGCAAAAAACCGACTTCTGAATTCTACGGGCAAATTCCTCGACGAATTAAAGAGTTAAATTACAGTGGTTCCCAAAATTTTTGGTTTCGACCCTGAATTCAATCTTGTCCTGGCCTGGCGGCCAAAAAACGCTGAACATGCAGTGTAAATGACCTATCATTTTGATACATTGTTTATTCATATAGTTTTATTGAATTAATTACCAACACATAATGATTTTCAAAGTTTTTAATTGGACAAAATGAAAAGAAATTTACAAGAAAATGAGACTTTATTACACTAAGATTGTCTCAGTGGCGACATTGATACTGCTTCATTTTGTGGGTAAGCTCCTCCAAGTTTGGTTTTATGTTGATGGACAGAGAGCACAGCGCAAGTCATGCTGAGGATACACGTGGTTCCTTGTTGATGGACAGAGCACAACCCAAGGCATGCCTAGGATCCTCTTGAGGAAATGTCCCGCTGAGTATGGTGAGGAAAGCGACGCCATTGATATGACGTCACTGGTACCCAGAGGATTCCGGGAAGTGACGAAGTAACGACACTTCCCCCAAGTTCAGCGACTGCGTTAAGTGTTTGTCTCGTCAGTGTGTGTGTGTGTGTGTGTGTGTGTGTGTGTGTGTGTGTGTGTGTGTGTGTGTGTGTGTGTGTGTGTGTGTGTGTGTGTGTGTGTGTGTGTGTGTGTGTGTGTGATCTCTATCACGAGCCTTCGCCCGTGCATTAAAAAGGGTCGAAAGGCGCAAGGAGTCTAAGAGTTAAAAGTTAAGAGTTTAAGTCTTTAAATGTCGAAAATAGTCGAAAATGTCTCAAAGATCCAAAATAGTATAAAGGGTCTTAAAGGGTACAAAATGTCTAAAACGTCTAATGTGTCTAAAGGGTGTGTCCCAGCAGTAGTTACAGGTTTAAAGGTGTGTTCCAGCAGTAGTTACAGGTTTAGAGGTGTGTTCCAGCAGTAGTTACAGGGTGTGTTCCAGCAGTAGTTACAGGTTTAAAGGGTGTATTCCAGCAGTGGTTACAGGTTAAAAGGTGTGTTCCAGCAGTAGTTACAGGTTTAAAGGTGTGTTCCAGCAGTAGTTACAGGTTTAAAGGGGTGTTCCAGCAGTAGTTACAGGTTTAAAGGTGTGTTCCAGCAGTAGTTACAGGTTCAAAGGTGTGTTCCAGCAGTAGTTACAGGTTTAAAGGTGTGTTCCAGCAGTAGTTACAGGTTTAAAGGTGTGTTCCAGCAGTAGTTACAGGTTTAAAGGTGTGTTCCAGCAGTAGTTACAGGTTTAAAGGTGTGTTCCAGCAGTAGTTACAGGTTTAAAGGTGTGTTCCAGCAGTAGTTACAGGTTTAAAGGTGTGTTCCAGCAGTAGTTACAGGTTTAAAGGTGTGTTCCAGCAGTAGTTACAGGTTTAAAGAGTGTGTTACAGCAGTAGTTACAGGTTTAAAGGTGTGTTCCAGCAGTAGTTACAGGTTTAAAGGTGTGTTCCAGCAGTAGTTACAGGTTTAAAGGTGTGTTCCAGCAGTAGTTACAGGTTTAAAGGTGTGTTCCAGCAGTAGTTACAGGTTTAAAGGTGTATTCCAGCAGTGGTTACAGGTTTAAAGCTGTGTTCCAGCAGTAGTTACAGGTATAAAGGGTGTGTTCCAGCAGTGGTTACAGGTTTAAAGGGGTGTATCAGCAGTAGTTACAGGTTTAAAGGGTGTATTCCAGCAGTAGTTACAGGTTTAAAGGTGTGTTCCAGCAATAGTTACAAGTTTAAAGGGTGTGTTCCAGCAGTAGTACAGGTTTAAAGGGTGTGTTCCAGCAGTAGTTACATGTTTAAAGAGTGTGTTCCAGCAGTGGTTATAGGTTTAAAGGTGTGTTCCAGCAGTAGTTAAAGGTTTAGAGGTGTGTTCCAGCAGTAGTTACAGGTTTAAAGGGTGTGTTCCAGCAGTAGTTACAGGTTTAAAGGTGTGTTCCAGCAGTAGTTACAGGTTTAAAGGTGTGTTCCAGCAGTAGTTACAAGATTAAAGGGTGTGTTCCAGCAGTAGTACAGGTTTAAAGGGTGTGTTCCAGCAGTAGTTACAGGTTTAAAGGGTGTATTCCAGCAGTAGTTACAGGTTTAAAGTTGTGTTCCAGCAGTAGTTACAGGTTTAAAGTTGTGTTCCAGCAGTAGTTACAGGTATAAATGGTGTGTTCCAGTCGTAGTTACAGGTTTAAAGGTGTGTTCCAGCAGTAGTTACATGTTTAAAGAGTGTGTTCCAGCAGTGGGTACAGGTTTAAAGGTGTGTTCCAGGAGTAGTCACAGGTTTAAAGGGTCTAAAGGGGTTTAAATGTCAACAGGGGCTAATTGTCTGAAGGTCTCAGGGTCAAGGGGTGTAAGCAGTCTAAAGTGTGTAAAGTTCTTCAGGAGTCTATAGGATCTTAATGGGTCGTAATGGGTATAAATGGTCATACAAGGTGTAAATGGTCTAAATGTTGTAAAGGGGACGAAATGCCTAAAAGGTTCGTTCAAATAGTCCGGAATTAGTTAATAGACACACATTAGTCATCGTCCAATAATACGCAATTAATACACTACAAGTAAACGTATTGATATTCCTCTCTACACTACAAGTAAACGTATTGATATTCCTCTCTGCACTACAAGTGAACGTATTGCTATTCCTCTCTACACTACATGTAAACGTATTGCTATTCCTCTCTGCACTACAAGTAAACGTATTGATATTCCTCTCTGCACTACAAGTAAACGTATTGATATTCCTCTCTGCACGACAAGTAAACGTATTGATATTCCTCTCTGCACGACAAGTAAACGTATTGATATTCCTCTCTGCACTACAAGTAAACGTATTGATATTCCTCTCTGCACTACAAGTAAACGTATTGATATTCCTCTCTGCACTACA